>NC_134581.1:12125000-12425000 GCF_037038515.1 Microtus pennsylvanicus | reverse complement strand
TTGTATCCCTAATCTCTCCAAGACTTTTAACATAAATGGATGTTGAATTTTGTCAAATGCTTTTTCAGCATCTAATGAAATGATCATATGGTTTTTTCTTTCAGTTTATTTATATGCTGGATTACATTGATAGATTTTCGTATGTTGAACCAGCCCTGCATCTCAGGAATGAAGCCTACTTGATCATAATGTATAATATTTCGGATGTGTTCTTGGATTCGGTTTGCTAGTATTTTGTTGAGGATTTTTGCGTCGATATTCATGAGTGAGATCAGCCTGTAATTCTCTTTCCTGGTTGAGTCTTTGTGTGGTTTTGGTATCAGAGTAACTGTAGCTTCATAAAAGGAATTTGGTAATGACCCTTCTGTTTCTATATTGTGGAATACATTGAGGAGTATAGGAATTAGGTCTTCTTGGAAGTTCTGGTAGAATTCCGCATTGAACCCATCTGGCCCTGGGCTTTTTTTGGTAGGGAGGTTTTTGATAACAGCTTCTAATCCAATGATGTGATTTTTTTTAAAAGCAAGTGTTTCTACTTAATACCAGGATTGATCTTAAGCTTTCAGTCATACTTCTTTTGAAGAGATCCAGGATTCTTTTGTTCACAAGAATTTCCTTTACATTTTCTCTATATCTCAAGAAAATGGCATGTTATGCTTAAAATGATTAGTTTTATACCCTTACTTAAAAAAAAACCGAAAATCTACTGTCTTCTTATATATGATTGATTAAAGGCTGACCTGAGTGTCTGAAATCTCAAGATATCATTAGAATTAAAACAAACAGGAACTCCAGTGTTGTGGTTTGAAAGTTCATTAGCTCATGTGTTTGAGCACTGGTCCAGCTGTTTGTTTGCTCTGCATTTGGAAGGTTGCTAGGCCCTTAATAGATGGACACTTGCTGTAGAAAGCGGGTCATGTAGAGGTGAGCCTTGAGGCTTTATAGCATAACCTTTCCCGTCCACTCTTTTGCTTCCTGAATACAGACACAATGTGGACAGCTGCCTCTTCTTCCTGTCCTCTTGCCTTTTCTGCTACAAGAGACTGTGTGTCCAAGTCTGAAGAGCCACCCCCTGTCATGGTCCAGCCTTGACTAGATCCGCACATTCCAGGGTAGGAGTGTGAGGATTAGAATTATTCTCTCTCTCTCCCTCTCAATTTTTTAACATGGCTTTTCTTTTTATTTTTTAAATGTAAGTGTATTTTTCTTTTTTAAGTTGTATTTATTGTGCTATACATTTTTCTCTGCTCCCCCTTTCTCCCCTATACTCCTATCCCCTCTCCCATGACCCCCATGCTCCCAATTTACTCAGGAGATTTTGTCTTTTTCTCCTTCCTATTTAGATCCATATATGTCTCTCTTAGGGTCTTCTTGTAGTCTAGGTTCTCTGGGGTTGTGAAATGTAGGCTATTTTTTCTTTGCTTTACGTCGAAAAGCCACCTACAAGTGAATACATATTACATTTGTCTTTCTGGGTCTGGGTTACCTCACTCAATATGTTTTTTTCTAGATCTATAAATTTTCATGCAAATTTCAAGATGTCGTTTTTTAACCACTGTGTAGTACTCCATTGTGTAAATGTAGCACATTTTCCTTACCCATTCTTTGGTCAAGGAGCATTTAGGTTGTTTTCAGGTTCTGGATATTACAAATAATGCTGCTATGAACATAGGTGAGCACATGTCCTTGTGGCATGAATGAGCTCCCATTGAGTATATACACAAAAGTGGTATTGCTGGGTCCTGAGGTAGATTGTTTCATAATTTTCTGAGAAATCACCACACTGATTTCCAAAGTGGCTGTACAAGTTTACACTCCCGCCAGCAATGCAGGATGTTTCCTTTACCTTTACATCCTTTCCAGCATAAGCTGTCATCAGTGGTTTTGATCTTGGCCATTCTGACAGGTAGAAGATGGAATCTCAGAGTTGTTTTGATTTGCATTTCTCTGATGGCTAAGGACATTGAGCATTTCCTCAAGGGTCTTTCAGCCATTAGCAACAGAGACATAAGAAAAATAAAAAACAGAAACATAGAACAGTACCAGGAGGGAAATTAAGTGAATACTGAAAATCATCTGTGTTTATTTTCCACATATATTTTCCATATATACCCCACTCCAAAAGGGAAGGGGGAGACATCAAACTTCATTAACATGATATAAAAAAAATAAACAGAGCATCCTCAGTCAAGCATCTGTTGTTTGGATAGGACACATAACGACCAAACCCTTGGACCAAGTAAGTGTCCTGCAGGCAGACACTCCCTAGAACCTGCTGCCAATCTCCTTTGGAGGAGCAGGAATAAACTTGAATTCTCTGACCTTTGGCCAAGGTGGAGGAGACTCACAACTGTGGGCCCCAGAAACCCCTCCCCCTCTGAACTGCTTTTCCTGCTGTATCTAGTCACAGCAAAAAGAAAAGGTACTAACCTACCTTGTTTGGTTTTTATGTTGCTCTGGAGAATGCAGGGTCTCTCACAGACTAGGCAAGTGCTCTACCAATTGAGCGATATCACCATGTCCCCCAAACCAGTTAATTTCCAATTCTTTGATGAGCAATGAGGTTGCAAACTATTTCCTATATCTCTTATAAGACACAAGAGAGAATACTTTGATCTTTCCTTGTCTATTACCCAGAGATATTCTTAAAATTGCAATGGTCTACAGAGTCCTTGATCAAATAGACAATGTTAATTCATGGCAAATTGGTGACATCAGCATAATTATATCTTATCTCTGACCCTTTTAGCTGGTAAGATTCATGAGTAGTGGTAATAGCCTACATTTATAAAGAACTTCACGGCTTGCAAGTAACAGGGACATGCATTACCTCATCCCTTTTAACCAGCCTAAATGTAGAGCATGTAGTCCTGCTATGGGGGAAAGAATTGATTGCAAAAAATTCATGACCGTTTGCCGAATGACTTAACAATGAATACAGATGCAAGGAGTGTGGTCCAGGCTTCTTTTGGAAAGCATCTTTCTTAGCCTCTCCTTCACTAGGACTTCAGTGATTTCAAAAAGCATCATTGTTAACAGTGCGGATCTAGGAAATAGGAGAAGCAAATGGAGAGGAGGCTCCCAAAGTCCCACCTCCCTGAAGAGAACTGTGTGAGTTCATTTTCCCATCATTGTCACGGAATCCATGAAGCAAGGTTTATTTTGGCTCTTAGCTGTAGATATTTCAGCCGACAACTGACTCCCTTGGTTATGAACCTGTGATAAAGGAGAGCATCATGGGGGTGGGAACATATGGAAGAGGCTGCCTACTTCATGGTAGACAGGCAGCTGAGAGAAAAAGAGAGAAGGAATCAACAGTAAGATGTGCCCAAGGCCCTGCCCCTAGTGACCTCCTGACTCCAGCTTGGGACCACCTCCTAAGGATTCCATAACCCTACAAAATAGGATGCTAGCTGGGACCACACATTCAACTCTCAAGATTCTGAGGGAGACATCTCACATCCAAATGACAAAGATAACAGCAACAAACACTTTGGGCATAAACAAAGAGTTGTCTAACTTGCTGTATGTTCAAGTTGTATCTGACTCATGGGCTAGTGGCTAGGACACGTGTTTTCTATTCAAAGTCAGGTGATGGTTAACACAGGCAAACAAGACCCACAGAATAATCCTATTTTGTGCCTTACTGGGCACAGGATTCCCTTAGTAAACAAATGACCTTCAGTGAAATATGCTTGGTTACTTCTATTCAGTGTGGGTATAATATTATCTCAGGCCCTTGGAGGTTCATTTACTATTACCTTTTTATATGTTTGTCAAACATGGAGAATTCTTCCGAGTTTAACACAATGTTGGTTTGCTGGGACTGAAACTGTAAAGGCAGAAATTGATCTATTTGGAGGGCTGCTGTCAGAGTGATTCAGAATGCCTGAGAGGACCACATTGAACTTGCTCGTAAATCAATTGTCATCATAACGGAAAGCAGAGAGAACAAATAGAAGTTTGTAGATTGCTGTGGATGGAGCAGGTAATCAGATGGGCTTTAAAAAGACAGCTACAGAGGCTGGAGAGATGGTACAGTCAGGAAGTCTTGTTATACAAGTGTGAGAACCTAGATTCTGGTCAAAGCTGGGCACAGAAGCATGTGCTTGTGATCCCAGCACTGGAAGTCAGAGACAGAAGGCTCTTACAGCTCACTGACTGCTCATTTGAGGTAAACTCCAGGAATAGCCTCAGAAAATAAGGTGAGAATCGTTGAAGTAGACACTTGCTATTGACATCTGACTTCACACACGCACAGACATACACACACAGTGCAAGTGTACCTGCAGGACCTGTACACACACTCATTCCTATGCACACACACAGACACACATGTGTGCATGCACATATGCTCATACACACAAGAGACACATACACACAGAGACAGAGATAGAGAGTCAGAAAGAGAGACAGAGACAGACCACAGAGGTTCCTTTCTGTTCAAGAAAAGTGAAGAAACTCCACTAAAACCTACCCACATTTTAAAATGCATTGCAAGAAGCAAAGGGCACATTTCAATCTCCTCCCGCAGCATTTTCCTTCAAAGTCATCCGTGACCTCTCTCAGTCTAAGTTCCTGTGGACCACACTCTAGTGACCGTCCTAGATGGGGTCTCTTTTCTGTCTTTTTCATATTTTCTTTTTCAAAGATGTTTCCCTTTAACTGGCATTCATGAATGATGTCTTTGTCCACAGCTCAGCTGAACTATCGCTCCCCTCTCTGCAGCTCTCTCTGAATCCCTCTTTCTGAGGAGACCTTCTCCCCTTCTTCCCTGGGATTCTCCCAAGCTGCCATGGAGCACTTGTCATAGAGGATCTTGGCTTCCTCCCTGCAGCTTCAGTGAAGGTCAGGAGCCAGGGAGAATAATGTGAGATGTCCTTCTGCATGCTGCGAATATATCTTATTGTCATTGGTTAAGGCCAACAGCCAGGCAGAATATAGCTAGGTGGGAAATCCAAGTGAGGGAGGGAGAAAGTGGAGTCAGGAGATGCCAGTAGCCACTAGAGAAGCAAGATGTGAGGTAACAAGCCACGAGCCCTGTGGTAAAATACAAACTAATGGAAATGGGTTAATTTAGTTGTAAGAGCTAGTAAGTAATAAGACTGAGCACTTGGCCAAACTTTTATAATTAATATGAGCCTCTGAGTGTTTATTTAGGAACTGGCAAGTGGGAGAGAAACCTCCAGCTACAGGGGACACTGGTGGTTTGAATGAGAATGACCCCACACAGGCTCTTCTATTCCTGTGCTTGGTCTCCACTTAGTGAACTGCTTTGAAGGGTTAGGAGGTGTGGCCTTGTTGGAGAAGCATCACTGGGAGTGAGACCTGAGGTTTCAAAGGTCCACTCTGGGCCCAGTACTCTCTCTGCCTGTAGATCAGGATGTGGCTCTCAGCTACTTCTCCAGCACCACGTCTCCCTGTATGCCCCCATACTCCCTGCCGTGAGGATGACGGATGAACCCGCTGAAGCTGTCAGCAGCTCCACTTAAAGGCTTTCTTTTATTAGAGTTGCTATGGTCATAGCGTCTTCTTACAGCAATAGATCAGTAAGTAATTAAGATAGGAAGGAAGTCTTGTGTGCAGGAGCCATAGCTTATTCCATGTTGTATAAAACAGGCTGTATGGTAATGAGCACACCCAATCACCAAAACCATGTTTAAATATGTACCAAGTATGTGAGTTCCTGTAAAAATAATCCTGGGGACTGGAGAGATGGCTCAGAGTAAAGAGAGCTCTTCCATAGCAGTAAAGTTCAGTTGTCAGCCTTCACTGGGGCTCACAACTGCCTGTAACTCCAGATCTGGGGATCACATGCACTCTTTTGGCCTTACTGGGCGTGCTCACATATGTGGTACATATACACACAGCCAGATGTAGCTGGGTGGTTCATGCCCTTGATCCTAGCTAGCACTGGGGGTGGGGGTGATGCAAGGGCGTTGCCATTCTGAGACTGGCTTTGGTTACATAATCAGCCTCAAATGGACCTAGTACACAGGGTGAGGGCTTGTCTCAATCTCCACCGACTCAGTCCCACAAATTTAGAGGTTAGGGTAATTTTCAGCATTCAAAAGTTGAATCTTTTCAACCAAATCTCTCCTCCACACACAAGCACACGCACACATCACACACATGCGCACACACACACACACACACACACACACACACACACACACACCACTCTTCCTTCCCCAACTCTGCTCATTCTAAGAGATGAGTTCTCACATGTACGTTCAGGCTAGTCTGGGACTCACGATCCACTGCTTCAACCTCCCAAGTACTGGAATTACAGGTTAGACCACACCTGGTTCCCAACTTCCATTTTGACTTTGAATTTCACCTGAAATAAAAAATAAGAACAATTTAAAAAATAATTTAGGGCCATACTATTATATATAAAGTAACATAAAGAAAAGCTTTCAATTTAAGAAGAGTCAAACTGAAAAACTATGAATTATATATCAATTAATATTAAAACTTGAATGGACTATGCTAAAATTATATTTACCAGGGGAAGTTTTTCTCTTCAAAGAAATTCCATACTATTTATTTCAATGTCAGTTAAAATTGTAAAAAGCATTTTGTTATTTTTTTCTTAAGAATGTTACTATGATTTTCCCCTAAAAGTTATCTAAAATTACTGTATTTTTATGAGACATTAGCATCACTTTGAAGTCTCCAAATGAAAATAAACAGGCTGGGATGATTTTGTTTAGGCTGAACCCCATCCAGTATTTTTCATTTTAATGTAACTGCAGAAATTCTGTCTCCTTTCTCTAAACTTTGGTTTTCCAACTACCTAAGATGTTACCGCCTGAAGTGTGTCTGAATTTATTCAGGGAAAAAATACTTTCTTTGTCAAAGTCAACTAAGACTATTTTTTTAAACATCAATCATACGGGCCAAATCTTCAGTTCTGTGTTATTTAAGATTACTCCCACTGGTTTTCTATAAAGACAGAACTGTGCGGTCCATAGTTGTTATTTTTATTGTCTGATGGCCTCTGGGTTGGAATATGCTAAACACATTCTGGCTTTTCCATTTCTGCCCACTCTCTTCTCACTCCACAGGCATGTTCAGTCTTGAGGTTTAAAGAATGGCTTCAAAGACGTCTCAATGAGTCTCTTTGATGTACTTCTTACTCTTGGTATGTACTGATTCATTGATCTCTTTGTCATCTTACTCACTATAATTACTGTATTATTTCTCCCATCAAGGTTCAATAAATAATAACTTTGTGCTTATTCATTTATTTACTTTTGATTGTAATCACTGATGGCAGCTCTCACAGGGACAGGAGATGTGTCTCTCTTTGGTCATTGCAGCATCCCCACATCTAGTACAGAATCATGCATAGTCTACACCAAAAATGTTTGATGTAATACAAGGAATGTAATACAAACCACATATATAAGTTTAATTTGTGCAAGACACATTAGAAATCCAAAGAAACAAATGTAAATTTTAATAAACTTTTATAGATCTTGTTGTGTGATGTTTTACTCTTTTGGCTTTTTTTTTTGCTTTTGGAGGGGGGCCCATCAACCAGTTCCCAAATAAACCACACACGGAGGCTTATATTTAGTTATGACTGCTCAGCATTAGCTTGGCTTGTTTGTTGCCAGCTTTTCTTAAATTATCCCAGCTACCTGTTGCCTCTGGACTTTAAACTTTCTCTATTTCTGTATACCTTTCTTTACATCTTTCTCCATGGCTTGCTGTGCAGCTGGGTGGCTGACCCCTGATGTCCTCTTTTCCTTGTTCTCTTGCTCCTCCTCTTCCTTGTTTCTCCTTCTATTTATCCTCTCTGCATGCCAGTCCTGCCTATCCTTTCTCCTGCCTTGCTATTCAACTTTTTATTAGACCATCAGGTGTTTTAGACAGGCAAAAAAAATATCATAGCTTCTTAGAGTTAAACAAACACATCATAAACAAAAGCAATATACCTTAAAATAATATTCCCCAACAAGATCTAATTTCATTTTAAGATTATTTGATATAAGATTTGTTGGTGAGGTAATTTCCATTCCTATTGCATTAGAGGTATTCAGCACCCACATTTAACTTACACTGTAAGCACAGGCCTTTATGGACTTGTCTGTAGTCAAGTTCTTTGGACCACCAGCTCTCAAATAATAACATGGAAACTTTTCTTTTTCAATTTTTCGAGACAGCATTTCTCTGTGGAACAGCCCTAGCTGTCCTGGAACTAGCTCTTGTAGGCCAGGCTGGCATTAAATCACGGAGATCCACCTGCCTCTGCCTCCCGAGTGCTGGGATTAAAGGCGTGTGCCACCACCACCTGGCAAGATTTTTTTATTAGTTATGGAAGTTTGGATTTATTTTAGGCCTGCTCCCAACTAGCACTTATAGCTTAAAATTAAACTGTTTATATTAATCTACATTCTGCCATATGGATTGTTAGCTCTCCTCTATACTGTATGTCCAACTTCCTTTGCATCTTTTTTTTGTTTTGTTTATTTTTTTTAGTTGTTGAAAAAGAAAAAAAATTTGGCCTCCTCCCCATTTCCCTTCCCCTCCTCCCACACATCGCTCTCTCCCCCCACTCCCCTTGCTCCTCTCCCCCTCCCCCCCACTCCATTCCCCCTCCCTCTCGATAAGTAGGAGCAGTCCAGATTCCCTGCCCTGCGGGAAGTCCAAGGTCCTCCCACTTCTATCCAGGTCCAGGAAGGTGAGCATCCAAACAGGCTAGGCTCCCACAAAGCCAGTTCATGTATTAGGATCGAAACCTAGTGCCATTGTCCTTGGCTTCTCATCAGCCTTCATTGTCTGCCATATTCAGAAAGTCAGGTTTCATCCCATGCTTATTCAGTCCCAGTCGCGCTGGCCTTGGTGAGCTCCCAATAGATCAGTTCCACTGTCACAGTAAGTGGGTGCACCCCTCGTGATCCTGACTTCCTTGCTCATGTTCTCCCTCCTTCTGCTCCTCATTTGGATCTTAAGAGCTCAGTCCGGTGCTCCAATTAGGGTCTCTGTCTTTATTCGATCCATCGCCAGATGAAGGTTCTAAGGTGATATGCAAGATATTCATCAATATGGCTATAGGATAGGGTCGTTACAGGTTCCCGATGTGTCTCCACCTTTCTGAGTCTGTCCCAGAGTTCCTGCCTCTGCCAAGAAGCCACACCGCTTCTCTCTTGTCTAGCTATTGACCATTCAGTTTTTTATTAAGTCAATCAGTAGATGCCTTCACAGAGATACTTTTTCATAGTGTACAAAAGGGTTTTTCCCACATTTCCCCCTTTTGGTCTAAATAAAAAAGTAAAGGTTTTTAACTCTAACACAGTAAAACTCTATACAATAAGAATAAATATCAGGTAAGAATTACATCCACAATATTTAGTCCATTTGTACTTGGTAGCTTTAGAAAAAGGACTCTATTAGCTTTCCTATCTTGGTAAGTCCAAATTTTTATACCTAAACCACTTTCTGTTTCTATGGTAACTTGTATTACAATCCTAAAAATATCTTTTTAGGCCTTAAAACAGTTTCCTAGATAAACAGCTTAAGCTTTTATGCCTCAACCTTTATAATCTTTATTGTGAGTTTCTTTATCGAATTTGGTACCAAAGAAAATGGTAAAACTGTAACTACCTAGTCTTAAACCCCATCAGAGACCCAAGAAGAATAAAATATTACCCAAGTAAATAGGAAGAACAGAACAAGCAACTTCCAAAACTATAGAAATGACAGAGACAGCTGGCTGCCTGGACAGTCACTTAAGGTTCTTCTGAAACATTGGGGTATCCATCTTTGACCTACAGGCCTAGAATATCTGGCAGACTCTTTTTGTGAAGCAGAAAATTTTGAAGGACTATCCTACCTTATCTTGGCAACATTCAACTGTTGCTTTCTTTTGTGTCCCACATGTCTAATTTGGACAGCATACTGTCAGCAGCCAAGGCAAGAACAGTTTCTTGTCCCGTGGCTAGCTTTGCCACATTTGAAGCAAACTTCATGTGGAGTTTCTATGGTGTCCATCATCTTCTTTGAAGTAGATTGGTGTTGCCAAAAGCAGATGTATCTCACTATCATAAAAAGCCTTATGTTATTAAAACATTGAAAATGTTATATTCTGTAGGTATCCAAAGTATTTGAAGACCACCTATCTATCTAAAATACATGAGGTTAAATAATCCTTATTTCTTTCTACCTACAAACCTTGACTACAAATTTTATTGTTATCTTAATTATATTAAACAGTTTGTAATAGTAGCTTTCAAGGACTAGAACTTCACATTACAATTTTAAATAAGTTGTATAGATACAACACCTTACAATATGTTGTAACAAAAATAATCTTAAATTTGTATCAATATACAAAAATCCATACCAATGTAAAATATTTGAGACTAGTAGTTGCCTTTTAGTTTAAAAGTAGATTCAATAATCTATGCTTTTACACTATCATTCCTACACCCTCTTTTTCTTTGAGAAAGAAATATCCTCCTTTGCTTAGTTTTGTCTCTGACCATGACCAATAACAATTAGCAACTAACCACCCTAAACAATGACAAACATCCATAACCACAGAGTGACCAAAAACTACCCACCCAAACACCCATCCCACCTCTTGGGAATGTGGACATCATTTTCTTAAATTACTTCCTATTGTTTGTGATTGACAGCATCTTTAGGGGAGGGACCCTGTGAAAATCTGGATAATGATCAAGTCCTGGGGGAGCTAGCTGTATCATTTGTTGTCTAATCTCTGTGTGATGGAAAAGTGCCGGGCTCAATTGAAGTCCTGGTTGGAGTAGGCTGTGATGCTGGACCATCTTTACTAGCTGTTTTGAAGTTGTACTGGATGAAGATTTTTGAGGAAATAACAATGGAGGCATTCTGATATTCTGGATCATTTGGGCTACTTGTCTTCTTTGGTATCTGGTTCTTTTGTTCTGAAAAGAAGCAAACTTTTAAAGGGAACATATATATCTGCATCAACACAGGTATGGAATGTGCGGTATACATGAATTAGCTAAAGACGAGTCTCTGCTCTATGTTTGAGAAGATAAAAGACATCTGTCAGCTTTGTAAGTTCATTTGAACTGTATATCCAAATTGTAATATAAATCTCCATCCATGTCACATGAAAGGATGGCATGTAAACATAAGTTATGAGGACTTTATAACAAACAAGATTTATCATGTCTCATCCAGTCTCAGAACTGTTCCTATAATAGAGGGATCAGCATATCCATCACCTCTTTTGTAGTTTTTCTTGTTTTTTTTTTCCTGCATGTCTGTAGCCAAGATTTTTAGGAGGTCTACCCTGGTCAAATTTGATCTATATTAACTTGAAGGAATCCATGTGAAGGTGTAAGTGACAAACAATCCCACACCAGTTTGGAATTATGATTAATAGAGTGGTTATTTATTTAAGGGGAAAAACTTACAGATCACCGTCCCAGACAAAAGCCCTCTGCACAATCAGGAATGGAGCCTAGTCGCTGGAAGCCAGAGAGTGAATAGAGGGTAGTGGCAGCTTTTTTAAAGAGAGAGAGAGAGAGAGAGAGAGAGAGAGAGAGAGAGAGAGACCATACCCTAATGGTGGGCTGGTATCTCAGCAACTATTAGCTGAAGGAGTGGAAGGAGCTCCCACAACACCTCCCCCTTTTGTTTAAGTAAGAGAATTCTAAACCTACTATGAAATTATATACAATAAGTACAAATATCCTATTCTAACTAGCTTAAGTCTTGTATAATAAACAACTTGGCCAAGTAATGAGAGGATAGTAACTACATCTATATAGTCTCCAACCCCATCGAAGATCCAAGAAAGGAAATAATGTTACCTGAGTAATTAGGAAGTGCAATTAAACAACTTCCAAAACATGCAACAAATCACAGAGACAACTAGCTACCTGGGCAATCACCCAAGGTCATGTTTGTAGCGTTGAAGCAACCAACTTTGGCTAAGGCCTAACATAACTGACATACCATTTTCAAAGGCAAGAAACTTTTCAAAACTATCTTACCCTGTCTTGGCAGGATATGACAGTCCTGTTTTATCCATTTATGGATACTCTGTATCTCTGTCAGTGGCTGAGGTATGGGCATTTCTTTGCCCAAAGGTCAGTTCAACCAAGAAGAAAGGCTCCAGGTGGAGTGTCTTTGGTGCTCAACATTCTTTTGGAAATAGATCGGTGTTGCCAGGAGCAATTGTTTCTCACTGCCACGAAACTGAGTTAAAGGCCATTTTCTATAGCTCTTTGAAGACGTTGAAAATTATCTATCTATACTGAATATAATCTCTATGTATCTAAAGAACCTGATTAGTCTAATTATAAATGAAAAACATAGATGACTATTGATCGATATAATTCTAAATACCTATCTAACTTAAAGACTAAGACAATAAACAACTGTGCAATAAATGAGGACAATATGACCTCCAAATAAAAGCAATGTACAAATATACAATGCAATATGGTAAATATATATCAATACATAAACAATATATAAGTATCTTAACCAGAGGTAGAAATGTACACTGCAATATTGTAAGTAAATACAATATATATATCAATACAATATATATATATATATATATCAATACAAAAAATATTTTGAACAGAGGTAGAAGCATGCATGCATATAATATTCAATATAATTTAACTTTGTATCAATATACAAGAATGATACCAATATATTTGTCTAAAAACAGTAACTCAGAATTACAAATCTATTATCCCATCATCCAATTTTCCCTCTTTTTTTCCCAAAAAGATCCCTGAGCTTATAAAATTCCTCCCCCAACCCCCCAACCCTCAACCATATAGTAATTATAATCAACCCTTAAATGATGTCTCTAAACCCAAGGACAAACTTTATTGGGAGAGGGGATGTCATCCTCTAGAATTACTTCCAGCTGTGGAGCTCCTGCAACACCCATGGCTTTTCATTTCATGTGGAAACAAAAGGCATAACCTCTCTTCCAAAGTAACACATTTCCTGACTTCCATTCTGAAGTTATGACATCCTTAAAATATATAGACTGGTTTAATTGAGCAGTTTCCCCCCTACACAATCCAATGTCTTTCAGCAACTGTTGTTTTGTGTTCTTTAGCTTTAAAAATGATACAGTTAATAGTGCACAATATAGGATCTAAACATCCTGTGTTAAAGTATCCCCAATCATTAAATGATTTATTCTTTTTATATTACTTTACTCTGCCTTTAAAGACTGTATTATTTTAAACTATTAATTTTTATGACTATATATATATATTCTTCTCTTTTTTTAGCATCTAAGTACATTTTCAAGCATACTGTACCTACTCAGAGTATTTCTTAGTCTGGACCTTGCTTTCTGTGAGCCTGCAGCCTTTCTGATCCTGTGAGCAGAGTCTTAAAGGGTCAGACCACCCGTCATGAGGCTCTGCATGGCATGTGGCACGGTGACTGGCTCTGCTTTCTTTAGGAGGGCCAGCAACCTACTCCGCTGGTTCTGGGATGCAGCTGCTGTATGCCTTTCCATGAGAGCCTAGCCTACACCTGTGGACACCAGCTGGGAGCCACACCTACCTGCCCCAGCTCTGGGAAGTTGGTGGGCCAGTGCTGCATCAGGTGTTTCTACCTAGCACTGACTAGCACTCCTGCCGCTCACAGGCCCTGTGCTTGGATATGTGTGCTTCCAAATTGGACACCAAGTACACTCAGACCTTCTTTGGACTGCCAACTCTGAATAATGAGATGAAGACTTTTTGATAATTATAAAAGCTTGGCCTTAGTTAGGCTTGTTCCCAACTAGCTCTTTTAACTTAAATTAACCAATTTATATTAATCTCTGTTCCACCATGTGACTGGTTAACCTCTTCTCCGTACTGTACATTCAATTTTCTCTACATCTTTCTAGTGAATCCACCTCTCGGATTCTTTTCCAGAGTTCCTGTTTCCACCTAGAAGTCCCACCTATCCTCTCTTGCCTAGCTATTGATTGTTCAGCTCTTTGTTAAACCAACCAGAAGGTGTCTTGGCAGAGACACATCTTCACAGTGTACAGAAAGTTTATCCCACAATGCTAGCCATTTTTCTTATGATCAGTAGCCATATTTATAGCTAGTGCCTTCCATGTGTGGGAGCATGGTTCTAGACTCTCACCACATATCTGTTGAGTGCATGCGAGTTATAGTCTATTGAACATGGGCGTGTGGTCAGTGCCCTGTGAAGGTCTCTGCAGATCTAATTTATCCTTTGCAAGTATGCTCGGCTTCTGTGTGTTTCATGGCTGAGAGATAATTTTTGCTGGATTACTCTGGCATTCTACAGTTTCATTTTTTGCTCAGAGAAGTAAGAATACCTATGAATGTTGTGTCTCCTTCACCCACACAATAGAAGATCTGAATAGCCTAAGAATGGTTGAGGCAGACACAGAAGAGCCAAGCTCCTGAACTCCCTGAAAATCAGGTTGAACCTAAGGCTTTGTCTGAAACCACCATTTTGGTTTCTCCTTTCCCTTCCATGTTCTATCTCCTTCGCTTTCCAGCACTGTCAGCATTTCCCTGCAGATTTTTTCCAGATGTTTTGTAAAGAAAATACCTGCTGGTAAATCATTGGTTCT
Organism: Microtus pennsylvanicus; assembly: GCF_037038515.1. Classification (NCBI taxonomy): domain Eukaryota; kingdom Metazoa; phylum Chordata; class Mammalia; order Rodentia; family Cricetidae; genus Microtus; species Microtus pennsylvanicus. Next base: position 12,410,416 of record NC_134581.1, on the reverse strand, counting down.
GCCTCTGCAGTACTCAGATGGTGAGGTCCTCCTCACAAACAGTTATCACTAATGTATAGGCAAGGGAGGCATGGATTCTGTGTTGGGAAGAGCCATCATGCTTCTGTATTTCTTGTCTCAATTACAGGGCACCCTCAGACATATTTTTAAAGATGTGGTAAGTGTAAGTGTTTTCTCACATCCCTGCCTCTCATAGCAACAACTATAACTTTTCTTGTGTGTTCTTGGATACAGTTCTTAAATTTATCACATATTTATAAATATATTAGTAAACTACATGTGCTTTACTTTCTTCCTTCTTCCCTATATTTTTTGAGATGGTATCTTGCTATTTTGCCCATAGTAGCCTCAAATTTATGATCTGCCTGCCTCAGCCTACCAAGTGCTGGGATTACATGTGTATTGTACCATTCCTAGCCAGGATATGTGTGTGTGTGTGTGTGTGTGTGTGTGTTTGTGTATGAACTTATTTTATTTCTTTCCCTTTATAGTTCTGTATTTTTATAATTTTTAAATGCGTTCATGACTAATTATCCTTATGAATGCAGCTCAATATATTTTATCAATTAAGTATACATTTCAAATCACTTTTCTTCCCTTTGTCATTTTAACTCTTGTCTAGCTCCTCCTTCTAGGCCTCTGATAAGACTATCCATATAAGCTCTTGACAAATTACATTGGTCATAGCTATGTAGATGAAAAGTAATTGCAGTTTTTGAGTCTAAATATGTTTTAGTTAAGGTTATTGTTGCTGTGATGAAATACCATGATCAAAAGCAACTTGGGAAGGAAAGGGTTTATTTTACTCATGCTGCCATACAAGAGTTCAACCCTGCATGCAGGGAGGGAAGGAACTATAACAGGGCAGGAACCTGGAGGCAGGAGCTGATGCAGAGTCCATGAATGGGTGCTGCTTACTGACTTGCTCACCATGACTTGCTCAGCCTTATGGAACACAATACCAACTCCTGGGGATAGCACCACCAACAATGGTCTTGCCTACAGCCCAATCTTATAAAGGCATTTTCTCCATTGAGTTTCCTTCCTCTCAGACAACTATGGTTTTATTGATATTTAACTAGGCAGCACAAAAATGGTCACATATTCAATTTGGCTTTATGAGTTGGTCTCACTATGTAGCTTAAGCAGGCTTCAACATTCAGTCTCCTGAGGGTTGAGATTAGAGACATGTGTGATCTATCATCTCCAGTAGGACATATGTTCTTCATCTGGACTCCAGTGTGGTCCTGGATTTACATGTGCATATACTAATGTACAGTTGTATCTGTGGGAGAAGACCTGGGGCTTTTATTGGCATCTCAAAGGCACCTATGGTAGTCAAGCATTAGGATGAGCTGTACAGGCATGTACTGTATGATGTGCTTTGTTTACATACATGCAGTTTCATCTTAGCAGCCTTAGATTAGTAATTAATTAACTCTCAGTTCTCCTACATGCTGATGATCCAGAGACTGGGACCAAGTCTCACCCCTTGCTAATCCCCATCCCCTGCTACCTAGTTCATCAGGGCAGGAAAGCAGTGCTGAAGGTTGATTATGTTTTCCCTTTTGTATTTATGAATTCTCAGTGGAGCTTATTTAATATTCTCCTTGACCCTCTTCTGCTTTGATCTTGGGGAATTTAAGGACAAAGATCTTCCTCTATGAAGATGATACATAAATCACTTTGGACCAGTTTATAAACTTAGATGTACTGGGTAGGCAGCAGCCTGGATGACAATACCTCCTCCTGCTATGCCCTCATTTGAACACAGCTTCAGCTGTCCAGCATCCTCGATACTAAGTCAGGAGTGTTAGCCACACATCTGAGGTCTTTATCTTTGGCCGCTGATATTCTTTTGTTCAGAATTCTGAATTAATTGGCAAGTTTCCTGAAGAGGTGAGTGGCTACACTACTTTTACTTAACCAATGAAATCACCCATTCCTGTCATCAATGTGCTGCTAGACAAAATAAATAAATAAATAAATAAATAAATAAATAAATAAATAAATAAATCACCCATTCCTGTCATCAATGTGCTGCTAGACAAAATAAATAAATAAATAAATAAATAAATAAATAAAATAATAAATAAATCACCCATTCCTGTCATCAATGTGCTGCTAGACAAAATAAATAAATAAATAAATAAATAAATAAATAAATAAATAAATCACCCATTCCTGTCATCAATGTGCTGCTAGACAAAATAAATAAATAAATAAATAAATAAATAAATAAATAAATAAATAAATCAATCACCCATTCCTGTCATCAATGTGCTGTTAGACAAAATAATAAATAAATAAATAATAGTGGCCTTTGTTCTCCTCGCCTGGGAAATGTGAAGAGTGCCTTGGGGTGACCAGAATGTCCATGGCAGGGCGCACTGATGGGCTGGAGAATAGTGTAAAACATTGTCCTATAGGTAAGGAAGCTGAGATATATACAAATATGTAGTAAAATTATATATTTGTTCTACTGTAAGTGACTTCCAAAATGGTTTCTCAGAAGAGAGAAAAGAACTTGCTTAGTGAGCTTGGTCTAAGAAAGACCAAAGAAAATGTTAAGTGGAAGTCTGTACAGCTTTCTATGTTCTAGAATTCTATATATTCTAAAGGTATAACAACAGTGCTGATTCTCCTGCCTGGACATAGATGTCAGCATAATACAAAAGGCAGCAAAGAACTGTGTGCATGAGATGGCTCAGCGAGCAAACGTGCGGTGTTAATCACTGTTCTGCTCTGTGACTTATTGTTCTAGAGCTGTTTTTACACCATGACCAAGGCAACTTTGATAAAAGAAAGCATTTAATTCAGGGGTTCCTTACAGTTTCAGAGGGGGTAGTCCATGATAATAATGATAGGAGCATGGTAGTAAGCATGCAAGAATAATAATGAAGAGGGGGGGGGGGAGAGAGAGAGAGATAGATAGATAGAGAGAGAGAGAGAGAGAGAGAGAGAGAGAGAGAGAGAGAGAAAGAAAGCATTAGCCACTGGGACTGATGTGGGTTTTTAAAACTTAAACCCACTCCCAGTGACACACTTCTTCCAACAAGGTCACACCTACTCCAACCAGGCCACACCTCTTAATTCTTCCCTTAAATCTCACCAACTGGGGACTAATCATACAAATGTATAAGTCTGTGAATGAGTGTCATAGCCAATCAAGCCACCATAGGTGCTTGCCACCAAGCCTGATGACTTAAGTTTGAATTTTAGATTTCACATGGCAGAAGGTAAGAATTGATTCCTTCACATTTTCTGCTAACCTCCACATGTACGATGGGGTACCTGCAGATATACTTCTCCCAAATAAATAAATTTTTAAAAAGTAAGTTTTGTGCCATTGTCAGACATACAGCAATGATTATGTGTCCTCCTATCTATCATGCATAGAGCTGAACTTTCACTCTGATCAGAAGTCTGGTCTGGAGGACTCTTGATTCTTTTCTGACATGCTATACATGGGCTGAAGTCAGGTATATACAAGCACTCTCATGGTCAGGTTAGCTCATCGTGTATAAGGCAGAACAATTCTAGGTATGCCCCTGCTGTAGTCTCCCACTCTGCCAATTAGGAGCACAACGGACAAGCAAAATTCTATCAAATGCCACAGCTTGAGCACATAGATGTGAAAATGAAATTATAGAGCCCCCAATTAATGTGAAGTTTGGCGGCTTATGGTGGAATCATTGGCCTATAATTACTTTGAAATTGATAACAATATTGTAATTACATGCAGAATTATAAATACACCCCAAGATTATGCTGAGTATAATCTAACACAAAGATTACATAAGTGCTTCCAAAAAGATTTATCACAAGCCGAGACAAAAGCAGGCTTAATGAGCTTGGTGACTCCAAAGATGCTAAAGGAAGTGTTAAATGGAAGTGATGTGACTGCTAAGGACCGAATCTCATCCTCTGGAAATTCATATGCTTAAGATCATCAATCCTCAATGTCACTGAATTGGGACATAGGACACTAAGGTGATGTAGGTGGGTCATCTGTCTATGTGTTACTTTCATTGGTTAATAAAGAAAAACTGCCTTGGCTTTTGATAGGACAGCAGCTTAGATAGGTGGAGTAGACAGAACAGGATGCTGGGAGAAAGAAGCAGAGTGAGGCAGTCACTATGAAGCTCCGGCCCAAGATGGATGTAGGCTAGAAGCTTCTCGGTAAGCCACCACCTCGTGGTGCTACACAGATTACTAGATATGGGTTAAAGCAAGATATGAGAGTTAGCCAAGAAGAAGCTAGATACAATGGGCCAAGCAGTGTTTAAAAGAATACAATTCGTGTGTTGTTATTTTGGGTGTAAAGCTAACTGTGCATGAGCCAGGTGGGACGAAAAGCAGGCCTGCTCGCCTCCATCACTACACTAAGGGGTAAATAAGGTTGTATGGCTGGGATTCAATTCAGAGAGGACTGCTAACTTATCTAAGGAATACTAGAGGCTGCTCCAGCACACAGAAGAGATCCAGGGAGAGAGCCCTCACCAGAGACTAGCCCTAGTGGCACCATGGTCATGGACTTTCTCTCCCAGAATTGTGGAAAAATAAATGTCCAATGTCTAAATCACTCAATTGGTAGTATTTGTTAGAGCAGTCAGAGCCAACAATAAAGCACAATTTTGATTGAATAACTCAAGACTTCTCAATAAATTTGCAAAGTCATTTCAAGATGTAGGCAGGGGATTTCAATAGTGGAGGCCTGTGGGGCTCTGCAGGGCTGTACACAGTGGGATCATTGTATAAACTATGGACTCACCTTCCTAGGGTACAGAGGCAAGTCCTGTTAGATTTGCTTTTTTGAACAAAACCAATTAGAATTAGGGGAAAGGGACACGGAGAATTCAAATCCAAATGTAAAAATGAAAAGAAAAAGGAAGTACCAAGGTCCAAGATAGACCCTAGAAATCCATGGGTATTTCTCTTTATATGAACATAAGTGCATAGGGAATAGGGTGACATATTTTATATTTGGTGAAAGATAGTTAAATAAAACCCAAAAGAAAGAAAGTACAGAGAAAAATCATTACTAAGAGAGAGAGAAAGAGAGAGAAAGAGAGAGAGAGAGAGAGAGAGAGAGAAAGAGAGAGAGAGAGAGAGAAGTACCAGTAATTTCCAGTAGAATACAGTGAGGCTTTAGGAATTTCACCTTCTAGAGTGTTAGATTCTGTGCACTGTTGTCTTGATTTATAGGATGTCTGCACGCTGGAGGGACAGAAGGAAGAACAAAGCATACTCAGACTATTTCTGGAAATAAACTTCATGGCCATGATTTGATCTCCTCCAAAGCCTGTTAGGATAATAATATCTACAATATTCTAATGTATGAGGAATGAGAGCTAATTCTGAACCCACATCATCTTTGGGACTGAAGAAGAGAAATCTCCTTAGTCAGTAGCTAACAAGCAATCCTCTATTCTTTTCTTTAAGGATGAAGGGTATGCATACATTTAAGGCCCACTCCTCAGTGGGAAATGTATAATGTGGCCTAGAGCACATGTTTGGGGAGCTCACATATCTAGGTGTGAACCTACTACTGTTATTATGCTAAATGAATGCTTACAAAACTGCTCTCTATATTCATATCAGTAACCATACACATAGTACAGCTCTCAGAGCTTGTTAAACAAGTTTCTTTGAGCAGTTCATGGTGGTCAACACAGAAACTTACAACTTGTCAAAATGCATAGAACTAGTGTCAGTCACAAACAAGACATCAATACTCAACCCCCATGCTCAAGAATCATCCTGGAGGGAGGGTGGGAGCAGTGTGAGAAACAGAGGTCGGGGAAGACTGGAGCTAAACAGTCCTCTGTACACAACAGGACATCTTCACACATGAACTCTCAGCAGCTGTGGGTGCCTGCCCAAGACCTGCACAGGATCAAGCTGATCAACATTCTAGTGTGGATTGAGAAGGGGTTCAAGGGAAGGGGAGAGTCAGTTTGTTTAAGCATATGGCTCCTGGTAGTTGACTATACTCTAGTGAATGTTCCTAGTCATGAGTTATAAGCAGCACAAGTTGACTTGTGAATTATTTAAAAGGAAATGACACAATGTTAGGAGGCATGGGAAGGTGGGAAGCAGATCCGACATAGTTAAAGGAGTGGAGGTAAATATGACCATGACATTGTGTGGAATTTTTAGAGTTAATGAAAATATTTTATTAAGAAGAAGATGAGGAGGAGGAGGAGGAGGAAGAGGAGGAAGAAGAGAATCCAGATAGAGCAGAGCATGCTGAAATTTAATAGATAAGTTCATACCTTCAGAACTCAAATCATGACACAGTATTGTCAACACAGAGTCCTCATCTCTTTCATCAAATATCAACTCAGGTTTGATGTGGGAGGTCCTTTTGTATATGTGTTGTTTTATTGGTTAATGAATAAAGAAGCTGCCTTGGCCCATGATAAGGCAGAGTAGAGTTAGGTGAGGAAACAATGCTGGGAGAAAGAAGGCAGAGCCAGTGAGACACCAATGAGCTGCCAGAGGGGAAAGATGCAAGCTGCCAGCTGGAACCTTGTTGGTAGGCCATGAGCCTCATGGTAAAATATAAAATAATAGAATGGGTTAACCAAAAAGAAAAGAGCTAGCTAGCAATATGCTTAAGTGAATGGCCAAGCAGTGATTTAAATAGTATACTTTCTGTGTGATTATTTTGTGGTCTGGGCAGCTGGAAACAAACAAGCAGCCTCCTACTACACTGGTTGACTTTGAAGATACTTGCTTTGTCTGTTTTTGTCCTTTTCATAATAAAAAAGAATCACAGTGTGCACTCACTTGTGTTTAATTCTGTGGGCTCATGTACTTGGGTGAACACATTTTGATGCTTTGTTCTGTCCGCCTCACCTACTTTCTTTCCTGTAGAGCCGTTCTTAGTCCTTTGCCCAGGAGATTTTGCATTCCTGCCCTTCCTGGTTTTCCTCTCCCATATTCAGTTGTCTTATTTCTTCCCAAAGACTTCCTAAAATGGCTATTTGTCTGATACTTGTAAACTGTACACAAGAGCAATTTCTCGGTGGAAAAGTTAGTTCTCATTTATATAAATATACACAGAATTAGCAGTGGTGATGAGCCATTACAGACCTACTCCTGGTTCCTGCTATCCTTTCAATCCCAATGCTATTTACAAACAGGTACTCTGAAAAAGTCAAGAAAGATATTGTGGGATCCAGAACGAAGAATTTCTTCTGTTTCAGTGAAGGGAAGTCTCCTCATAGCCTTCCTGGATGATTTTGATGGAGTCTTGCTTTCACAGTCTCTTTCTCCAGCTTCTAATGAGTGATAATTACTACATCCCTAGTCTTCTACCTCACAAGCTCACTGCCTCAGAGTACAGCTATTGGAAAACATTAGGTATTACAATGAATTCCTTGAAAACCAGTTCCCGGCAAAACAATGAACTATTTTCTGTCTTTTCTTTCTGATGTTTTTTTTCTCAGCATATTAGGGGCATAAAAGGGGAAGGGATAATAAAATTCAGGTGTCTTATTATAAATACATAATAGAAAAATGACAGGTAAGAAGCAATTGTTCTGAGAGTAAATGGTAAATAGCAGAGTCACGATGCTAATTTCCAATGTTCACAATCTTTGGGGAAACACACAGAATTCTAAACATGGACAAGCTAGCTGCTTGCATAAAGAGTAGCATGCCATTGCAAAGCCAGATGCACTCCCTGGTGGAAGAGAATAGTTTAAGCTGTGGCTCAGAAGCTGCCCTTGCGCTTTCTGGCTTCCTATCCTTGCTGAGGATGAATGGGATAGCCTCAACACGCAACCCAAGTGCTTATTAAACAGATCAACCCCAGAGGCTCTGGGCTTATCCAACTCCATGCCAGGAGAGCAGTAGACAACAATGTATGTGGTGCCTTGGGTTGGGGTCCTTTGAAATAAAACTCAGGAAAGGATTTGTGTGCAAGCAATGCATTAAGTAAGTGCTTCTAGAGGGACCCTGAAAAGAAGCTGGTGAAGTCAGGATGGGAAAGAAGAAAGCAAAGACACACAGCCTCAACCCACCAGGAGCTCTTGAGGCCAACTATACCACGAGACAGTGATGACACTTGGAGATCCAGGAAACAAGAGGCTTCTCTTACACATTATCTACCTGGTGTCTGTCTGAGAGAGGGGAGTGTAAATCTCTTGATATGCTGACTTCTTTTGGTGTAGGTAGATGGGATGGAAGAAAGCTTATGACAGTTGTGAAGCAAATGTTTGCTGTTCAGAGCAAAAGTGTGCTAGGGATGACATGCTTGCATATGTGCATAGGGGAAAAGAGACCCAGGCACATCGTCATAGAGTAAATGCACTGTCTGTCTGTCTGGTTGTTTTTAAGAGTGACACCTAAGATGGTGGGGACATACATTAAGAATCAGAGTGAGGAGACAGGCATAGGGGCAGAATTGTGATGACTTCCAGGTTGGCTACTGAAGCAAGAGCAGAGAGGGATCTCATCAGGCTCCTTGACAAGACCTAGTGCTTACCAAGATTGCTGAGATGAGTGCTTCCCTTAGGAGATGGTGAAGCCCTACCATAATGTCACAGCTGAGAAACACAGTCCAGGTCCAGACTTGGAACCCCTGGATCAGTCTGTACCCTAAGAAATTTGAACCAATGAGATGTCTTCCTATCTCAGATTTGTCTCTGCCTCTGCTCAAACCTGAGCATGTCATTCTAGTAGGCGTAGGGTGAGGGGGAGGATGGTGGGATTCTTATCACTTATAATTGGCCCTGATCCTAGTTAGGAAGCAAGTAAGACATTCCCAAAGCCTAGACTTGAGGATTTCTTTTTGTTTCTTCTATGCACCCCAACCCTTCACAGCCCAGGGCTTTGTATTCATTGCTTAAAATTCATTTTCACTATGATATTTTGCCTTTTATTTCTACTCAATTTCTATTTATTTCTGATCTACTTATAATACCTTTGATTGGTGGTCTAAAGGTAATGATGAACAATTTTGCCACAATAGGTAAACAATTTTAGGAAAATTCATTTCAAACATATTTATTGAATGCTTCTCTATATACGATAATTTATGCCAAACACTAAATAATTCATAAAGTATTCTGTTCTGATCATTCTCCTTGAGGTACACATCATCAAGAGAAGCTTTGTAGCTCTGTCTTAAGCCTAGTAAAGGGAAGTCTCCTGAGGATATACTGCCTAGATAATTTAATAAAGGCCCTCTTTAAATAGCTAGACACAAATTTACAATACAGGGCACAAATATTGCTTCAGGCATAGTTCTACTAAAATCTACTTATTTTTCAATTCTGTACTTCCCTTGTCAAAGCCCAGCAATTCTACTAAAAATTTCTGAGCACTCAGCGCTAGTGATCATTTACAGGAACACGAAGGCAGAGACAGGCCTTGGAAGAACTAGGACAAGCTCAGCTTGGGGAATTTTTCCTAGCTCTGCCTGGGGACCCCAAGTCAGAAATTTGTTCTTTCAGCTGGTGTAGATCGCTACAATAGGATAATAGAATCCATTTTCCAGTGTGACTGCTGGATGACAGATGTCTAGGGAAAAATAACCCCATCTCTCCCTTTCCCCCAGTAAAATGTTTACTTTAAATTTCTTTTTTAAATTATTTATTTTTGAGATAAATATAATTGCATTATGTCTCCCTTCCCTTTCCTCCCTCCAAACCCTTTCATATACCTTTTCTCGTTCTCCTTTCAATTCATGGCCTCTTTTTTTATATGGATTGCTGTTACATGTATGTATATATATATATATATATATATATATATATATATATGGATTACATATACACATGTAATATATGGATTACATATATAACCCTAAACACAACCTGCTTAGTCTGTATACTATTACATGTATGTATGTTTTTCTGGGCTGATCATTTGGTATTGGACAGCCAACTGGCATGCTCCTCCCTAGGGAAGCCTATCTCTCCTGCTCTCAGCTTTCCTTAATTGCCTGCTGCTCTTTGTGTAGGGTTGAGGTCTCATGGTCTTTCCTTAGTTCTCTTCAACATGCTTGCTATTGTTGTCCTTGTTCAGCTCATCTTTCGGTGGCCATGTTGGCAAGACTTTATGAGTGTAGCTTCTGACGTCAGTAGGGGACAGCCTCATAGCAAACTCTGTGTTCCTCTAGCCCTTAACTGTCTGCCTCTTCTTCCACAGTGATACCTAAGACTTATGTGTAGAGGTGATGTTGTTTGTGTATCCACTGGGGCTGGGCTCCTCTTCCACACGGATCCCTGAGCCTCATGAGTAGAGGTGATGTCGTTTGTATATACACTGGAACTGGGCTCCACAGCTCTGCATCTTGATCAGTTGACGTTTTTGAGACAGACTCTCTCACTCAACCTGGAGTTTGCAAGGTATACTAGACTCACTGGCTAATATTCTTTCAGATCCTTCTGACTCTGCCTCCTTAGGCTTGTCTTCAAGCCCGGAAAGTTTTCTTTCTGCTTGGTATAATCTATGGTCACGTTTTCCATGGAACTTTTAATTTGGCTTATTGAAAATTCCATTTCTAAGATTTCCAGTTACTTTAAAGATTCTTTTCTGTGCCTGTTCCGATCTTGACTTGTCTTTGCCACTTCCTTCAGCTAGTCATTGTCATCTTTGGGAACTCACTAATCATTTTAAAAATGCTTTGTTGAGTGATTTTTTTTCCCAGTATCTCATCCATGTTTTGTGGTTGGACATATGTTTCAATATTTCTACACATCTTCTTAAATTTTATTTTAACTTTTATTCTGCATATGGGTGTTTTGTTTGTATATACATGTGTGCATCACGTCTGTGCCTGGTGCCTCTGGAGTCCAGAAGAGGCCATTGGATCCCCTGGAACTTGAGTTAAAGGTGGTTTTGAGCCACCATTGTGAGTGCTGGGAATCACATCTTGGTTCTCTGAAAGAGTAGAAAGTGCTCTTATCTGCTAAGCCTTTTCGCCAGCCTCAAGTAATGTGATTCACAATGACCACCGAGTTGAGTCACACATTAGCATTGACGAGAAGGCAGTAAACAGCAAATCCACCTCAAACCAAAATCAGTTGTAACTTCAGTGACTTATCTGGAGCTCTGCACTGGGGCCTCGTCGGCTTCAACTTCTGGGTCCTCCTACTTCTTATTGATCTTTGGTAATGAGCATCTATCTTTCTCATTTGGACGAGGAGCCAGAAGTTAGTCCTCCAGTTAGTCCTCCACTGAAGTGTGCTCACACTCCATATTTCCTGCTTTCTTTGCATGTCTAATACCTTTCTGTCTATACACTTGTTCACGATAGAGAAACTTCAGTCAAAACGCTTGTTTGCACAGGTGGAGTGCAGATTTAATCTGGAATTTCAAACAAAACACCATTTTCAATTAAGCGCATGCATTCATTATGCTGGAGTATGTGTGTCTATTTTCTTAGCAAGACTTACTTTCCTAGCCCAGTGAGCATGTGCTCCCTTACAGTTGCCAGGGAGACTAACTCTTGCGGGCCCTCTCAGGCATTGCTGCAAGCTCTGATGGGCCCCCTGTGTGCACTCAGAGAAACCATCCACTTGGCTGGTTTTCCACTGGAAAGTAGAATCAGTAATAACTGGGACTGCAGCCTCAAGTCTTCTTCCTCTGGGGCCCGAAGGAGAAAGAGCTCGCTTCCTGGGAGGAGTGGGATGGCCGTGACTGTTCCTTGGCTCACTGTGGGAAACCGGTTAATATCAGGGATGGCTTTGGCGGAAAGTGACACAACATCTACGCTCTGAAATCAGTTCTGAAGTAGATCATACAAAGCAAATTAAGAAAGCTTTCAGCTGATGCTTAGAATGCATTAAAATCGTCATTCCAAGGCTGTGGGGATGGCTTAGTTAGTAACTCTCTTGCCTTGCAAACATGAGGACCTCGTTTGATGTCCAGAACACACATAAATGCTGTACATGGTGGTGTGTGTTTTAATCACAAAGCTTGGAGGCAGGGGCACAAAGACCTCTTGTGCTCGCTATCTTCTAGTTTTATCTAATTGGCGAGCTCCAAACCAATGAAAAGCTCTGCATTGAAGGTGGGTGGTATCTTGAGGATAACCTCCAAGGTCATTCTCTGGCTTGCACGTGCAGAGTAGACACACGCATGAAACATTAGAACATTTTGAACAGCACAGATGATTGCTACCATCACAGGAATAGTCTCTGCGGAGATGACGTCGAGGGCAGCACTGATGGACTGTGTGTAAACTGTGAAGCAAGAGCAAGGCAGTAGCTAAGGCATACTAGTTTCTGCTGTCAGAGGCACAGGTTTCTGTAGAGGGACAGGGGGACCATGGAAGCTTTAGGAAGTGGAGCCTCACTGGAGAAAGCATGACACTGTTCTCCAGCTGTTCTTTCTTTACTCTTGGTAGGTGATACAGTGTGACCAGACATGTCCTGTTCCCTCCCGCTATGCTGTCCTTCCTACCATTAAGGACTCTATCTCACAGGAGCTATAAGACAAATAAACTCTTTCTATCCCAAGCTATTCTGTCTGGCTATTTTATGAAAATGACAGAAAAGAAACGAACACAGCTTCTTCTGAGAGACAGATGACAGTCACCCAGGATTCAAGTATGATAGTGAATGTAAAACTTATGCAAGGGGCTAGAGAGATGCTCAGTGGTTAAGAGTACTGGATCCTCTTTCTGAGGACTTGGGTTCAAGTCCTCATTCCAGCACCCACAATGGCAGCTCCCAACCATCTGCAAGTCCACTCTTAGAGGATATGGCATGCTCTTCTGGCATCCATGGGCACCAGATGTGTGACTGCACAGACATATGTGCAAGCCAAATCCAAAAACCCTTACTCACCCTGCCTTGAGAAGACAAATCTGATAATCATCAGCAGTAGGGTTGCTAGGGGAGTGAGGTGAAGAGGTATGAGTTGGTGGGACCGTGGAAGGCTTTCTTCATTTACACTCGTGTTCAAGGTGGTGAGGCCTGGACAGCTGTGATGATTGATCTTAGTTGTCAACTAGACCTCATCTGGAATCAACTAAAACCTCAGCTGCTGGGCACTTTCAGGAGGGATGTTCTTAACCAGATTATATGAAGTGGGAAGACCCACCTTAAATCAGGCCATACCTTTTGGTGACAGCCCATATGAAAAAACATGGGAAAAGGAAACTTACTTTCTGCCTGCTGTTCTTCACTCTCACGGGCAAAGTCTTCCATCCTTTATCTATGGCCGATGTTAAATCCAACTTCTCTGGAATTGTAATGTGGACTGCTGTCCAACTGCTGGGTTCTTGGCTTGCCAGTTGTGGGACAGCCACAGTTGGATGACCTAGACCACAGCCTGTGGGCCAATCCAGTAATCTCTCTATATATAACCATTCTATCAGTTCTGATCCTTTAATAAAGCCTTTATGTTTTTAAACACAAATCAAAGAAAACCAGCCTACAAATCCCAATCCCAGAGAACTTAGACAACAATGAGGACACTAAGAGAGACTTACATAGCTCTAATCTACGTGGGAAGTAGAAAAAGACAAGATCTCCTGAGTAAATTGGGAGCATGGGAACCTTGGGGGAGGATTGAAGGGGAGGGGAGAGGCAGGGGAGGGAGCAGAGAAAGATGCAGAGCTCAATAAATATAAAAAAGTACACAATATGTTCTGATCATATTCTTTCCGCCCTCAAAACTCCTCCTAGACCCTCTTCCCCACCTCCTTCTCCATGCCTTGTTATCTTCACTTTCTCATCTCTGCCTCAAGCTCGGGGCCTATTCCTGTGAGATCTGCATCTTGGTGGGCTATAGTCAAAGCCGATGCTTCAACTGTTACAGTTTTAGTGGGATATGTCCCTCAGAGCCACGTGTTTGAACTGTTGGTCCCCAGCTGTACTGCTGATTTGAGTAAATGTGGAGCCTTTGGGAGCTAGGACCTAGCTGGTGTGAGTGGGCTACTGTGAGGCAGGCTATAGGGGCTATAGCTAGTCCCTTTTATTAGCTACCTCCACCATAAAGACCTTCCCACTGTGATGGGCTATATTCCTTCAAACCGTGATTCAGAATAAATTTTCCTGCCCTTTAGTTGCTACTCCCAGATATTTTTTTTTTCCACAGAAAGGAGAAAGTAACTAGTAAGTCAGGATCCTCTTAAGTAATTTTTCTCTTTATGCTGTTTGTACTTGCCAATCTAAAACAACATATTCTGGAGCTGGAGGGTGGCTCAGTCAGTCAAGTGCTTGCCTTGCAAACCTAAGAACACGGCTCACGCTAAACAGATAAAACCACTGGGCATGATGGCACGGGCTTGTGACTTATCTCCTGGGAGGTGGAGACAAGTGAGTTCTTAGGCAGGTAGCAGCCTCATTGGCTAGTTCCGGGCCAATGAAAGGTCTTGTCTGTTCTTATTCTTTAAGGTAGACAGTGCCCGAGGAGCAGCTCCTTGGCCTCTGTGTGCATACACATGTGTATGCACACACATACACACACCCCACCCCCTTTCACACTAGTGTGTACACTAAGATTCAGATTTCAGGGCATGAGATGAGCCCATCTTGTACTTGGAGGAAGGATTTTGGAGGGAAAGACCTGGACTTCTAGACAGGCTGAAAATATCACAGAAGAGAGACCCGTTCCTGTTTCTGTCACTGAATGCTGGACAAAGCACTGGGCATGTGCAGCAGAACAAGGGCCAGTGAATAGCAACAGGCTGAAGCTGGAGCACGGGCTGAGCGGGGTGCATCTATTTTTGGCCCCAAGCCCGTTGAGTGGGGATTGGCAGCTCTCAGTACAACACACTGCCTGCTGAGTGGGGACTATGGCAGAAGTGGCACTTCTCAGCCATTTGAAAAACAACCTCGAGTCTCAGCGCAGTGGTGCTGAGCCTGGCAAAGCACGTTTCACTCATGTTTCCCTGTATGAGCCAAGGACATTTGTTATTACTCTTCATGTTCTAATTGAGATACCACATTTAAGGTCCTTTGCCTTTAGCATAGTATCAGTCTTAAAAGAGAGATTTGATGGTCATCTTTTCAGAACTATACCACAGATGTCTCAAAATGGATTGAATGATGTCCCTGGCTACAAAGGGTCTGTCCAGTTCTGTGTGTCTTCCCTTCAGTGTACCACACTGTCCCATGCTACACAGTGATCACTTTAGACGCCTCCAGACTCTGCCTCTTCTTGGTAAGTTGCTGCTTATAACTACCCCTTCAGTCTTCGGGCAAGAGCATAGACTTGTTGGGGAGTCTACATGTTTTCTAGAAATCTCTGCAAATGTTTGGTTTTGTCATTAAGCTGTAGCACTGTTAGGCAGAAGGTACTCAGTGCTAGACAGCCCCTTTAAAGACCTTTCACCAATGTTTCCACAGGTATGTTAATAGGGGTTTATGTCCCGCCCAGTCCCGCAGTCATTCAGTCCCAGAGAAACACACAGAGGTATCCATTAATTTTAAACTGGTAGGCCTATTAGCTCAGGTTTTCTTATTAACTAACTCTTACTTCTTACATTAATCCGCAATTCTTGTCTGTGTTAGCCACATGGCTTGGTAACTTTAATCAGTGAGTCATTCTCATCTTGCTTTCTCTGAGTCAGGATCTGCAGACTGAACCTTTCCTCTTCCTTGAATTCACCTATTATGGTCACTGCACCTATACTTCCTGCCCGGCTTCTGGACGATCAGTGTTAAATTAAACCAGTACAAGTGACAAATCTTTACAGGGTAAAAGACCATTGTCCCACAGCACAGATAGTTTTATAATATTTATTAAGAATTGACTATTCTGTTAGAAACTTTGAGATATAGAAAACACCTTACTTGACCCATGTTCATATCTGCATACGTAGCTAACATATAACAACCAAAAAACCTTGATGTGTTTTGTACTTCAAAATATTCCAGAGCCTCCCATGCCATGCTCACTCTCCCATTCATTGGGGCAAGGCAAACAGCAACATTTCACATAGTAATGTACAATATATGTATTTAATGACATTGGATCATATTTTACTGTGTTATTATGTTAAATTTATCAAAACATAATTTAAATCTTTAAATAATTAAAATATTTTGTATAATTGTGTAAAATGGAAATATTAGTGTTGATAATCCATGGAGCCAATACATTAATATTTATTTATATTTTTAATAGTTTATTTTATTTGTGTTTCTGTGTGTGTATGTTTGTGTGTGTGTGTGCCATGAATGTTTGAGTGCCCATGGAGGTCAGAAGAGGGTATGCAATCTCTTGGAGCTGGAGTTCAGATAGTGCTACCGTAGGTTGGGTCACTTGGCAGAGCAGAAAGGACTCTTAACCACTGAGCCATCCCTCCAGCCCCTATATTATTATTGAAAAGCACAGAATCGAAACATGAATTCAGATTGATACCCAACCACATGGCATCGTGTGACCCCAGGCAAGGTTCTTCATTCTTCTATCTAG
Source organism: Microtus pennsylvanicus (assembly GCF_037038515.1). Classification (NCBI taxonomy): domain Eukaryota; kingdom Metazoa; phylum Chordata; class Mammalia; order Rodentia; family Cricetidae; genus Microtus; species Microtus pennsylvanicus. Next base: position 12,394,027 of record NC_134581.1, on the reverse strand, counting down.
ATAGAATAACATTAAGCATCAGCTCACAATAGTGGGAGTTCATACAAGTGCCTTGTCATAAGAACATTCAGCAAAGGAAATTGTGAATAGTACATCATGGAGTTAGATGAACACAAAATGTAAGTTATTGTTTTGTGCTCATTAAATTTGTGCTGCTGCAGCTACTGTTAATATCATGGCCTCAAACTGCCATCAGCAGGATTGACTAGAGCTCTAAAGTTGACTTCAGAATTTGTTCCTAACATCTAGCCATCTCTAATATAGAAATCTCTGTAAAGATCAGATGAGGGAATCACTGAAGAGCTCACACATTATCGGAACATGGTCAACATCACTGTTTGTTGAATCAGAAACCTCAGTTACCCTGGAAAGATGGCTGCTGTCACATTATCATCACAGGTGTCTGCTTTCTGGAGGTCTGCAGGTTGGCCCTTAGCCTATTGTGACTGAAGTTGAGGAAACAATAACACTTTTATCTTCGAGATATAAATCAGCACTGCCACACTGAAGAATAATTGAGCATAGTTGGTAAAGTTGAAGAACATATTTCAACCAAATAATGACATTTCTGAAGATTCCTTGCACATATGCAAAAATAAGCCCCTATGAATATTTTCCTGGTCTCACTGCTAGTTTTAATTCTGAGTAAGTTTTTCCCTATACGCCACCTGAGGGCAGGACCTAGGTTTTACATCGATTCTTTATGTCTATTGTGTGTTCTGTTACTTGATATATAGTGTTTGAGGAATATGTGTGTGAAGGGGTTAAGTCAGCTCCCTTTAGAGGGCGGGGTTTGCCTCAGGCGAATCCCTGCCAATAAATGGTGCGCGGAGAGGCGGCTCGCCCCTTTTTTTCCTCCCTACCTGTACTACGCTGGAACTTTGGTTCTGTAAGTTTAACATTAAAGTGTTAAATATTCTTTGATATCTGCATTGCCTTTATTTTGTGCGGGTACATGTGTGAGTCAATGAAAAATGCTTACATTTCACTCACGATGCAGTTAATCAAAGGACATATTAGAGGGATGTGTTTCCAGCAAATATGGCGGCTGTCTGGATCTCTAACGACTCCTCTGACCCTGTTCCTTCAGCCCTGGAACCTCTAAACTCAGAGGCACAGAGAATGTCGTGTATGGACTTTACCCATAGCCTGGGACAGATAGAACACTCGTGTGGCTTGTGCCTCCCTTTCCATTTTGGAGACTAGTTTTCTCCTAAGATAATTGATAATTGTACCTGACTTCTGTGATCAAGCCCTCATCTTATCTACAACAGGTTTGCTACCCCGAAACACTGTTGCAAAGGCTCAGACGTCCTCACCCTACTTGGAGCACCTTTGAAGGGCAGCCGTTCCACCTCACCTCTCCCTGGGACCCAGCGTCTCCTTTTACCAGCCCCATTCTTTCTCTTTCCATCAAAATTCTGCTTCCAAGAACATTTCCTAGAAGATGATTGCTGGGTTGATCTTCAGCAGTTTCCCTTCCTGGGATCTTACTCTGTGTAGTTGATGCAGGAGCAGTCTGAGAAAGACACTAAGAAGGGGTTGGAGATTCATAACTCTCACTACCCACTGCCAAACAAACTCCATGTAAGGCATCCAGGTGTCATTGAAATAGACTTCATTGGTTAATTCTAACTGTATTCTGGTACTAGAGAATAAAGTAGAGATGATACTGTATCTCATACTATGAATATATTATGTATCCTACAAGAATAATGAAATTGTAGAACTGTTGCTAGATGTAACTGATTCTGTGGGAAAAGAAGAAAATTCTAATCATGGTTGTGAGCTCAGCATTAAAAGCCTAGCATGAAAGTAGCATATAAGATTTTTTATTTCTATAGCCATAGAGAAGATGAAACTATGAACCAAGATTATGTCTTCATCATAAGAGAAGCAACATTCTGAAAATCATAGTTTTGTTTAAGGCTGACTTGCTATAATAAAAATTATAGACTTTTAGGAACTACTGAATGGGACATTTGATTTGTGGGATCTCTGTTGATGCATCTCAGATATGGAATACTCAGCTTTTCAGGGGCTCTTATATCTGTAAGAATTGGTTCACATTTTCTAATTTAAGGATAGTACTGTACCTTGTTTAAGAATGGTACATTCTTCAGCTTCAACATGGAAACTACTTTTGGCTTGCTTCTATTTTCTATCCAACAACAAGGTCAATAACTTGAATTAAATTATGATGGAGCCCAGTAGGTGTCATGGTAAACCAGAGAAGGAAGTAAGAAGGCCACATGCCACAGGAGAGGCAGGATCTGGCCAACATGTTAAGGAAGACAGGAAGAAGTGTAAGAGATTGGACTTTGTGTGAGGGTGATCAAGGAGGCAAGTTTGGAAAAACATGTAGTAATTATAGCAAGTAAGACTTGCTGGTGCATGCATTAGAGTTTGGGATTACTAGGAGCCTGCTTCTTCATTCCCAGTGAGTCCCGCAACTCAGCTTGTACGTAATGGAGAACTAATTATTTCTAGTTGGAAAAATGCCTTCTAAAGAGAAATGGTAAGATTCCCACTAAATTGAAGGCTAGCCATTGGCCAGACAATCTCAAATTCTTCTTGCAGAAGGAAGAGATAGAGCAGTCCGGGTTCCCTGCCTTGTGGGAAGTCCAAGGACCTCCTACCTCCTTCCAGGTCTAGTAAGGTGAGCATCCAATCTGCCTAGGCTCCCACAAAGCCAGCACGTGCAGTAGGATCAAAACCCAGTGTTCTTATTCTTGACTTCTCAGCAGTCCTCATTGTCCGCTATGTTCAGCGAGTCTGGTTTTATCCCATGCTTTTTATGGGAGGCGGTGGAGGGGAGGAGGCAGAAATCTTAAATAAATAAATAAATAAATAAATAAAAAGAAGGAAGAGATAGAGAAACAAGAAAAGTCATTATGTAGGGAGGGACAGCTGATAATGGTCGCTAAGAATGAAGAGCATTGTCATGATGGAGGCTGGGGGTACCCTATCAAGCACCCTCTGGGGCACCCTGCCCAATTTTCATAATCAGTAGTCAAGCGCAACAGCCTTTCCAAAAGAAGGCCACAGTAACCAGGAATTTAATATTTTAGAATGTGGGTGTAGATCAATCTTCAGGATAAAATCCTGAGTGAACTTGGTCTACAGCCAAGGGTGAAGACCTCAGAACGAACAGTAAAAGACCTTCTCTGACCCTATGTACTGGAACGAGGAACTCCACATCATTCAAAGCACATTAATCTCACCCTTACCCCACCCCAGTACAGTATCCCTTGGAAAGAGAGTTCTGTTGGGCTAGTAGATGTCTCTAGAATTTATTTAAGAACCGATATGGCAATAGATGGCTTTAGTGGCACCAATTGCACTGACTGAGGGGATTGACTTCCCAGAGAAGGAGACTGCTAATGAGCCTGCTCTTAGCTGTTCGTTTTGTGGAGAAAAGGCTTGTGCTGGAGAAAGATGCCTTTTCCAAGGCTGTGGTTCATTGTGAGGTCACTATGGTGACTGGTATAGTTGATTGATCAGGGTTCAGAATTGGAAAGCAGACTATAAGCTTGTGTAGCTTCATGACTCATTGGAGCACAGGTTGAGAACTTTGTAGGAAGCAAACATTAGTCCAACTTCCCCCTTTGCTTACTTTGGCTTCACGGTTGTCTTAAGAATATGCATAGCAATGTTCACATGGGTTCCTCTTCATCTCAGAGAGCCTTTCCTAGTGCTCCCAACCTGTAATAACCTTGTTTTACAATGGCTGGATCTTACTAATCTTTGTTTTTACCTGGATCCTTGACTTGGTCTTTGGAGCTCCTTGAAAAGTCAGGAATTTTCTGGCTATCTCCAAATATGGAGACCCTGTTTCATCTCTGACCACTTCATACCTGAATGGAATATTTTACATCTGTCCAAGCCCATGTCTTCCCACCATGCCCCATCATCCTTGATAACTACCCAGGTCTCGGTAATCATTCCTGTGCAGGTCACATTGAGGTTGCCTACTCTGGGAACACCTTCATAGTTCAGCTTTATCTGTCCTCTCTCACCAATTTAAGTTTCTGAAGTTGGGCGTAAACGAAATGACATTAACACCATCGTTTTAGCAAGCCACCCAGTTTGTGTGAACTCTATGCTTAGAGTTGAGTATAGAATACAAATTCTACATGTGATCTCCATGCTATACTTCTGGCATCCAAAATATATTTGGTACAGAGTTACAAGCTTAATAATTACATTAGCGTGGTCTACCACAACCCCAACATAACAGAGCTGATATAATGAAAGTAGAAGAAGAGGAAAATTCATGCTTTAAAGCACGAGGAAGGAGCAGAAGTAGGAGTGTGCTGTAGTATGTCGGAAGGGTCCGTTCACTAAGTGTATAACATTTCTAAGTGAGTGTGATGTGTCAGAGCCGCTCCATTTACACCCAGCTTTAGCAACTGAAAGGCTCGTGGGACTGAAATGAAAACTAGACAGATGGGATTCACAAACACCTTTCAGACTTTGCTCTGTGGTCTCAAAAAAATAAATAAAAGCAATAAAGAGAATCAGTCTGCAAGTCAGTGGAGCATGCATCATTAGCCAACTTAAATTCAACAGAGAATTACAGAGCATCCCATCCAGAGGGAGCACAATACACTTTCTTCTTGGGTTTAAATAAAATACTTTATCAAGTAGTACCATTTGGAATCATAAGAGCAATTTTAAAAATTTTAAACGGATTGAAAACTTACGAATTTTTGTTCTTTTATTGGAACAAAATAAGAAATAAATAAAAAATAGCTGGAAGATCTCAAAATAGTTGGAAAATAAATACTCTACTCTGTGCTATTTATTGATGACCCAAGGGTCAAAGAGGAAGTCTCAAGACAAGCATAAAATGTGTTGACATTACAAAATTGCAAAACTGAACCAGCAAAATTTATGACCTATGCCTTAAACTATGCTTTAACTAAGGGGAATTTAGAGCATCGAAAGCTTAGTAGGGTGTAGCTTGGTCTAAAGCCTAGGCTTAGCATCTGAAATGCCCTAGATGACTTAGTGTGCCTGAAACAAACAAACAAACAAAACCAAAACGAAAGTGTGGTTTGATCTGTTGAGTCTAAGAGAACAGCACAGCGCAAACCAGAAGGCTTAAGTGACGAACTTTCTGATTCACAGATCTGAAGCCCAGATGCATGGAATCCAGGTGTTGGCCAGCTAAGTCCTTCCAGAGAGTTCTGAGGAGGGATCTATCCCAGGACTTTCTCCTTAGCTATAGTTGGCTGTGCTTGTGTCCACACAGTATCCCTATGTGCTACGTCTGTGTCCACACAGTATCCCGTGTGCTATGTCTCCAAATGGAGAAGGAAAAACAAAGATAATGGAAGAAATCAGTTAGATTAAAATCAATGGAGAATATTTATGAAACCGAATTCCTATTCTTTGGAAAGATCAATGTAATTGATATATATCTTTTGGTGGGACAAGCCAAAAATAGAGCATTACAAATGACCACTGCCACAGATGAGAAGGAAGAGCAATAGAGACCTCTCATGCTGTAAAAGGATAACGAAATACTCCAAACAAATGCACATTTAAATTGGACAGTTCAGATGAAGAGCCATCATTTCTCAAGAGTTGTGATGCTTTATAGTGACTGTCAACTAATTTGACAGGACCTAGACTCACTCACCTTGCAGACCAAATCTCTGGGTAGGTCTGCAGGAATGTCCTAGAGTGGACTGATTGAGGTGAGAAGATTCACCTTTAATGTGGGTGACATTATCTCCTGGACTGGGAAGGGGGCAGAATTCAAAGGAGGAAGCAGGCTGAGCAGCTTTTGTTTCTGTCTCCTTGTTGTTTGTGTTTGCAGTGCGGCCAACCGCCTGACATGGGCCACCAAGCCTTCCCTTCTCTGATCAACAGTGCCCTCAAACCCTGAGCCCCAAGCCCATTCCCTGAAGGTGCTTTCCGTCAGGTATTTTGTCATGGTGAGGAAGAAAGCAACCAATGGACACTCAGACTCAAAAACAAACTAGAAAAGAACATAGATCTAAGGAAGACATTGAAATTGCAGTTAAAACAAATAAATGAATAAAATTTCAAAAATAGAAACGTCCTGGCCAGGAGATTTCTTTGACAAAACCCAGCACAGTGAGGGGGTCCCCCTCAGATGGAGACTTCCCTCCAGGTCAGATGGTCTCTCAGACACTGTGCCATTAGGTTCTGCAGCACGTGAGTTACAGGAGGCCCAGAAGGCTGCCCCTGGTGGTGGGGAAGGGAGACTCCATTGGAATTCTTTCTCATGTGATCCTGAGCTGGCTACTTGGTACCCAAGGACTCCCTTCCTCCTGTGTATGCCCTTCTGTTCAAAGGTTCTTTTCAGAATGTGTTGGTGGAGCTAGAACAGTCTTTGATGTGTCTGTACTCACGTGTCCTAGAGGGCAGGAGAGCCTCTGCATCATGTCTGTGCGTCTTCCGTGTGGAAGCCACTGTGGAGGTTTAATGAGTTACACTGAAATGACTAAGGCATCGCTCACTTGCTGGTGTGAATTTGATTCTTGGAAGAACCTGGCTCAAGAAGGGCACTTGAACTTTTAATAACCAGAGCACTGCTGTAATCGTTAGGATCCTTAGAAGAAAATAAATTCAAGAACACTTTATGAGAAAATTTTAGGGTAGAACGTGCTTGCTCCATGCTGATGAAAATTCCCCCATTTATCTTTTGAATTTAATTGAAACAACGTTTGAAAGAATTGCCAGGCAAGCTTTGTTCCATTCCTGTAACCCACAGTCATGGCTATTACTCAACTTCAGAATGAATTATTCCCAGCATTCTCTTTGTCAAGGGGAGAAAACACAGCAAACAAGCATGCTAATTGTTTAAAGGAGCACTGGGGGCAATTAAGCTTTTTCTATTAATACCACATGAGCAAAACAAGTGACAAGTAATGTAGGGACTGCCTGCCACTCCTGGGGCTCATGAGTCTCCAACAGTCCATAATGCAGGTAGGACGCTTGCATCACATGCAGTTTAGTGCTTAGGGAAGATGGGCTGCAACCTTCATGGAACTCTTTGGCTTACAGTCTTTCTTGAGAACTCATCAACACACCACCTCACTGATGCAGAGTTACAGGCCTAGTAATGTGCTCCTTAGTTCTGATTCTTCCATTAAATAAGCGTTGATGCCTACAACTATAAAAAAATTATATAACTTTAAAATTGTGTGTATGCATGTATGTGTGTATGTGTGCGTGCACACACACATATATGCACATACACACTCATGAGGACTACAGGTTCTCTGGGAGGCTAGAGAACATCAGATTCTCCCAGAGCTGGTGTTACTGGCAGTTCTGAGTCTCCTGACTTGGGTACTGGGAATGGAACTCAGGTCTCTGTAATCCTTGTCCACTTTTAAAATTTTTCAAAATAGTTTACAAATATATAATTTCCCCATTCTCTTTTGTCTGCCTCTGTAGTGATACTTCATTTGTATTTTAATAACTAAAGTTTGCCTGAAGATCAAAGAGTAAAACATTCACTGCCTGGTCAGAAAGTTCTGTCTACACTCCCCAACCCTCCCATGTACCCTTCCTTGTTCTCTTTCAAATTTACCATCTCTTTTTATTAAATTATTATTATATACATATAATATATGCGTTTATGTTTATTTATGTTTTTAAATACACAAATGCAATCTACTCAGACTGTATATACTTGTATGTATGTTTTCAGGGCTGACCATTTGGCATTGGGTACCCAATTGGTTTATTCTTCCTTAAGGAAAAATATTTTTATTTTTTATTTTATTTTTCCACTCTCAGTAAGGCCCCAACCTTCAACACCTTTCAAAATGCTACTGTTAAACAAGGAACAGTGGTATAAATATATTCAACACTTGAATTATTGGCATCATTTAGCTAAAAATTCATCTCTAAAATAAGATAAGCAGGGATATGAGAGATGCCTCAATAATTAAGAGTTCTTGCTCTGCTTCCAGAGTCCCTGGGTCTGTGTCCTAGCACTCATGCTGGGTGGCTCATTACCTGCTGTAAGTCTGGCTCTAAAACACCCAGCTCCTTCAGCCTCCAAAGGCACCTGGATGTACATGCCACACACACCCAAATCAAAATAAAATGATCTAAAATAAGACAGTCAGGGACAAAATAGTGAATTATGACATGAAAAATATTTAACTTATATATTTTATAATTTATGTAGCACAGATAGTGTAGGCTATAGATTATGTATCAATTGGCTAAATAAACCTTTTTACCTTGAATAAACCTTGTTACACAACAATGTTAGAAGAATAGTTAGGATTTCAATTGGATTTGCATTTAATTGGGGAGGGGAGTTACGCTTTCAGAGGCTCAGTCCATTATCGTCATCGTAAAACATGGTGGCATGCTGGCAGACATGGCACTGGAGAGTTAACAGATAGTTCTACATCTTATTCAGGCAACCGGAAATGGGCTGCCTCACTGGGCATGGCTTGAGCATATGTGAGACCTCAAAGCCCACCGCCACAGTGACACACTTCCTCCAACAAGACCACACCTACTCCAACAAGGCCACACCTCTTAATAGTGCCACTCACTTAGGGACTGTTTTGTTTTCAAACCACCGTACATAGTTTACCCATAATCAGTATGGAATTATGGGAAATATGATTTGGGAATTGTTCAGCACACTTATGTTCATGGCACACCGGTCATCTTGTAGATGACGTGAAGAAAAAGAAACTCAAATAAATAGGCTTCTAGAAATTTTAATATTTAAATGTAACAACTAGATTAGTGGATGAGCTATGTATCTATTCATGAAGAGCCTTCTCCTGGCTGTTTCTTTCAGCTCATCATGTGCCTTCTGTGTTAGAGCTCATGTCTGTGTGTTTTCCCTCTGTATCCTCAGCAGACCCTTTGTGGGTGTTTTCTTCTAGTGACATTCTCTTTATTTTGCTTTCTTATCATACTTAAGTATGTCTTTTGCATATCTTATTTATACTATTACCTTTTTAAATCTCTAAATTTGTTTCTTTTCTCTATATTCTTCCTTTTTTGTTTTGTTATTTTGGTTTTATTTAATACAAGACAGGATTTCTCCATGTAACAGTCCTGGCTATCCTTTCATTGAAGTCACTTGCAATATAGAGGAATATATATATATATATATATATATATATATATATATATATATGTATATAATTATTATTATTATATTACATTACTTGGGTTCACTAACAAGGTTCCATTTTTTTTTCTTCTGCTTATCACATTTTCTTATTTCCTGTGTTATGCTCCTTCCTCTTTTCTTTTGACTTTTGTCTCTGGCCCCATAATAAATGCTTTCTCACATAGATGGTCACTCTTGATTCTTGGAAGCACACACTAAGCTGATATCTGGGGTTGTTCTTTGAGGTGGTATTGTTGTCGGACTGGATGTTAGTAGTGGTTGGAAAGTTGTTCTTTTTATCCAGTGCAGACTACTAAAAACTGGTCAGAGATCTGGCTCCTTGTTTGGGGGACCACAAGAAGTCTTGAGAATGCCTTCATTTTGAGCTGGCTAGTGTCTCAGGTGAGTCTTCCTATCTTCTGTTTAAGGATGTGTGTGTGTGTGTGTGTGTGTGTGTGTGTGTGGATAGGTGGGTCTTTTAGCAGGATGGATAAGGAGCCGGAAGCTGGTTTCTGCAGGCTGACCCCACCTCAGACTTTGATTTTTTGTATCACCCTTCTAGCCTCATGTTTCAGTCTCAAGATCCATGCTCTTTTGGGATAAGGTTTGAGAAAGTGAGCAGCCGGGCTTTTTTCCTAATGGGACAGACATCTCTGGGGTCTCCAGGTGGGAGAAGTGGATCCAGGTCTTTTAAGCTTCTAAATCCATTCCTTGTTCTTCAGTCCCATCTTGCCTTTCTCACTTCATAAGAGCCTCATTGAAAAAATGTGTGAATTTGGGAATGAATGGGGCTGCAGCAGGGGTCCACTGCATCTCTCTCATTTTCCATATCCCATTAGCTCAGGTTTTACTTAGCCTTCTGTGTTCTGACACTTGAGTACTTTCTATTTTTATTACTCCTTTCCTCTCCTCCCTTCTCTCCCCCACCTTCCCAGTCTTCCTCCCCTCCACCCTCCTCTTCCCTCATCCTCCACAACCTCAAGTGTGCCTCTGTCATTTTAATTGGACATACAAATCATCAGAAACACTAGCAATATCACTAATTCACCACTTTCTAAACCCTTCATCAAAAAACAAACATTATTTGAATCAATGGAGCTTAGAGACACTTTAAAACTTGGAACCAAGTCTTAGACACTGTAAAAAACAAAACAGGAAGTTTAAGCTAGTTTTTATAAACTTCATATTGTTTCTGAACAAAATACCCTAAAGGATTTTTTTCTCTTTTTTGCACCTCAAAATAAAGTTTCCCAAAACTTTACAAGAGGATTTCTGCTTTTTAAGAGTAGAAGGGAGCATCAGGGAGATGTCTCTTTTCTCAGTTTACCCAGATAGTTCTCCATTGCTCTTCTTCATTTAAGTTGGGGACGAAACAGTCACTCACATACATTTATCAAAACAATCATTCTCAAATAATTCAGCACTTGCAAATTCCTGCAAACCTGGACTCATTGTTTGCAGCAGGTGTGGTAAAATTGGGACCTCATGGCGGTTTGAGTGAGAATGACTCCTACAGGCTCATATGTTTGAATCCTTGTCCCCAGGTGGTGGAACTGCTTGAGAAGGATTAGGAGGTGTGACCTTATTGGAGGAGGTGTGTCACTAGAGGTGGGCTTTGTGGTTTCAAAAGCATTCCTAGTTAGTTCACTCTGCTTTATAGTTCTCTCAATATGTAGACTCTCAGCTACTGCTCCAACACTTTGCCTGCTTGCCTGACTGTTGTTATGACCACCATGATGGTCATAGACTCTAGCTCTCTGGAACTATGAGCTCTAAATGAAATGCTTTCTTTTAGAAGCTGCTTTGGTCATGGTGTCTTATCACAGAAACATAAAAGTAGCTAAGACAGACCTGTATCCTTATCCTGACATGAATATTACAACAATTAGAGAAGGTTATGATTGATGAGTGAGTATTGGTAGTACATGGATGAATATTAAGATGTTGACTCCAGGGAACAAGCTCAATTTCAGCTCATTGGATGCTAAAGCAGAAGTTTCTTTGAATCTTGCAGTTTGTGGGAGAGCACAGACTTTGCTTTGCCCATACTGCATAACTGAGTCCAATTTGTCTTGGCCAGCTTTCCTGCTTCCCACCAAGGGCTTCAGTATGAGGTGCTCTGGGGACCTTGTTAATGCAGATCCTAATGGAACAGGTCTTCAGAGGAGAGGAAAGACTGCTAACCAGGTCCCATGGGATGAAAATGCTATGGCCCATGCACAGTTCCCAGACCAGCACAGCTTTCCATGACATCACCAGTACAATGTAGCACTCACCCACAGGGAACGTCCAATATGTGTGAAAGATGAAATTTGTTTTCCAAACAGTTTAAAGAGTTGTGTGTAGTGGCCTCCTATAATAATAATTTTTTAAAGTGATAAATGGAAGTCTAAATATTATAGAAGCTTTAGTAAGATAATAAATACCCTGTCTTGCAAATGTCCTCAGGGAAGCCTGATAAGAGAGGAGCTTTACATATGCAAAGAGGATAAGATTTGAATATATAAAAACTAGAGAAGCAATCACAAGAATGGACAATAACAACATAGTAAATGCATACATGCCATATATATATGGGTTCAAAATAGTGCCAGCCAAACATATATATAAACCAATTACAGCACCAAAACATCTTTATATAAAGGTTATTATTTTCAGTATTGTGAATTGAACTTGGGGCCTTGCATGTGGCAAGCATGCACTATATTATGGAGTCAAACTCCTAAGCCCCTTTTAAAGTCTGACCTTGAGTCTGTGATTCCCCGTGCCTTGGCCTCAGCAGTAGCTTGGATTACAGCTGTGCAACATCGTAATACCTGGCAGGCACATACGTTTGTCCAATAGTTTCATGGATGTGACTGATGAGTCAGGGAACATGGGGAAGTTGGAAATTGTCCTCCAATGTCATCCAGCTAGTAAGCCAAAGAGCCAGTACCACACGTAGGCAGGTACCACAGTTTTCAAACATTCCTCCACACTATAACAAATATGTGAAATCTGGGTTGCTCACAGGGAGCAGCCTCCTCTGCCTGGGGCAGTGTAAAGATGCAGAAGATGCAGAGTAGGAGATGATTCCGGGGAAGGAGTCGCAGAGCTGCTTAGAAATGAGGGACAAAGTCAGCAGATTAAAAGCATTCAGTGCTGACGCTTGACTTTTCTGTGAGCTCCATGTGATGGTGTTGAAGGCTGGGGTTTGGGGAAAGCGACTGAATCACAGAGGGCAACGCCCTTGTGGATGGAATCAGTGCTCATAAGAAAGAGGCTCGGGGACCTTGTTTGCTTTACACTGAAGGACCCAGTGAGAGGGCGCTATTATGGGGCACTGAATTTGTCTCTATTTTGGACACCCTGTCACTCAGACTTCTGAAAAAACTAAGCTTCTGTGTGTTTTGTACGGCTCCAGTCTGAGCATACTGAGTAGATTAAGGTGACAAACAAGCTCTGAAATGGTAGTGGCAGCAGGTCTGGTGACGTGACCCTGGGGTTCAGACAGTGCTTTTGGAGCTGAGGGGCAGAGCTCCAGCTGAGCCCCTCATCCCTAGTTTGAAGACGCATAGACACAGTGTGGGCGTTGTGTGACTTTCTGACATTAGTTTGTGGCAGGAAAGGGACGGAGTTTCTGCAGTACTCCATTGCTATGCCAATAGTCTTATACGGAAGCTGCCGCAACATCCTTGCTGATTTCTCCCATCTTCCTTGCCTATGAATGACTGAGGGGAGTGTTTGAACCCCTGCCCCCAACATTCATTTGTCTTAGTATGCTTAGTAGGATTTCCTTCCTATCTGCCTTAGCTTCAGTCTGTGCTTGCATTACCTGTCTGTTCTTTCTTATTTATTTTGTTCTGACATTGATTATATTTATTTTAAACTCCCTGTTTGGGGATTCCTACATCTACACTGTTCCTGAATCTAGATCTGATGATTTCTGTATTTCCATATTGTTTGCTTTGCTCATTAGACTGTCTTGATTGCTGTTGAGAAGTGGACATAATACACAAGGTGGTAGCAGAGATGGGAAGTGAAATTTTATGCTAAGCTGACAGGCTTGGACTGCTTGCATATTCTCAATATCTGGGTGCTTCATCTTTATTTTACCCTGGCTCCCCAGCAAGATACGTGCTTTCCATGAAAAGTAGTGTTCCCCCTAACAGCACATCATTCTCATGGAGAATATTCTGACTGTTTTTGACCAACACAGTTCCCTCTCTTGCTAGTGCAAGAACTATCTCTCAGTTCTTCATGACGTGAGGACCTGAAGCGATTTCTGCAAGTAGAATCAGTGCACCAGGGTCCAGAGCTGTGAATGAAGCTTGGAGGACTGTAGCCCCCAAGTTCCCACAGCGGCTTCCACATGTCTATAAAATCACTATTGAGAGAACCCTCCCAATTACAGAGTTAGAAACTTCTGGAGCCATTCTTGATGGTTCTCTAGATTAGCCAGTCTCCCCAGGTCTCAGAGTGGGCTGCACTATCTCGATGCTGGACCAAGATGAGTCCACTGAGCTCTGTCTAGTTCTTTCTTGTTGTAAAGATGGGAGTGTTCATATTTTTTATTCTTTTATATTAACTTCGCTCCATGTGTGATCAGGAGACCACTCTCCTGGCCATGTCTCTAAATAGTCTGGCATATCAACGTGCCCATGTCTGGTGTCACTGCTAATATTTGACACTTGTCAGTGATTGCATTGTGCACTTTCTTCTCTTTCCCCCTTCTACGTTAGTTTTCATGCCCCCTCTTCATTCTGAGCCATCCAATGTATTGCTAAGCAGATAATAGTTACTCAAGAGTTATGTGCCTGTTTTCATAGAAATTTTGGATTCTTTTCTTTTTCTCATTTTTTGCAACATCTTTGTATGATTTCAATGTCAAGACTGTACAGTGCTAATAAAACAAGTTGAGAAACATTCCTTTGGACTTTATTTCCATAAGGAAGTTAAATGAGGTTGGATTTATGTCTACCTTAGATAATTTACACCTGTAAAGCTGCTGGGCAGAGCTTTCATACTCAGAAAAGGTGATAGTCTTGCAATTTCAGTGCTGGCTGTAGATTCTGGACGACTTTGGTTGTTGTGGTATTTCCTTCAGTGGTTGTATAAGGGGACTTCTCGAGGAACTGTTAAATACATTCACATAAAAGTTCCAACAATGGCTGTTTATGATACAGTCAACTCTCTGTAGGATGCAAAGCTGCAAGAACAAACTCTCTATAGGATGCAAAGCTGCAAGAACAAATCTTTAAAAAGAGTGCTAAATAATCAGGCAGCGACTCGAATATGGATGACTTCAGAAGAGGAAGCTGATGCCATTGTGACTCCTGGTCAGTAGACAAGAGGGAAGAGAACAGGTATAATGGAGACAAAATAAGATTCTTGTTACTACTCTAGCAGCAGTAAATATTGTATTAGTAAAGCAGATGATAATAACAAATGAAAATGAAATTTAAAATTTATATATGTATTATTGATTACAGAGTGAAAACCTTCCTCAAGACCAGAATAAAATTGAAAATGACAGTATAATGCATAATAAAAGCAATTTAGGATATGTATAAAATATTTAAAATTAAAGTTCAATATTAAAATGATATATGGCCTATAAGCAGAAGGTAGTAAGCTCTACTCTCTAATTAGCAAACAGAATTACTTTCTAACATGATTGTAAACCAATCTCCGTTTTGAGTTTTCCAGTGTGAGAAGACAGACTCTAGAAAACACAGTTTGGTGTGATGTTTAAAGAACTATCTAGAGACATGTTAAGGGTGAACTGGTATGGGAGGTCCTTCTGCCTTTGTGTTGCTTTCATTGGTTAATAAAGAAACTGCTTTGGGCCTGTTCATAGGGCAGAACTTAGGTAGGTGGGGAAAACTAAATGGCATGATGGGAGAAAGGGGGCAGAGTCAGAGAGAGACGCCATGGATCCTCCACCTGAGATGGACACGGGTTAGAATCTTGCCGATAAGCCTCTGCCACGTGGAGATATACACAGATGAATAGAAATTGGTTAAATCAAGATGTAAGAGTTAGCCAATAAGAGGCTAGAGCTAATGGACCAAGCAGTGATTTAATTAATACAATTTCTGTGTGGTTATTTCAGGGCTAAGCTAGCTGGGTGGCCGGGACGAACAAGCGGACCCTTCTCCCTTTCCCTGTAACAGTGAACGAGTTAATTTAACCACATACTGGGAAAATACCTCAAATAAACATTTTATTTACATTTCTTTATTTGTTTGTGTATGTGTATTGTGGGTGGGGTGTGTGTGTAGGGAAGCATGCCAGGGCACATGTGTGAGGGTCAGGGAACAACATGTAGGAGTCGGCCTTCTCTTTCCACCACACAGGTTCTAGAGATCAAACTCAGTCATCAAGCTTTCTGATAGGCACCTTTAGCCATTGAGCCGCCTCACTGGAGAGGTGAGCAACTTCTCTTCTCTTCTCTTCTCTTCTCTTCTCTTCTCTTCTCTTCTCTTCTCTTCTCTTCTCTTCTCTTCTCTTCTCTTCTCTTCTTCCCTTCCCTTCCCTTCCCTTCCCTTCCCTTCCCTTCCCCTCCTTTCCCCTCCCCTCCCCTCCCCTCCCCTCCCCTCCCCTCACCTCTTCTCTTCTCCTCTCCTGGAGCCTTACACATGCAAGGTAAGAGCTTCAATTCTTATTTCTGTCTTCAGCCCTTAAGACAAATCCCTGTAAGAAAACTGCCAAGAAACCAAGAGAAGTCTCAGCCCAACAGCCAGGAAGCGATGGAGATTTAGAGATAACAGACTGAATGTAAACCGCTTCTGACCCTGCTGGTTCAGGTTGAGTGGGAGCTGTAGCAGCTGTGTGGGTTAGGAAGTGAAAGTTAGGCTTCAGGACCATGACGATCCAAATGCATCCTCTTTAAACCCACGTGTAGGAATCCCAGTCCTTAATGCAAGAGCAAAGAAAGGGCTCTTGGGAGGTGTCTGGGTCGTGAACACATTCATGCTACAGTATGAAGGGCTTGCCAAAGCAGGGTTGCTCTCTGCTCTCCACCAGGTGAGGGTTGCCTTCCTGCCCTCTGCGGCTTCCCCTATTGCCCTCCATCTCGTTGCTTGTGACAGGGACTTTCACTGAACCAGAAGCTCACTATTTTAAATCGTTTAGTCAGTGAGTTCTTAACATTAGGAAACAGAACGGGGGTTACAGGTACATGTAGCCATGCCCAGTTTTTTACATGGGTGCTGGTGATTTGATCTCAGATCTTTTTATATGGGAGCTGGGGATTTGAACTCAGGTCTTTCTACATGGGGGCTGGGGATTTGAACTCAGGCCTTAATGCTTTCAAACAAAGTGTCCTTATCTACTAAGCCATATCCTCATTTCTTGATTCTTACTACGAATTTGACACATGTCACAGACAAACCTACATGTGTCCTTTGGTGTAGAGAAATATACATATCCCTCTGTGTGTACATATACACCCATAAGTACTTACAAAGATATTAGTGGATTTAAAATAAGTGGATATATTCTGGCTGATTTATAGCCATGGCTATTAAATTAATTTGGTGCAGGCTAACACAAAACACAAACTCAAGGACTAGATTGTTGTTGTGTTTGAACCTTCCCAGATGACAAAATGTTTGTTCATATTAAAAGAATAGCAAATTTGTTTTGTCAATGATATGATTTCCTAATTCCAAATTTCCAAATTAAAAAAAAAATGATAGTAGAGGCAAGAATCTTTCATGAAAACAACAGGACCCAAGCTTTTGGTTTCTTTGTAGTTTTTTTCTTCCAAGTCATTCATGCTGAGCAGGGACCATAAGCAAGCACCAGAAAAGAGAGCAGGTTTTCCCTACTACAAGAGCAGCACAAGCTCTGCTTCCCTGTGGGGAAGAGGAGGCAACAGAGGATGCTCTAAGACAGCTAACACACAGCAGCATGCCAGGCCAGGGAAGATCACTCCTGAGCTCCACTCTCGACAACAGAAGTCATTCTTCTAGTTCTGACTCTTTAGATAACAACCCAAAGCCCATACCCTGCACTGACTAGGAACGAACGTTTCCCAAATGTCCCTTGCTGGGAGCGAGTTAGAAATCCTTCATCCCCGTGCTGTGCTCCAGTTCCATCTGCATGGGGTTTCCCCACGTGCACTGCGACATGGCCGCTCAGTGTCCTGCACACACACTCCCAGCCTGGGAGTCCTCCCACTCTGAAGTGAGGATGTTCACCTTGGCTCTCTTGCACGTGTCACTAGCTAATCAGGGGAGTTTACTGTTCAGTAGGATTACCCTTTAACCTATGCAAGAAGGAACAAAAAGACAAATGCTTCCTTCTTTCTGCTCAGAAGCGGCTAGCTCAGGGCAATGCATGAGGGCTATTCAAGAGCCTCCAGTGCCAGTGTTTCTCTTCTGCCAGGACTCCTATATCTATTGGCCCTCTCCTCTCCTCTCCTCTCCTCTCCTCTCCTCTCCTCTCCTCTCCTCTCCTCCCCTCCTCTCCCCTCCCCTCTCCTCTCCTTTCCTCTCTTCTCCACATTCTGCCTGTGTGCCTGCTCTCTGGGATGACTTTTTAAACTCTGGGAACCTTTGTCTTGGCCTCTGCTTTCAGGGAGACCTTAAGCAAAGAAGCAGGCCCAACAGTACACTTGTCACTCCTATAGCTGCTGTCACGAGGTCCCAGAGGGCTTCAAGGATGCCTGGGTCTGAGAAAGAATCCCGCTGCCATCTGCCCTTCTTTCCCTCCTCCTCTTCCCTCTGGGAAGGTCTTACCTGTGCCCAAAGTAGAAACCTCTCCCAGCACTATCGGGGACAAGCTTCTGAGATTCTTGGCCCCATTCAGACACCCCATTGCCCATGTGGGGTAGGAGATCTAGACAGGGACTTAGGTTACCACAGATGCTACAAGTTCCATCTTCCCCCAGAGGCTGAGGAAACTAGGCAGCGGGATTCCCCAGGCCGCGATGGCTGAGGGTAGTGAGGACTAATTCCTAGTAGAGATGAAAGCAAAGACTGCGCGTATACACACAAACGTCATACAGCTGCATTCCAGGGCACTCGTGCGTTATAGTGCCCATAATCTTTCCACAAAGAAAGATTCTACATTTTATATTTCTTAGTGTTCTTATATCTCATAGTAGGCTGTTTTACTATCTCATATTAGGTTTTCATAAGGCATTCACTCACAATTGTTTAGGAGAATTTTCTTACATGTGTGCCTGAAATTAAAGGAGCATAATAAAAATGAACATGCACTAATTTTTTAAAGTCATCTCTTTGATTCTTCAAAAACATATATACTTGAGTAAGTTGAAATTGATGGGAAGAGATAGGCATGATTAATGTTTCTGGTGGCAACTTGAAGTAGCCTTCAAAACTTGACGTGAGAGTTTCAAAACAAGAACCATTATACTGTAAATATTTTGGAATAAGATACACAGAACCTTAACTGCAGATGCTCTGTTTTATCCCATGGTCACTTAACAGACACAATTAATCTAGTAACACTGAATATGCTAGCAGGCATTTTTGTGTTTTCAACTTTTTGGAGAATACTGTTTTGGAGAAAACAGCCTCTGTGTGGCCTTGTGCTAGTCTCCTTTTCTGTCCTAAGTCTGTTTGTTCAGTCTGTCTTGTACTCAATGTATTCCTTGCCATTTCCCCATTCTTGCCTTGTCCCAGGTCACATGACTTGGCACTAGCAAAGACAGATAAAGTTGAAGCTGCCTGGAAATCCAGGACATGGACACTTCCATAGTCTGAATGGGCTCTGATGTGGGATTCCCCTCTGTATTGTGAATACCATTGGTTAATAAAGAAACTGCCTTGGCCTGTTGATTGGGCAGAACTTAAGTAGGCAGGGAAAACTAAGCTGAATGCTGGGAGAAAGGAGGCAGAGTCAGAGAGAAGCCATGGAGCCTCTGTCAGAGACAGACATGCTGAAACTTTGCTGGTAGACCACAACCTCATAGTGATGCACAGATTAATGGAGATTGGTTAAATTAAGATGTAAGAGTTAGCCAGAAATATGCTTAAGCTATTGGCCAAATAGTTTTGCAAATAATATAGTTTCTGTGTGATTATTTCGGGGCTGAACAGCCAGAAACAAACAAGCGGCCCCCATACAACAGGGCTCTTAATAATGACATTAACTGGAGACAATTAAGGTGGTCACCCATAAGAAAGCATTTTTTAAAAATAGGCATATAAACAGTGTGTCATCCATATAGCTGGAAGGAATGGGGGTGCACACATAGGATGGTATGGAAGCTATCTGCTACGCTGGAGAATTTTCTGCTCCTCCCCACAAAGATGCAAAGCTGAAACCCTCATTGCAAAGATCAGAGCAAGGGACGGTGCCTTTGGGAGGTGTTTAGATCATGAGAACAGAATTCTTACGAGAGGCCATGAAGAGCTTGCTCTTACTTTCCCCACAGGGGTGACGGGAGGTCCATCTGTAACAGGCAGCCTTTGTCAGGAACTAAGTCTGCTGGTACCTAGATTTCGCACCATCAAGCTCCCAGAATTGCAAAGAACACATTTCTGTTCTTTACAAGCTTTATGATCTCCAGTAGTCTAACAAGTCACACAGCCTGAGGACACCCTCAAGGTCAAAGCCAAAGTGAGCATGCTTAGTATACTAAACTTTTTATCATAAGTTATATATATATGTATATGTTCATATATATCAATGTGTGGACACATACACATGCACCATTATTCATGCATTTGATTATGCCTGGGGGGAGGTTGGGAAGGTTGGATTCCTAGAGAAAAGCTTTAGTCTTCAATTTACACCTCTCAGGATGTTCGGATTATTTTCCCCTAGGTTGTCCATAAAGCAGATTTCGCTGCTTAAAATAGAAATTCTGCTCTAGATAGATCCAGGAAGCTGTACTCTCACGTCAATAAATAAATACTAGATCAACAATATTGTTTTCACCTTCTGTGGAATCCATACGGAAAATATTTACAACACACAGGAGTGGCTCTGCTTGAGATCGGGGCGATGGGTGCTTGGCTCCTGAGAGTTTTCCCATGGATCAGATCCAGGTGAGATCTGCCCTGTGCACCCCTATGCCCTATATTTGGGACGCAGCGGCTCACAGCTGAAGCCGGAGAAAGGGAGCGGGGTCTAGGTCTGGACCTCAGGCCCTTTGGGCTTCCTGTCCTTGACAGACTAGCGGCAGGAGCTGACACAGGGCGTGGTAGCCTTGCCCTGTCTCCATTCAGAAAGTGGGGGTGTGATTTAGGAGAAGTTGTTTGTCTTGGCATTTTATGGGCACAGATTATGAGCTCGTTACAAGTGCAGTGCTGGTCTTAACTGCAGAGCACTCTGCCCCGCTGCAAACGCTGACGTTTCAGCTCTGCAAATGCTGGCCGTGCAGTCATTTTCCGTGTCTGAATCACATTCGCTGGAGCTTTCGCGGCTCTGAGGGAGAATAAGAGTGCGGATGGCAGCAGGCTTGTGGACAGATCGCTAAATGAAAGCACGACCGCACCAGGATCAGTGTTGACTGGGTGCCGGTGAGCAGATGGAACCCACGTGCTGTGGGCTTACTGACTGCGTTTTCACCGACGGGAACTTACACAGGGAAAGGAAGGGGCTAACAACGTGTTTTTAGGCCAGGCTCTGCCAAATATTTCCATTATAATTCTCACAAGCTACTTACTTTGAAATAAAATATTGGAAGCATTTTCCAAGCCAGTGAACAAAAGCAGAATCAAATGGATTTCGGACTATGAAATGTGCTGTGCCCACAGCCTAAACAGCTTCCTGCTAAGGGTGCGAATAGAATCTGAAATTTAACAGATTCCCTGCCTCTCAACTGTGCACACAGCTGCATACATGCATCAGCCCGAGAAGCAGCCAAGAGGCCCAAATGGTGGCCCTAGGGAAAGCTACTTGGAATTGCTCTATTTTTGCTAACACATTTGCCAGTTGTGATGGAGTCCAAATTGACCACAAAGGCTAGGCTACTCTTTCCCCAAGAGCTTGAGTGTATTTCGCATTTTATAGAATCTAGGTTGCTCTTGTAATTTGTTTTGGCCGGCGAAACACAGGGAATACAATAGTTGAGATTTTAAATGAAAAGCCGCCGAAGCCTCCGAACATCTGGTCCTTACCTCTGAGAGCCCAGATGCTGTTTGCAGCTCTGGCTGATCTCCTCATGGATGTAAAACATGGAGAGAAGGAAGCCATTGCAAGCCAGCACCAACCTGAGGGCCGTGGGTGAGTTGAAACCATGCCTAATCAGACTGAAACAGCAGTTTCAGTGCTGTGATCCCTAGAGCCACCTGATGCAACGGAAACAGGGGGATTGCCTGGATAAGGACAACCTAAACAGCTATCTTTCCATACTGGGCTAAATGAATGATCATTGCTTAAAACACAAGATGGCGGGGGTGTAACAATAAAAACAACATACTAACAAAATGGAAATGAGTATATTAGAGTTGGTCAATTATATTTAAAGAGGCATCATTCTCTCACTTCTTAACTCGGAGGACTTCAGCAAGTTACTTGCCTTCATTGCAGAGTTTTTATAATCTACTATGAGTGATGTTTCGAGAAGCCAGTAAGAATATATTTCAAAAGTTTACTATATCTGACATGTAGGAAACATCAAAGTATGTATGTACAGGTGAGCACAGTAGTATGTATGGTTTTAGAGAGAGAACTGGTTTGGAGTTAGACTCTACCTAGCATGGAATCTGTACTGAATAGCTTTCTGGGCTGGGAAGTAAGCTCAGCGATTAAAATGAGCTTGAGAACTGGAATTCTGATCCTCAGGATCTCTGTCAATGCCAGGTGGGTGTGGCATGAATTTGTTTGCAATTACAACCCAAGAAGGCTGAGACAGAGGATTCCCTAATGCTTGTCTTCAGACTTCTAGACCATTAGACTACCTAACAATGAGTCTTTTAACTGTTGCATGTCCTTAAAAATTATTGCATTTTTATTTATTTACTTATTATGTGCCATGACTGGTCAGAGGACAACATGTGGGAATTGGTCCTCTCCTTCTATATAGGTCTCAGAGATCAAAGCGTGTCATCAGGCTACTGGCGAGCACTCTTCTCCACTGGGCCGTTTCACTGCTCTTACCTGTTTGTCTGTAAGGCCTTGAACTCAACACTCAGCCTCTCTCCTTCCTTCAGTTCTCATTCCTGACCTCATTTTTCTGCCCGTGTTTGTTTTGGAGTCAAAGACCAGAGTTTGATTAGTTTGAGATGCCCTCTTCTAGCCTCTCTGGGCATTCGTGGACATGTGGGCACACACAGCAACAAGATTCACCACATATATGTGTGTGTATATGTATATATATATATGAATATGTACACACCTATGCATATATAATGAAAGAAAAATCTTGTATCAAGTAGATGCAAAATATATACAAAATAATTTATGCATTTAAATGATTCCAACTACCAATTTACTTAAATTGACTTATACCTACCATAAAAGCATTTTAAAACTGAGGAAAGATGAGGAAGTGTGTTAAGAGAGATATTTCCAAGTGTAATGTGGGCTCAGGAAGAGAGCCCCAAAAGAGAGGACTGTGATCAAGCCAGCCTTGTTAGTCTCCTGCTGGAATTAACAATAATGAGATAAGAAGGGCTAACTGAGTTCTAGCCAAGGTTATGATCCAGATCTCCAGAATGTGCTAATTATGCAGTGTTCCTATTTATGGCAGACCACAAATTATCCCGTATGAAAGATTAATGGTATTAGGAATAAATGGAATTTAATAACTTTATGATGATGATTAATTATAGACAAGTCAAAATTATGTAAAAGGATAAATGGCCCCAATTCAGACTGGGGTTTAAGTAGGCTAGTTCAGAATCACAGACTGTCACACTGGAAATAATTGTCAGAGCAAGGAGGGGACCATCAGTTTAGAAGATTTATATCAAGAGCCAAGCAGAATTTGCCGACTCATCCCCATAGATTCTCTGTCTTGAAGGGTTATAAGGTGCTGTGCTCAGAACTGCAGGAAGCTTGTGTAGAAAAGCTTGCAGACAAAGTCTCTATGAAGCAGAATGCTCCTAAAAAATCAGGGTTCAATCAATTCAGGGCGAGGAAAACATGCCTGTGAGTCTCTTCTCAGTGATGCAAGGGCCTGGGGCAGAGAGATAAAATAAGACCACAGCATGGAAAGAAATGTTGAAGAGAATTCAGGAGAAAAGGATGTGATAGAAGAGACTGCACTGGGAAATTATTTCATCTTTCCAGAAAATGGGTTTAGGTATCATTAGACATACCTGGAAATTGGAGTCCCGGAAATAGAAATATCCTTCCAATGAGTAGGTAGATGATATCATTTAATAAGAAATATGGACCTTCCTAGGAGTATAGTTATAAAAAGAACAAAAGAAGTTCTTGATAGAAATTGCTGCTTGTCTTGAATACTGCTAGGAAGAACAGCGGTTAATGGGGGATGAGTTGATATGTTGAGAAATCCAGAGAGAAATACATTAACTGTGTGTGTGTGTGTGTGTGTGTGTGTGTGTGTGTGTAGGGGTGAGATTTATTTACCCATGAGACATTTACTGAAGTCCATTACATCCTGAAGTAAGTAGAAGGGACTGCCCCTGCCCCTGTCACCATCATGAAAGAAATGAATATATGCTAAAAAAAAAAAAGAGATACTATCTGACTACTAAAACAATGAACTCCAACAGATTGATATTTCCCCAGGAATCTCCTGCTCAGATAAAGAAAAGTCTGTGAACAGTTCTCTTCAGAAAAGATATTCACAACCTTACCAAGGCAGGCAAGCCCACACCTTGACCAGGACTGCCTTAGATAAGACAATCCCAGACTTTCTCTATAGCTTTGAACCTAAAAGATGGACTTGGAAGGTGACCGTCTCTCTTTGTTCCTCTTCCCAGTTGGTCACATTGAGTAATTTTTTCCTTCCATTTCACCATTAATTTAGATCTTTAAATTAGCTTCTTGAGGATGGTTAGCTAAAGTTGTTTTTTGGGGGTACCTACTGTGACCTCCCAAGTTTGTTAACAGTGTAAGGAAACATAGTGGGATATGAATTGTCCTTCTGAAGAGTCCACAATCAGTGAGTGGAAGGATGTAGCTGAGGTTTCAAGCACAGGAGAGAACTTTGACCTGGAGACCTGTAATCTCAGAGAAGACAGCACAATGCTTGTTCCTGGATTCACAGAAACTGTATCTTAGTCCATTTCTGTGACAACGATGAGATACATTGGACTGACATAACTAGAAACAACAGAAATTCATTCTCACGCTTGGGGAGATTCAAGTTCAAGGCTGTCACTCACTGACGTATAGTGAGGGCTTATTCTGTGCTCCAGAAAAAGTTCGTGTTGCTAACTCCTCACTGACAAAGTGAGCAAGATTTCTGAAATGTCCTTTAAAAGGGCATCAGTTCCACTCCTGAGATGTAAGCCTACCCTAAGAGCCTCACCATCATATATGCTGGAGCTTAGAGGTTAGGTTTCAATCTATGACGTTTGGAAGATCATATATTAGTCACATTGTAGTGTGGCAAATGAGTTCACGTCTGAGAAATATGGATCAATAGTAAAAGAAAGGTATTCATGACAGCAAGGGGGACTTAAAGTACGGGATGAAGCCAGCCTTTTGTAATTAACACAAATTCGTGCTGCCTTTTCTGAAAGTTAAAATCTCAACAACAGAACTTCTCTTTTTATTACCTGTGTGTGTGTGTACATGCTTGCAAATACATGCATATGAAGGTGAAAGAACAAATTATAGGAGCTGGTACTCTTTCCACCAATAGGGAATCTAATTTATGTCATCGAGTTTGGTTTCCCTGCTCCAACAAATGGCTTTGAAGTTCCAATTACCTTAGTTTATATATAACTCAGTTTAATCATCTTGCGCATCTTAATCTCTTTCCAGACACATACCTACCTTATTTAACTTATTTCATAGCTTCTTACTTTAAAAATACACATCTGAACGTTTACTTCACCTGTATGCTGTTGGCCTCAGACATGTAAATCTCCTGAGTATGGCTAGGAAGCTCCAGAGGCGAAAGGTTCTTGGCTTACAGTTATTTAAATAATGTTAAGAGTTCATATGTCCTGAGCATAGCTTCAGTCTACTGTTTTCAGCCTAATATCAACCTGCAAAGAACACACCACACACACACACACACACACACACACACACACACACACACATGTGCATGCACACATACACTCACAGAAAAATATATGAAAGTTTTCCATCTAATGTGTGGAACAATTTTGGTGTTTTTTTTTTTGGACACAATCTGGAGCAATAATTACTGAGCAGAGCAATGCCAGGAGAAAGATAAATGAGCTTTGTATATCAGCTTACCTAAAATAGTTGATGAAAGCTTTGCCTATTAAAACAAGGAAACTAGAACAAGACTTTGTAACCCATCTTAAATTTCGTTACTACTATTCACATCTCAGCTTACTTTCTGTATAACCCCGTGAACAACTCTTAATCCCTAAATTATACTGATGTAGGTCATCACCAGCAAAAGATATAACAATAACAATAACAACACACATACAACTGTATGGTAAATCATTATGAAAGTCATTTTCTACTAAATCCACATGATATGTTTTTTTCTTATATAAATGAGGAAATTGTGGAGCCAAGGTTGCTGTTAATTGTTAGTATTCCAGCATCCATATTGATTTTTAAGGAAAAGCTGACTGACACAGTATTGATTGCCAAAAAAAAAAAAATCTGGTTAGGAAAACGAAGAAGCTGGTCGTGTGTGCACTCTGTGTGACAGCCCTCATCAGGAGAACGGTGCTTGGGTCTGGGGACCAATTACTCTCCAGTATGTTGTCATCCTGTATCTGAACCAGCAATACAAACTTTGGATCATAAAGGTTTGTAGGTCCAGGAGGAAATGACACTAATTCAAGGAATGGGCTAAAGGGTTTATAAGGATCTCACCCCCGTTTCCTTAATTTTTCCTGAGATGCAGAGGGGTAGAGTGACCACAAACCAAGGAGGTAGATTCTGGCCTGGTGAAGACAATGTTTCCATCAGGGATGTTCACGTCAGAATCTTAGGTCTTCTTCCATGACTGTGTTGACAGAGGATCAACTGATGGGTGAGGACAGCAGTCATAGGGAGCACTCACAACAATTGTGGCCTAATAGATTCTAGCTTTGGTAGCGTTGGACAGGTCTGTGTAGCTTTGGTAGCAGTAGACAGATCTGTATAGTTTTGGTAGCATTGAACAGATCTATATGCAGTGAGTTAGCCTGCTGAAGAAGTGTTTTGAATGCCCCAAAGTTGCATATACAGTAGAAACCTACCTATGTTTTTTTGTTTGTTTGTTTTTCAGGAATATTCCCAAACCCTTTCACTTTCTCATAGAATTCTCTTATTATATATGTAGTCAAGTGGTTCCCCAGCTTTTAAATTTTGTACAACTGTCTTTGGATTGCTTGAGTACAGCTCTAGGATTTCTTACCATTTCCCTAAGCAGAGCCAAGTTGTACACCCCATATTTTATTCTTAGAAAGGGTTAGCATTGATCAACGAGTCCTTGGCTTTAAATGATAAAAAATATTTGCTTAGAATAGTTTAGAGACAAAAAATATTTCCTAATAAATACATTGCAGTTCTGTACTTCTTGGTGCATAGGAAATTCTGTCATGGCCAGTAGCAATCACTCATCCATCCGTCCATCCATCCATCCATCCATCCATCCATCCATCCATCCATTCAACAAGTATTGACTAGACATCTACATTTGTCCAAGTGCTCCTGTAGAGGGTAGTGATGGAGGTTTGAAAAGTGCAGAGTTCTTGTTTTGTGATCTTACATCCTAACAAAAAGAATTATAAGCAAATAATCTGGAGTCAGGCATGTCCAGCCTTTGAACACTGCAACAGGACATTGTCACTTACACAGTTTGTGCTTTGAGAACTACTAAATGGAGCTTTAAAAATTGCAAAACTGAAGTCTCACCATTTTAACTAAGGTCATGATTTTGTGTTGGACTGGATTCATAGCTGTCCTTGGCTGCATGTGGCTGCAAATAGCCTGTCGCCGCAGGTTGGACCATCTGACAGTGTGTGGTAAGTGTAATACAGGAAATGAAATTATTACTTAGAAAAAAGAAAAGATGTACAACCAAAATTTAGGTTACTGGCCTCTTGATAAATTCACTTCCTTCTGAATTAGAAAAATGACAGAGCTAATGGAGGCCAAGATCTAACTATTTCTGTGACCTGAACAATGGCATCATTTCCAAGCCTGCCAAACCCTCCCTGCCTTCGCTAATTCTCAGCTGAGGACTGTGACCTGAAGGGGCTCAGAGGGCCCTGGGTAAAGGGTGGTTAAAGTGAGAATTAAATACCCGTCTCCTTGCTTTCTATAATAGAAAAAAAAAACTGTCTGCCAAATAAAGGACAATTAGAAATAAAACCCTAACAGGAACAGCAGGAACAAAAACTATGCTCAATTTATGACCGGGCTCACTTTGTCTTACTGAAATACCTGGGTATCTGCTTTTTAGAAAAAATATGAATGAACAAGCATTCAATGGATGCATGAGAATCCCCAGTGACCTCATGATACCAAGCTGACCACTTATGTCTGAGAATCACTCCTAACTGACTGTTCAGCTTATTTTTCACTCCTTATCTATATAGCATCAGGGTGAACTTTTCATAAGAGAAACCCGATTAATTGCCTTTTAACAAATGTGCTCAGAAGCTGATCTTAAACGTTTATCCCCCAACCACCCTTCCACTGGGTCCCTTATTCTTGTTGTCTCTCCAACATAAAACAATGCTCCCATGGGCTTCCTTGCTGCTTCTGGGATGTGCCACACACACCCTTCCCAGATTATTTCCCTGCTCACGTTCTTCATGCCATTTAGCAATTGGTTCAGATTCAACTCTCTTAGAGCTTTCCCCCAATCCAATCATTTTAAGCATCAACCTGCTTATCCATATAATCTTGTGTTTCCACAGCAGGACTGGTCACCATCCACAACTAACATGTTTTTTTGTTTGTTTGTTTTATGTGTGTGCACTTTCTGTCCACTCATATTAATGTAAGATGTATGAAGGCAAATATTCCACTTGCTCCCTTCTGTTGTAGCTTCAGCCCCCGAGCAAGGAACTCTTAAACGGAAACGCATACACATTGGATGAGCACCAGGCAGAATTGGAGCCCTGTAGAGAGTTCTCTTGAGTTCCAAGAAGCCAACTTGAAGTGTGTGGAGAAAATTGCCTTCTTTCATTTGATGGGAGTAGCCTTGGGCAGAGAGCTCAGGTTTATTCTACTTGTTTCCCCAAAGAGGCTCTTTGATTGGAGGATGTGAACCTCAATTGATTTAGAATATTGCTGAAGTAAGAGTGTGTATAGATAACACTGAAAATATTGTGTGTACTTCACATAGGATTTGTATTCACTGCCTGTCATATTTTGTAGTTGCTGGCAGAAAAATCTAATAATGAAACATATAGATACTGACAAATGTTAGGTTTTGCCCAAAGAAAGTGGCCAGATGGCCATAAAGAAGATTCTTTTTTTAAAAAAAATAAGAAACGAAGATTCTTTTTCTAGGAGAGGGTGTGTCCGTTGTTGGTTTTTCTCAGTTCCTTTTGGATCTGCATAGCTCTAGCTTGTAGGGCATAAAGGGATAGGCAATGACAGAATTCTATGAAGCAGTGCAAGGGTCTGCACATGCTCCAATTTATTACTTTAAATAAACAGAATTCTAGGTGTATTTAAGCTGTGCGGTTACCAGCCTTGGGGCATAGCCTCTGTAGGAGTCACTGTCAAGATCTCTGTCCCACGTGTGCTAGGTGAGTGGAATTCAATCAGGTGTGCCAGTATGGCGTGAAGACGCATAATAGGGATAGTTAGTGACTGGGGGAAGGGTGGGGAGGATGAAAGCATGCCTACAGCTTCTTCATTGCTAATGACATCTGCATGGCCACCGATGGTTTCTTTTAAGGCTGCAGGCTCTGTTACAACCACCATTGTTCATTCCCCACCGACCATGAATATGCACTTCTAAGCAGCTGAAATGAGTTTTGGGCCAGGGCCAGGGGTGAAACAAACTTTATGGATGCACAAAAGTCAGACTTTTGTGTGCATTGAGAATTTTCTCCGGGGGCACTGCCACTGCCTCTGAGGCCTGTCTTTTCCTGGCCTTTGGTTCGTGTGGTAGTTTATACCATTCTCCCATCCTCGTTGTTCAAAAACTGTCCCTGATCTTCAGAATCACATGGGCTTTACATGCTATCTGACTCAGAAGAGATGTCCCATATATGGGACTTGTATTGTTCTCTTAGAGTTCAGCCTGAACCTACTTGTCTGCCCAGCCTTCCAGGCTAATGCCTCCCTCATACTTGTTTGTGTGCGTGTGCCTATGTGTGTGGTATCCTTTTGTATGTGTGTTCACACGTGTGGACTCATGTGTGTATGCAGAAGTAAATGACGGGCATATGGAGGCCTGAGACTGATATCCAGTATTAGTTTCTCTTCACTGTTCACTGAGGCAAGGTTTCTCCATAAATGTAATATATCAAGGTCTCTCACCGAACCCAATATAGTTAGTCTGGCTGGACGGCTCAGTCTCGGGATCCCTTGTTTCTACTTTCTTTGAAGTTATATGGGGGAAAGGGGACTTCCTGCCTACTTGAAGTTTATGTGGGTGCCGGAGATTCAAAATCTGATGCTCTCACACACACATCAAGCACTTTAACCCACTGAACCATCTCTATACAAGCATTATGGCAAGAGTGCACCCCGAAAAGCACACACACACACACACACACACATTCACACACACACACACACACACACACACACACACACACACACACACAGAGAGAGAGAGAGAGAGAGAGAGAGAGAGAGAGAGAGAGAGAGAGAAAGAGAGAGAGAGAGAGATTAAACAATAAACATTAAACCAAAAACTAAAGGTCTGTGTTTGAATTAAAATTTGCATCTGCAATCATCACTGGAATAGACTGTAAACATATAAACTACTATAGGGTCGCATAGATCACTCTGAGCATATTATGGGCTGCTCAGTATGCTGGATGCAGAAGGAGCTCCCAAAGACCTCAATTTGCTGCTATTCTGGCTGATCGCTTGACATTTCCAAGAAGAGTGTTAATTAACCTTCCCCTATCAGAGACTTTCACAGGGTCTGCACAGTCTCCAC
Organism: Microtus pennsylvanicus; assembly: GCF_037038515.1. Classification (NCBI taxonomy): domain Eukaryota; kingdom Metazoa; phylum Chordata; class Mammalia; order Rodentia; family Cricetidae; genus Microtus; species Microtus pennsylvanicus. Next base: position 12,363,740 of record NC_134581.1, on the reverse strand, counting down.
AGTGCTTCTGTTAGGTGGCACTCTGGTACTAGCTGATGCTGAGGTAGCTGGTTGGTACTAGCTGATGCTGAGGTAGCTGGTTGGTACTAGCTGATGCTGAGGTAGCTGACTGGTACTAGCTGATGCTGAGGTAGCTGGTTGGTACTAGCTGATGCTGAGGTAGCTGACTGGTACTAGCTGATGCTGAGGTAGCTGGTTGGTACTAGCTGATGCTGAGGTAGATGGTTGGTACTAGCTGATGCTGAGATAGCTGACTGGTACTAGCTGATGCTGAGGTAGCTGACTGGTACTAGCTGATGCTGAGGTAGCTGACTGGTACTAGCTGATTCGAGGTAGCTGACTGGTACTAGCTGATGCTGAGATAGATGGTTGGTACTAGCTGATTCGAGGTAGCTGACTGGTACTAGCTGATGCTGAGATAGCTGACTGGTACTAGCTGATTCGAGGTAGCTGACTGGTACTAGCTGATTCGAGGTAGCTGACTGGTACTAGCTGATTTGAGGTAGCTGGCTGGTACTAGCTGATGCTGAGATAGCTGGCTGGTACTGATTGATGCTGAGAAAGCTGGTTATTGTTTCACAGTTGGCTGACTAGGAAGCCTGTTGACCCATACTCCTGTGTTGAGGGACATTCAGGTGGGAACGGGTGCAGTTTGGAGTATCTGACATATGTCTCTGAGACGGAATTAATGTTGCAAAGTCACAAGCAGAAAACTGCATCATTGGGAAACCTCTTAGTCCAAAGCATCGATGTGATTCAGAATACACACAGGGAAGGTTCTTCAATAGTTCTGATTTTCTTGGAAACTACATGTGTGTGTGTGTGTGTGCGTACATTGTACATATATATATATATATATATATATATATATATAATATTGAGATTTTTGTATGTATGAGTAGTGATATTTTTACACATGATCATATAACCTTGTAGAATGGAATACAGGCAAAATAATCAGAAGATATAATTAATTTCTAAGTTCCCCCCATTGATCAACTATAAGAACTATTTACATACTTAGATTTACAAAATAAGGGTAGTCTCTAGGACTTGTGATGTCTCATTTAATCCTACATGTTGAGAACTGCACTAGGATCCTGTGATTATTGACAGGAAAGGTCAACAGGCCTTCCAGTTGTCTCAGCGAGTGCAGGCAGCTTGCACCAAGTTCAACAGCCTTCATTGGATCCCTGGGACCCACAGGGTAGACAAAGAGGACTGACTCCTGACAGTTGTCCTTTGACCTCCACAAATGTGCATGGCAAGCATGCACATGTGCAGACACACACACACGCACACACACACACATACACAAACTAGTGAGAATTATTTTTACAAAATGATCAATATTTCCAAATGTGTTTATAGGTTAAAATGATATGTAGAAATTATGCATTATGGTCTTTGTTGTAAGCGTGTATGCATAGTTATAAGTAGTATAAATTGTCAAATAAATTGAGTTAGATTTATTTTCCAAGTCAAAAACAAGATTATCTGACTAAACTTAAGGTTATCACACAAAGAAATAAAGATACAAATAAATATTATTTATTAAACTCGGACACCATCCTTGCATTGTGAAAGATATATTTTTACTATTCCATACAGCTGAGAGTGTGGATCTGGGTAATCCCTGTCCTTCTCAATGCAGCCTGAAGATTTATGGAGGCTGAGGCTGGAATGTTGCAAGTTGAAGATCCACCTGAGCAAGTAAGTGAGACTGCCTTAAAAATAAAAAAAAAATACACAAAAATTCTGAAGTTATAGCTCAATAGTAGAATCCTTGATGAGGTGTACATAGCAGAACAAATGGTCGGTGAGAAGGAAGGGTGTCCACCGAGCCCAGCAAAGAGAGAAGTGATGAGAGGAGGGGCTATGGGCTCAGAAAGAGAGGGGGAAGGTGAAGTGTGAGTATTTGGGGGGCTAGTGTGCATTGTGGTTACACACAGAGGTACTAGCCCCCGAGGCACTGGGAGAGAATTGTCTGTGTGGAAAGCCTACTGACCCTCCCACACGGTGCAGAGGACTTGAAGGTTATTTGGGGGATTTCCCAGTTGAATAGCAAGCACTCATCATTGTTGAGCTGTGAGTCCTTGTTTAGATAGTATGGTGTTTGGCTGTATATGGTATCATGAGAATTTATGAGTGTCAACACTATTAATATTGATCATCACGCTGTTTTGTTTCTTTGTGAAGAACTTTCAGTCCTGAGAATCAGAAGGGATACAGGATGTAATATATGCTACCACTTCCCCCCTGTTATTCTGGTTCACTTGGGAGGTGGATGTGTGCTAGGGAGATGGCTTCATGGGTAAAGAGAGAACTGACTCTCAGAAGTTGTCCTTTGACCTCCACCTGCCTATGATGTCACCTGCATCTTCACTCACACAAACAATGATACTGAATAATCGTAATGGTAATAATAACCCAGGGGAGGTGGTCCAGAGGGCATGTCAACCTGGTGGGAGTATTCTGAATTTCTACAAGGATGATTATTTTATACTTTCATATTTACAGAAATATTTGATAAATAGCAAGAGTCTGGTGGACCAAACCTTTAGTTTCCTGCATTGTTAACCTGTAGGTTGTGCAATCCACAAGACCACAGATCACTTCCCAATCTATTTAGATATTCTATAACTTCTTTATTAGTATTTTACACTTTATTGAACTCAAATCCTGCACGTGTTTTTAAGAACCATTCCTGATTTTCATGTTTTGTTTTTTATTTCAATTTAATTGTTAATATTAATGCCTAATCTTAATCTTCCCTGATGTCATATAAGAAAACAGTTGAAGGCTAACATGGTGGCTCAGTGAGTAAAGGTTCTGCCACTAAACCTGAGAGCCTGAGTTTAATCCCCGAAACCAATGTTGAAGAAAGAGAACTGACTCAGGCTGTTGTCCTTTGACCTCTGTTTGCATACCATAGCGCACGTGCGCGCGCGCGCACACACACACACACACACACACACACACACACATATACACACACACACTACAGTGTAATTAAAATTTTAAATAAAGAAAGCCATAAGTCAATATTGTTCCTATGACTTTGCTATACTCTATGCCTATGAATTCTAAGATATTTTAATTGATTTTTCTACACAGATTATCTCTGAGTGAACAGCTTCATTAATTCCTTTTTCAATCAGAATACCTCCTCTTCCATTTTATTGTATTAGCTAAGGGTACCAGTATGGAGCTAAGGAAAGTAGTAGGAACAAACAAGTTGCCTTCTAATATCAGGGACAAAACATTCTGTTGCATTCAGTATGATGCTTGGTTTGTGGAAAAAGGAAAATCTAGCAATCGTATCAATAAAGGTCAGTCTTGTGTGGTCATGGATCTCCTTAATCTCAACAAATCCATGTGGAAGCAGTACCTCCCACCTCATGGACAGGAAGGGTGTTGAGAGCCATCATGAGATAAATAACTTTTCTCCAAGAGGCATGGGGTTAACCCTTTTCCTCAGAGGGTAAGATTTTATGGTGGAGAAAGTTCTAGTATACTCATCTTACATCTGGTATACTTACTGAACCATTACTCCTCCAGTCCCCCTGTCATAAGCCAACTGTTTCAGATCTTCCCCTTAAGAGCCAGGAGAGGACTCTACAGGTAAACACCAGAGACACATGGGAGTTCTCTGAGACTGAAGTCCTCAGAAGTTTCTAAGACATTGGTTGATACTCAGCTTCCAGAAGACAACAGTTACCAGCCACGATTTAATAGTCCCTGATATTTTATAGTTCTAGCCAATTCTAATGCTTTTTAATATGTATGTCTTCATGATTTCAGGAGAGCAGCTGATTTCCCTGAGATCTCAGTTCTCCAAGGAAACAAGAGAAATCATCAACTTTGAGTTAGTTCACATTTATTCCCCTATTACCTGGGCAGAAGAGAAAATACACCAGCCCTTTCATGCTGGAGCTTAATGCAGAAATCTCACGGTGGTTCAGAGACATACTGTTCTTGAGCTCTCAGCTCTCCTACAGACACAGTCTAGGACCCTCTCTGAACTGGTCACCAAGGGAAGGACGTGGTCCACACACTTCACTGTGGCTCCTTTCTTTCAGGGCAGGCTATTTCCTTATCTGTATTAGAATGGATCCTTCCCATTCTAAGGACTTGTCCCTGTGATTGAAAACCTCAGTTTACCTTCCTGATATGCTTCAATTATGAAAAGAAAATCCTCCCATTACAAAGCTAAGTTCTTCGTCTCTGTAACTCAGTTGTCCTAATTCTCAACAGAGATGGTGTCCCTCCTGGAGGCTCCCACGGCTTCGGTGTCACATTTCTTGATTGAGCACCTCTGTTGATGCCCCTCACTGCTCCCCATGATTTCTATTCTGGACGATCTTCTTTGGGTGACTTCTCTCTCTCTTTTTTTTCTTCAAGATCCCATATTTGATGTAACATCCGGGATTAAATGCAGCCAAAGATACCAAGGGCTTGGGGGTTAGATTAGTGTGTGACCAGGGAAGGTGTGCTTGGGACACTATTGATAGTCATGTCTAAAGGATGTTGTAATAACTTGACATGTACATTCCATGTAACTGAAACACAGATCCATTATCTTGTTTTGGGATGACCTTGCACACTTTATTTTTTTCTTAGATAATATGGAATTATTTGGTGACTTTCATGATCATAATCCTTCCCTTACTGATTTTGGCATGTACGGGGTCAAAATCTTTATGAGATGATAACAGCCTAAAATATTTCTTTTTGTGACTATTTTTTTCTTCACAGAGATGAGTATTTGTTACTGTCTTTTAAATTCAATTTTCTAAACCAATTTAATAAAACAGTTATTTTTCTAGGACAACAGGGCTAAAAATATTCTCTAGTCCATAGCCTCTCACGTCTTTGAGCTTAATGAGTTCAGACAAGAAGAATAAAGAAAATGAAAGCATTGTGCCCGTCATCTTTTGGGATCTGCTCCTGGTCCCTAACATTTCTTGGACTGTACACCTGCCACCTGGTGGTTCATACAGGGACTCTCAGGACCATGGTGCCCCTGAAGAATTCATTTGCAGAACATTACAGGGGTTCAAATAATGCCCTACAAAGTTTTGTCCTTCCTTCCTTTATCCACCCATCCATTCATTCATCATATATAGTAAGTTCTTACCCCCATAAACAGACAGGTACTTGGGGTGGGGGATGAAGACCCCCATGTTTAATCATCTTTGTGGTCAGTTCATTCATTATTGAACATAATTTGGGGGCTTACACAAAATTTTATGCCATATTAAATGCTTATTACATTCAGTGCTCTTGTCATAGAGTTTTGTGCCTGCACAGTTCCTTCCAATCCACCCCCATAGTCTGCTCAGAACCTTCTAGGCCATTCCTATTCTGCTCTTAGGGCTTTGACTTTTGATCTTCCCTCTTCTCTGCACTGGATTTGTTTTGTCTGACAGTTTCTCTAATGTTTTATTTCAGTAAATTATAGCATTTTATTATTTAAAGGGCTATAAACTTCTTTCAAATGGTGCTATTAAATAGTTAGCATTTTAAGTTCCTTACTTTTATGTATTTTTAACATCTAGTGTTTCCTCTTCTTTGAGGTGTTCTGCATATTCGTTTGTTCATTGTCCTCCAAAGAAAAGAATGAGTTTGATCTCAGAGGTATGCTGAGGGAATACTGACTATCCTTGGATCTGTATTTCAAGGTCTGACTCTTCTCTGGACGTGTTTTCACTATATGATAGAGATAAGATAATGGCTTCATTTGAATTGGCTTTCAAACACACACACACACACACACACACATTTTAGAGTTAGTCTATTTTTTTTGTAAAGCTGAGCATAAAAACACACTTTAAGAAATTAGGATAATCACACAGTTGCAATCAACATAGAAGTTATTTTTCTTCTTCAAATTAAAAAAATTACCACTCCAGTGCTCAGAGCTCAGAGGAGGTTATGTAGTGAGCAGCAAGAGAATGTCAGATTTCTAGAGTCTCCATGTAGTCTGACACATAGAAGACAAAACAGAAACAGAGACCAATACATAGAAAAGTTATTAAAAAAGATAAAATTTTAGCCAATCTAGACATAAAAAGTGTGTGCTAATTGTTGTATGTTATGGCATGAGCAAGTAACTTTGAATATGGCTAGCATCAGAGGGGCCTGCTCTGTGTGATGCTGCAGAACTTTGTCTAAGCACTGGAGGCAGGAAGGGGAAAGAGGATGTTGAAGAAATTCATGGGCATACCAAGAGATACAAATAAAATTTGAAATTAAGCTAAATGTACAATAGATTAACTGAACACAATATTCAAAACATAGCCAGGGCTGGGCAATGGTGGCGCATGCCTTTGATCCCAGCACTCAGAAGGCAGAGGTAGATGGACCTCTATGAATTGAAGGCTGATCTGGTCTAGCATGCTCTCAGACTCAAGGTGTGTGTTCCTGCATTGCCAAATCCTCTTCTTTCCTGTGTCCTCTGGTGGAGAGACAAAAATTCTTTTCTGTTTTAATAAAGGAAATAAAAGCATCCTGAATGGAACAAAGGTGCCGTTGTTTATTTTTATTCTCTTGGTTTTTTTTTCTATATGTATGTCTGTGTGAGGGTAAGAGATTTCCTGCTAGTACCAAAATAGTTTGGGAGCATCCCTGGAACTCACTGATACTGGGGTGTTTGGGGAGCTGAACCCCAAAGGCTCTCGATAGACTTGAGTTTTGCACAAGGTGATAGATCTGGATCTAATTGCATTCTTATACATGCAGATATCTAGTTGGACCAGCATTGTTTATTGAAGATGCTTTCTTTTTTCCATTGTATAATTTTGGCTTTTTTTTGTTGAAAATCAATTGTCCATACATGTGTGGATTTATGTCTACTTCTTCCGCTAGATTCCATTGATCCACCTGTCTGTTTATATGCCAATACCATGTGGCTTTTATAACTATAGCTCTGTAGTAGACCTTGAAATTAGGGATGGTGACGTCTCTGGAGGTTCTTTTATTATACAGGATTTTTTTTAGCTATTCTGGATTTTTTGTTTTTCCATATGAAGTTGAATATTGTTCTTTCAAGATATGTAAAGAATTGTATTGGGATTTAAATGGGGATTGCATTGACTTTGTAGATTTCTTTTGGTAAGATGGTCATTTTTACTATGTTAATACTACCAATCCCTGTGCTAGGAAATCTTTCCATCTTCTGATATCTTCTTAAATGTCTATCTTCAAAGGCTTAAATTTTTTTTTAATATTTATTTATTTAGTATACAATGTTCTGTCTGTATGCCTACAGGCCAGAAGAGGGCGCCAGACCTCATTACAGATGGTTGTGAGCCACCATGTGGTTGCTGGGAATTGAACTCAGGACCTTTGGAAGAGCAGGCAATGCTCTTAACCACTGAGCCATCTCTCCAGCCCCCAAAGGCTTAAATTTTTATGATACAGGTCTTTTACTTGCGTGGTTAAAGTTATACCAAGTAATTTTATATCATTTGAAGCAATTATAAAGGATGTTGATTTTCTGATTTCTCTCTCAGCTCATTAATCATTTCTATATAGGAGTACTACTGATATTTTTAGTTAATATTTTATCTAGTCACTTGACTAAAAGTGCTTATCAACTGTATGTGTTCCCCGGTACAGTTATTGGGGTCACTTATGTCTACAATCATCTCATCTGCAGATCATGATACTTTGACTTCTTCTTTTCCAATTTGTATCCCCTTGATTTTCTTTAGTTGTCTTATTGCTCTAGCTAGAACTTCAAACACTATATTGGATAAATATGGAGAGAGTGGACAATCTTTTCTTGTTCCTGATTTTACTAGAATTGCTTTGAGTTTCTCTCCCATTTAATTTGATGTTGGCAATCAGCTTGCTGTACATTGCTTTTTTTATGTTAAGTATGCCTCTTGTATCTCTGATCTCTGCAAGACTTTTTATCATGAAGGGGTGCTGGATTTTGTCAAAGCCCTTTTCAGAATCTAACACAATGATCATGTGGTTCATTTTTTTTTAAATCTTCAGTTTGTTTATATTGTGGATTACACTGATGAATTTTAGTTTGTTGAACCATCTCTGCATCTCTGGGATGAAGCCTACATGGCCATGGTAAATGATCTTTTTGATGTGGTCTTGAATTTAGTTTGACAGTATTTTTTGAGTATTTTTGCATCAATGTTCATGAGTGAAATTGATCTGTAATTCTCTTTCTTCATTGAGTCTTTATATAGATTGGGTATCAGGGTAACTGTGGCCTCATAAAAAGAATCAGGCAATGTTCTCTTTGTTTCTATTTTGTGGAATAATTTGAGGAGTAGTGGCATTAACTCTTCTTTAGAGTCTGGTAGAATTCTGGTTTTTTTTTTTTTTGGTGGTGGGGGAGAGTTTTGATGGCTGCTTTTATTTCCTTAGGGGTTATAGGTCTATTTGATTTATGTAGCTCTGTCCTCTTATGGGACACCTAATAGTGGGAACAGGGGCTTCCTCTGACTCTTTTACTGGCTTTTGGGACACTACTCCTCATACTGGGTCTTCTTGCCTAGCTTTAATACATGGGGCAGTGCTTAGTCTTACTACAACTTGGTATGCTATGCTTTGTTGGTGCTCATGGGAGACCTGGCCTTTCTTAAACAAAAATGGATAGGGAGTATATTGCGGGATGGGAACACAGGGTTGTGGGTCAGGGGGGAATGGGAGAAGAAGGGAGAACTGTACCTAGGCTTTAAAATAAATGAATTAGTAAATAATAAATAAATAAATTTATTTTTAAAAATCTCACACTTTAATGATGATACTAGCATTTCACCTAAATATAATTTGTTTTCAGCTTGTATTTATTTCTTTCTATTTTTAAAGACATTTCACTCTGCTCTTTCTGCACAGTCAATTCTTGATTTCAGTTTCCAGTTAAGAATTCTGTTGTCAGAGATGCCAAACACAGTTGACTTTAACATTTCTGTTGGTTAAGTGATTAAATATATCCTCAGAGGTGCCAAAATATGCCTGTGCCACATTAAGGAAAGAAACCACAGCACTTCCCCTTGGATTATTTTGGCCAAGAATGAGCCCAAGTTTTATTTTTCCACTCCTCTTCCCATGTCTTCCATCTGCCTGTAGCTTGCAGTTTCTAACTTGCCTATAGTCTGCCCATTGTGTGTTTGCTTAGTACTGCTGGTATCTGGCAGTGTCCCCAGCAAAGAGCTTCTGCCCTGTCTTATTGTACAGCACAGGGAGCATCACATTGGGAAAGAAAGGGCTATACTTTGCAGGAATCTTTATCTGTTTTATATGCTTAATATGCAGGAAATCCTGAATTTGATCTCCAACCCTACGTAAACCAAGTATACAAAAAGTGTCGAGCACTGTTGGGTATGGACATTAGCAATGCTTTCCTCTGCCTCCCCTTAACAAAACACAGAAAGATCTATATTCAGGTACTAATGACATATTGTAAGCTGCACATATTTGAAGTATAGAATTTGAAGTTTTGAATATGAATATAGCCATGAAGCCACCATCCTCCAAAGTATCCTCATGCCCTTTGCATCTTGTTCTCCTGACCTTGCTGCTGTGCAGTCTTTATTCAAGCTGAAGTGGGTCCCTTTTCTGTCAGTATATATCAGATTGGATTTTATAGAATTTTCATAAAGTAAAATAATTCAATATTTTGACCTTTTGGCTTAGCTCAAAATTATTTTGTTATTCACACAAGCTGTAACATATATTAAAATTATTTTGTGTGTGTGTGTGTGTGTGTGTGTGTGTGTGCAGGCTTGTATGTGCTGCTGCATGTGTGAATGTGGTTATGCATGTTTGTATGCAGGTTCACATGGAATCTAGAACACCTTGGGCATTTATCTCAGATGCTGTCCAATCTTTCTCTGTGTCTCTCTCTCTGTGTCTCTCTCTCTGTCTCTCTCTCCCTCTCTCTCTCTCTCTCTGGAGGACAAGGTTTCTCATTTTGTATCGATGAACTTGTACCTGACAAATAGACTAGATTGGTGGCCAGCAAGCCCCAGGAGCCTGCCTATCTCCATCTATCTCCATCTCTCTGGGTCTGGGTTATAAGCATAAGCCAGCATGGATGGCTTCTTCTCCAGGGGTTCTAGGGGGTGAAATAAAATCTTCATCTTTGCAAGGGAGGCACTCTTCCAACTGAGTCATTGCCCCAGTCCTGATTTTGTTCTTATCTTGGAGGAAGTGGTGTTATATCCATGGATAGACTTGAACTATGGCCCTCCTGCCTCTACCTCCTTAATGCTGATATTACAGGCAAGTGTCACTGTAGCTAGCAGAGTAATTCATTTTTAACCCATAGGTAATATTTCATTGTAGGCTGTGTTATAATTTGTTAATCCACTTACATGCAGGTTGACATTGGAATTGTTTCCATTTTGAGGCTATGACAAATAAAATCCCTTTGTGCATATGTGTATAAGTGCTTGGGTGGACACATGCTTTCGTTTCTCCTTGTTAAGTAGCCATAAAAGAAGAATATGTATCATACAGGCAGGTCTGATTTTTTAAGAAACTTCCATTTTCAAATTACGTTCTACCAGGTTTGTAGAAGAGTCTTATGCGATGGTAGTTTTTAACTGTCAACTTGACACCCTCTAGAGTCATCTGGCAAGGGAGCCTCAGTGAGGAATCACATGGATTGCTTTGGTCTGCAGGGGTGGGCATGTTTGTGAAATGTTTTAACTTGCATTAACTGAGCTGGGAGTACCCACCTTTAATGTTGGTGGCAGCATTTAATGGGCAGTAACCCACTGTCTCTGCTCCTGACTGTGATATAACCTGACCAGTTGCTTCAGGTCCTGTCATCTTGTCTCCCCTGCTCTGCATGCTTTCATTTGTCAATTTTCAATTGGTGCTTAGTTTTATTTTTTTATATTTTCCTATTTTTGAGCTTTGAGACCTTTTTACTATGACTATGAATCACTTAGTAGATTCATGGTCCACAATCTTTTTTCTACTCTGAGGTGCATCTTTTAATTCTATCTCAATCCTTGCAGGTATTTTGCTGTCTGTATTGGTCTTCTCTTTGGGGCTTGCTGCTGGGAAGACAGACTCTCATCCTAGATGCCCAGGAGTCCCTAAATGTTTTCCATCTCTACACCATAGTCAGGAAATTCTCTTGAAGCAGAAGAGTAGAAAGCAGTAGGGTTCAGTACAGTTGTCCATGTCTCAAGAATTTCCTCTTGCTGGTCCGGTGCCAAGTGTCTAAAAAACCAAAGCTTTCATACGTTTTGTTAATATTTTGCTTGTTTCAATGCCTCTGAGCAGAGGTCTCAAAAATGGTTAATGCTTCTTGGGGATAATGGGGTTTTTCTTTTCCCATCAAGGAAGATGGGGGTTGTCTTTTCTCCTCAGGGACGATAGGATTGGCTTTTCACCATGTTCTGTATTGCTTTTCTTCCCTGGTCCATATGAATCCCCATCCTTACCTAACAATCAGCTTATTTAAGAACACACTCACCTGACAGGTTGTCTACACTGGCAGTAGAAAATGAAATGGGATTCCCTGTTTGCAACACACAACAGTGTTACCTGGAGACAAGAAGACAGTCTCCTGGGCAACAGGAGCCATGGAGCTGGTGCAATATGATTATTGTTGCAGAGGAGGCTGCCCCTGCTGTGGGTTATGAGGCTTCATGATCCAATTAGTTTCACAGGTTTCTGGAAATTTCCACCTATAAAAAATGGGAACTTACCAAAACAAACAAAACATATACAGAAACAAAACTCAGAAGTCTCATGTCTTTTATTTTTAATATTAATATTTTGAGACAGATCTCACATATCCCAGAATAGCCTCAGGCTCACTAGAGCTGAGAATGACCTTAAGCTTCTGATCTCCTGCTTCACCTCCCTAGTTCTGGGATTATAGTCATACATCACAACAACAAGGAAATGCCAGAATCAGATTGGTTCATGTCTAGAATATGTCAAACTCTAAAAGACAAGCACTAAATTAAAAATAAACACTATTTACCTTTCCAAAAGTCTATAAATTAATAGAAACTTGAATGATTATAGGCACATTCTTGTATTGATAAAAGAAAATATATCATCTATAACACTACAAACATATTATTTTGGTAAAATATTATGATCACATTGAAACTAATTTAATGGAAATAAAAGACATAATAATTAATAGAATTGTCTCAGTATGAGGGAATAGATTATGAATTTGGATTATCAAGCCAAAATAAGCATCAGGTGGTGGAAAATACAAGAATCCACAGTAATAATAAGGAAAAGATAAAAAATGTGGAAGAAGGGCTAAGAGATTCTACTTTCATACAACCAGAGTTCAACTAGTAGACAGAGGGATAAAGAAAAGGAAGATTCATTCAAAGAAATCCTTGAAATCCCCCAAGCTTGAAAAAGAGTTTATTTCTTCAGGTTAAGGATAACTGAAAGAAAATCATGATAAAGCAAAATGAAACAAAAAATATTCCAGTACCCATTTAAGTGAAAAATTCAGACCAATGAAAACCAAAGTCTTCCATCAATATTAGAAAATAAAAATGATGATAAAAAGCAGATGACTAGCTAAAAGATTACATTGGATATTTATTCTGTGCATATTTCTAGCAGAAAAACTTATTTTCAACTATTCTTGGGACATAATGGCTTTGGATATGTAGTTCTATGTCCTGTCAACTTGACACTACAAGATTTGGTAGTAGTCTATGTTCTGTTGCTGTAATAAAAATACCCTGACAAAAACATTTTAAGGACAAGGACTTGTTTTGGCTTACAGTTCCGATGGGAAAGGGTCTGTCATGGTAGGAAGAACATAGTGGCAGGGGCAGAAAGCTGGCTAATCACATGGCATACACACCCAAGAACAAAACCAGGAAGTGGGGCTAGGCCATAAAACTTTAAAACCTGTCTCTAGTGATGTACTTCCTCTAACAAGTCTCTGCCTTCAACAGTTTCCACAACCTTCCGAAAGATCACCATCAGCTGGGGAACAAGTGAATTTGAACTTTCCGAGGCATTGCTATAGAGGCAAACTGAAATAGCTTCTTCAGTTCCAAAACTAAACTAGAGCCAGTGTCAGAGTTAGAAATACAAAAGCCTACAGTAGAGCTCGGCTGTGGGGCACCTGCAGTTTGAGAGTGGGCTTTGGGTGGAGCACTGACCTAGTCTGTCTGTTACTGTGATAAAACACTGGCTCAAAGTGACTTTGGGAGGAAAGGGTTTACGTGGCTTATAGGTTCTAGTCCATTATCAAGGATGGGCAAGACAGGAACCTGGAAAAAGAAACAAGCAGAGACCATGGAATAATGATGCCTATTGGTTTGTTCTCTTTGGCTTATGCTCAACTAGATTTCCTAGACACAGCATCACTTAGTGGGCTAAGCACTCCTTCATCAATTGACAATCAAGAAAATGCACGCACAGACATAAACTCAAGTCAATACGGTGGAGGCAATTCCTCAGCTGAAGTTCCCTCTTCCAGGTGTTAAAGTTATACTGAAGTTTACATCACTCATGAGCTGTAAATGTGGTTTAGAAAGCATGGTTGGTGACGGGCTAGAGAGACGACTGAGTCAAGAAAGAGCTCGCTGAGCAAGTACGAAGACCTGACTTCTCTTCCTATCCTGCATGTAGAAAGTCAAGCATGCTGCCTGTGATGGTTTGAAAAAAAATGTTCCCCCCAGAGGAGGTGTGGCCTTGTTGGAGGAAGTGTGTCATTGGGGGTAGGAGGAGAACTAGGCCTTGAGGTCTCTTTTGGTCAAGCTTCCCTCAGTGTATCAGTTAGTCGACTTCCTGTTGCCGGCAAGATGTAGAAATCTCAGCGCCAGCACCACATCTGCCTGCATGCAGCCGTCCTCCCCACCATGATGAATCTCAGAAACTATAAGATAACCATCCAAACTGACTGTTTTCTTTATTTCTAAGAGTAGACATGATCATAGTGTCTCTTCACAATAGAAACTCAAACTGAGAGCAGTGCCTGTATATCGCAGCACTGGGAATACAGGGATAGGCAGACCCCTGGGATCTTAGCTTCCAGTGGGAGACTATGATTTAAAAGACAAAGTGAACAAACAGCTTCTGAGGAATGACACTCAAGGTTGACCCCTGACTTCCACCTATCAGTCCACACATAAATACATGGACGCCACCCCAGATGAAAACATGAACACCCTCCACAAACACAAAAGAAACTGCGAGGCTATTGAAAACACTATACTTAATACTTAAGTATGTCCATTCTTGTTTCAGTCTGTTGGCATGGTTGAAACACAATGCCAGAGCATGGGTGCCTTAAAGAAATTTCTCTCTGACTGTTCAGGAGCCATGAAGCCCAGGATCAATGTTTGGGTAGTCTTACTGGCCTGGCTCTTGGTCTCATACCTACTGGCTCATAGGCTGCCTCTTGAATTTGTTTTCACATGATGGGAGGGGTGAAGGAGCTGTATGAGAACTGTATCGTCAAGGCACAAATTGTCCTCGACAGGGGCCTTCCTTTGTGACCCAGTCACTTCAGGAAGACCCCATCTCCTATCACCACCACAGAGGTGCAGAGGTTTTCAGCACATGGGTAGAGAGAGAAACATTCAAACAGTTACGTTGTGTGGCTTGGTCTGTTTCATGGTCCTTTTCTTCTCAGTTAAATCTGTGTTCTCTGACTATATTAACAATAGCTGCAAAGATGCATGCATTTAAACATGGAATAAAACATCGGTATTTCTGAACCAGATTTTCTTCTGGGAATCTCCCTTGAACAGCTGGGTTTTAGGATAATTGTTAGGGATAGACATTAATTGTTATTACTTCTATTATTTTACTGATTTCACAGCATCCCTACCGAAGCTGAACTTTCTCTTTGAAACACTGTTCTTCACAGTTGCCATAAATATACCTAAGACAAGCGAGGACAGGGGATGTCAAGTCTAATCACTGCAGGACGTTCTCACTGGCCCACAGAAGTGTTGCTCAGGGGTAATGAAGGGCACGGATTTCCTCATTAAAGAAGAAGGTGGACTGTGTGGTAGGTGATCTTGCAGGGAAGAAAATGCAGCGGTTAAGGAACTGGGACTCTATTACTTAACTTACCCTCGCTCTGTAACCCTTGGGAGGGCTTCATGAGCTCACCTTGCACTCAGCTCTGAAGAAAGCGTTTTCCATGTAAGACAGAGACCTGGAAACCAGCACACAGTTCATTAATTGTAATCCAGTTTATCACCTTTCTTGGTCAGAATTTGGGAGAGGCTATATCCAGGACCTTGAATCAGAAGTTAGGTACTTCCCAGTTGTTTCTCATAGAACCAAACATGAGAAGGGAGGGGCTCGCAGAACCTGCGAAACTCATGAAAGAAAACAGCCTCGCTTGCTCTCCAAGAGGTCAGATAAACAGTGAACCCTTGCTGAGGGGAGGAAATTCTTCAGTGAAGCTGCTGTGCAGTGTGCAGGAAACTAGAACGGTTCAGCTTCTGTGACTATGAGCTTTGACTTAGAGTCATCTGTGTTCTCATTGGTAACCCTTCACTCAAGCTTCCGAAGCCAGCCTGATAAACTGGTTCGCCATGTGAGACTTCAGAGCAACATTTATTTGGTGTGCTGTCAGTGCCCTTTCTGAGATGAAGGTTTGGCATGGCTTGCAGGAAAAATCCAACTCTGGGCAATCGCAACAATCCCCTCACCAGTTGTCGAGTCATTAAGCAAACACTTATCTCCCCAGGGGACGTATTAAGCAAAGGCACTCAGATCTCTTTGAGTTTTAATTCTCAGTGGCTTTAGTTTGAGTGCTACTGTGCAGCTCATGATTGGCTAGTGACAGTTGGGTTAGTTATGGAGACACCTCAATGCCAGAGAAAGAACTCTAGGCTTCTGATGGGAATAACTGTCAATAAAGGTGATAATATCTGTATGTGTGCACACATACAAACATTCACACAGTACACATATATACAAATGCAAAAACACATACACAGCACACACATAGATACATACCACACCCACTCATGGAATACACACACACATATATACAGTGTAAACAAACACAATGAACAACACACACACACACACACACACAGGACTAAGCAGAGTAATGGGGTTTTAACATCATACAGCTCTCAGAGCTCTGTGTGCCTTGACCTACCATGTGAACTTTGCATTATAACAGTGGCTTCTGAACATAGAGGACAATGAGGAATACTGAGAGCTCAAGAACAATCGCAGTGGGTTTTTGATCCTACTGCACGTACTGGCTTTGGGGGAGCCTAGGCAGTTTGGATGCTCACCTTAGGAGACCTGGATAGAGGTGGGCGGTCCTTGGGCTTCCCACAGGTCAGGGAACCCTGATTGCTCTTCGAGCAGATGAGGGAGGGTGACTTGATCGGGGGAGGGGGAGGGAAATGGGAGGCGGTTGCGGGGAGGAGGCAGAAATCCTTAATAAATAAATAAATTAAAAAAAAAAACAGTGGCTTCAAGAATTCTGGCTCCTTGTGGCTACATAACTTGAATGGCCCCTGCTTTATATTAAACTCTTTGAAGTGATCTTTACATTTTCAAGTCTGTCATTTTAACTTGGCTCGGTGGTATTGCAAACGTGGTGTGGACAAGCCGCCTTCTTCAGGGTTTAGAAAGGACATGAAGGTAGTGACTGGGAAGTCTTCACAGCATGAAGAATAACTGCAGACGAGGGTCTGGACAAATCATTATGGCTTTTAAGAAAAATCCTGCAGGAGACAAGAGAAACTGTCTCCATGTGACAATCTTGCACCTCATTCCAAGCATTCACAAACAGATTTCTTATTTTACTGTTTCCATGACAACACCTGACATTTCACGTATGTTTTTCAAGGAAGGAAAGGTGAAAATTACTCTTGGTGTTAAATTGAATATTTCTCCTTCTCCTCACCTATTTTATTCACAGACTCTTAGTAGACATGGCAATTTCACATTCCTTTCAGAAGTTCAATGCTATTTTCCTACTTTAGATGTAGATTAAATGACTCCAATTACAATTGCTTTTGCTAAGTCCAGGGTGTTTGTAGAGAAACCTGGTCTCCCTAAAGCTGCCCTGTTTTACAAGCAATAGTTGTTCCAACAGTGACATTTCACAATTACTTGCTCTTTCTGTAATTGTTACACTAGAGTCTGTGAAGGGTTGAGAAATCACCCTGCTGATGTGTGCATAATCATTCTTCTGTTTTACACACAGTTTCTCTTTGATTCTAACTACCAGTCAGCAGTGCAATGAAGGAGACACATGCTGGGGAAGAACAAGCAATCAAATATGTGTGGATATGAGTGGGTGTGGGTTGTATATACCAGCAGGTGTCATATATATGTATATATGTGGTATATGAGTGTTTGTGTGCACGAGTGCATGTGGTATGTATATAAGTATATATCTATAGTATATGAGTCAGTGTGGAAGATGTGTGTATATGAGTAGATAAGATATGTGTATGTATGTATGCATGTATGTATGTATATATTTGTAGGTATGCATGCTTGTGTGTGCAGAACTTGAACTATTTTTTGAAGCCATTATTGTTTAGGAAATGGGATCCTTTGATAGTGAATTTTTTTGTAATGCAGACTACTAGTTTCTTTTCTTTGTTTTGAGAAAGGGTCTCACACATCTCAAGCTGACATGTGCTCTGGGACAATAACTTTTTATTTTGTCACTTATATCATTTTTAATAAATTGCTGATTGACCAGTAGCCAGGCAGGAAGAAGAGGCAGGGTGATGAGAACAGGAGAATTCTGGGAAGGGGAAAGGTCAGTCTGCAGTTGTCACCCACACGCAGAGGAAGCAAGATTATAATGCCTCACTGAAAAAAGGTACCAAGCCACGTGGTTAACATAGACAAGAATAATGAACTAATATAAGCTATAAGAGTTAATAAGAAGCCTGAGCTAATAGGCCTGCCAGTTTATGATTAGTGTAGACCTCTGTGTGTTTCTTTGGAACTGAATGGCTGTGGGACAGAAACCTCTGGTAACAAATGGCACCATTGTGGGCAACTAAATCCACTTAAAACCTGAGACAGTTTGGAAAATAATTCTAGACAAAAAGAACAGAGTTAAGCATGGCTGCTTGGTAGCATTTTCTCAGGTGGGCTCTGTTTGCTAGAGGCAAGTGCACCTCATTTAAGAGATGCTTCCTGACTCAGCTTTAGCAGCAAAAACCTTGCAGCTCTTTTATGAGGCCCCACCACAAAACACTTAAATGATGTTTATGAGTAGCCAATAGAATGCTTCTCGGTGGTGGCAGGGACCCTGAAATGCCATAGAGTTGTGGTAAAAAACATGGCTCCAGCCAATATCTCCACCATGAGGCTAGACTCTTAGAAAGCTAAGGAATGGGGTGGATCCTAGCCATATTGCTTAACAAATTGAAGACTCATGTGATCAGAAAAAGAGAGACATACAATAAAGATAGATTCAGACAAAAGAAACTTCTAAATGGTTTACAGTGCGTTTAAAAATATATGTAAGCCTGGGAAAGAAAAGAAAAAGGATAAAGTTCTTAAAATAAAAGAGAAAGAAAGAGAGTAGTTGGGTGTGGTGGCACACACCTTACATACCAACACTTGGGAGGCAGAGGCAGAGGGAGGTGGATCTCTGTGAGTTCAAGCACAACTAGGTCTGCAGAGTGAGTTACAGAACAGCCAAAGATACACAGAAAAACATAGTCTCAAAAAGCCAAAAATTAAAAATAAAAATAAAAGAAATAGAGTTTAAAATAAAGCCATGTAAAAGTAGAAAATACAAAGAGAGTCTGGATACTGTGTATTATTGTGTTGTCTTTGAATTGTATGACTGCTGAGGTTGGAGCAGCAGCTGCTAAAAGACATTTGATTATAATGTCTGGATTAATCCAACATGTATATTTTAAAAATTAAATCAAAATGTATGTTACTTTGGAGAAGAGGGTTTTTTTTGTATCCACAGGAAATGAGAAACTGTGGATTTATTCTGGGCTAAGAAAAATCAGGTTTGATCAAGAAAAAACTCCTGAGAAATTTCCAATAGGAGTGGATGGCCCAGATGTCTGAGTTCTACATCCAGAACAGTCTCGAAACTGCTGGCTGAGATGATTAGGTCTCACAGAATACTCCAGCCAGGACTTGCCCATAATTCTAAATTTCCTTTAGGTCCCCATAAGTCTATCAGTCTCCCAAATCAGCAGGAAGTAGCCTGGAAAACTATGCCCACATTCCCCAAAAATGGATTGTGGATATTTATCTTTGTTTAGAGTGTTGGCTACATGTTGTATGGCTAAACAAAGAATATTAGATTCAGAGTTCTTGTTTTAAAAAATGGGGAGTGCTGTGGGTCAATGGTCTTTTATGCTGTCACTTGTATTGTTTTTAATAAAATGCTGACTGGCCATGCTGAAGGGGCAACTAGGCAGGAAGTAGAGGTGGAGTGACGAGAACAGGAGAATTCTGGGAAGAGGAAAGGTCAGTCTGCAGTTATCACCCTGACACAAAGGAAGCAAGATGTGAATGCCTCTCTGAAAAAGGTACCAAGCCACGTGGCTAACATGGACAAGAATAATGGGCTAATATAAGCTATAAGAGTTAATAAGAAGCCTGAGCTAATAGGCCAGCCAGTTTATGATTAGTGTAGACCTCTGTATGTTTCTTTGGGACTGAACAGCTACAGGACTGGGCAGAACAGAAACCTCTGTCAACAGGCATGGATTATACTATATAGCTGGGGATCACCATGAATGATCTCCCCAGTGCTGGGATTGCAGGTGTGTGCCTAATATACCTGGTTTAGAGTGAATTATCTTCTCATATCAAGAAAGGCCTCCTGCTTTACTCAGTTCCACTGGTTCACATGTTGATCCCATTCAAAATCATGTTCAAGGAAACATCTGTGGCCCAGGCATGTTAAACAAATGAATACGTTTACAATAGATTGATAATGTGAGGCCAAGCTCTAGGCCAATCATTTTAAGGATGACACTGAGGAGCCAATATGTCACAGTAGCATCTTTTGACCTCCATTTCCAAAAACTTGCCCTGACATATTTAATAATTTTTTTAATGTCTGGGATATCCCACTGTGCTTGCTGCTGTGGAGACTGGCCTGACAAGGGACCATTGTATTTACAGAGGTACTAAGAAGGGGCATACATTAGGGACTGAATCCCTTGCTTTGCAACAAACGGCTCATTTTAATGGGAGAAGATATCACTTAGAAAACAACTTTTTCTATTTACGTGGGGTTTAAAAGTAGCTTCAACACTTTAGTATGAAACTTCTAAGACTGTGTGTTGCCACCTCATAAGGTGTCAGGGGACCAAATGTGAGGGTAGTAAGGAGTTCTGGAGCGTTAAGAGGTTTCTAAAAGTACAGTGACCAAAAATTAATTAAGAATCAAATGTTGAAGGAATCCAAGTTGTTTCTGGCAGTGTTCATTGTCACTGTACAGCACAACAACCTTGGTTATAAATACCCAGCATGCACAAGTCTTCAGCTTTAGTGTCTCTTAGTTGTATTAAAAACACAAGCACGAAGAAAGTATGGAATATATACATATTAGAGTACTACTCAGCAGTAAAAAACAAGGACTTCTTGAATTTTGCATACAAATGGATGGAAATAGAAAACACTATCCTGAGTGAGGTAAGCCAGACCCAAAAAGAGGAACATGGGATGTATTCACTCATATTTGGTTTCTAGCCATAAATAAAGGACATTGAGCTTATAATTCGCAATCCTAGAGAAGCTAAATAAGAAGGTGAATCCAAAGACAAACATATAGGCATCCTCCTGAATATTAACCTTCATCAGGCGATGCAAGGAGACAGAGAAAGAGACCCACATTGGAGCACCGGACTGAAATCTCAAGGTCCAAATCAGGAGCACAAGCAAGGAACTCAGGACCACGAGGCACCCACACACTGAAACAATGGGAATGTTCTATCGGGAACCCACTAAGGCCAGCTGGCCTGGGTCTGAAAAAGCCTGGGATAAAACCGGACTTGCTGAACATAGCGGACAATGAGGACTACTGAGAACTCAAGAACAATGGCAATGGGTTTTTGATCCTACTGCATGTACTGGCTTTGTGAGAGCCTAGGCAGTTTGGATGCTCACCTTAATAGACCTGGATGGAGGTGGGTGGTCCTTGGACTTCCCACAGGTCAGGGAACCCTGATTGCTCTTTGAGCTGATGAGGGAAGAGGACTTGATCGGGGGAGGGGGAGGGAAATGGGAGGCGGTGGCAGGGAGGAGGCAGAAATCTTGAATAAATAAATAAATAAATACACAAGCACACCCATCTCATTCGTATGCAAACTTAATTTAATCTATATTAAGAAATGCTAACATTATATGTGTGCCATTTTTTAAAAGATTGTATGTGTATGTATGTGTGCATGTGTGTATGTGTGTATGTGTGTGTGCATGTGTGTGTGTGTGTGTGTGTGTGTATGCATTAGGTATCTGCAGAAGCTGGAAGAGGGCATCAGTTCCCCTAGAGTTGGAGTTATAAACTGTCATAAGTTACCCTATGGGTTTTGGGAACTGAGGTCTGTTCTTCTATAGCTCTTTGGGGTCACATATCAGATATTTACATTACAATTCTTATACTAGCAAAATTACAATTAGAAGTAGCAATGAAATAATTTTATGGCTGGAGGTCATCACAACATGAGGAACTGTATTAAAGGGTCACAGCATTAGAACGGCTGAGAACCACTTCTCTATAGGAGTGTTCTTAATCATTGAGCCATCTGTCTAGCCTCAGGACTTGCTTTAGAATACCTTTTTGTGATTGATTACCAGTATATGTTTGATTTATGTATGCATTTTATATACCTAGACTCAAATAAAAATTTCCCCAGTAAAAAGGGTCATGAATGGAAAACATTCCAGAATCCCTGACTGTTAAGGGTGTCTTGGATCTGAGCTTCTCAGCACTTCAATCACGTGGCAAGGTGGCTTTCTATTTCCCCAGAATTTCTGAGTAGATCTTGGTTGATACCCCAACATCTACACTTTAGTAAGTTCCAAGGTGCTGTGGAGGCGGAGTTCTTCTTCACATCTGGGAGAACTAATGTCAGAAGAAAAAACCGTCCCCTGACCGTACCTGACTCACCATTGTTCAAGAATACAGCCATCAATATTCTAATCAGAATTCTGAACTTCTCTCCACATCCTGCTCCCAGCGCTCACAAGGAAACATACTCAGGACCTGGTATTTCAGCAGCTAGAAGCCTTTCCCCATGCCTCTTCTTCCTCATCTGCAAACTGAGGCAGGTGCACATCCCTCATTGGTATGCTGACCCAGAAATATTTTCCTCATGATCTTTGGGCATCAGATGAAGATGTCCTCATCCATCTTCCAGTTTTGGGTACATAATCCCCATAGCCATGTCCCCTCAATATGTTTCATCTCTGTCAGGAAATTTTGTAGAAAATTGAAATGGGAAATACTACATGACTATGCATTTGGTCTAGTTCACTTATGGAGATCACTGTCCATTTTCATTACTATTATGTGTTTGCAATTATAGAAAATGAAGATAAAATAATATAAATAATTTTGGTAATCCATTGGTATATAAGCTAACTGTGGGGTAACTTGATTATTGCCTCTTAATAAGTTAATTTTATCTATTTGAAAATTCTTTCCTGAAATCTTTTTATCTGTTTCATCTATTTTTATTTCTATATATTATCTATCTATCTATCTATCTATCTATCTATCTATCATCTATATATCTTTCTGTTAACGATCTATGTATCATTTATCTGTCTTATCATCTCTGGTCTTTGAATTCCCCCTAGAACCAACTATATTATCTCATTTGTTTTCCTATTAATCCGTGAAGAAACTATAGTCCTTTATTCCTTTACCTCATCTATCTTGATGTGTATGAGAGTTAAATTATATTTATTTTGAAAATCATCTGGTTCTCAGTACTGCACTGGGTTCTCTTCATTCACTATTCTTTATATACTCGCTTCAGCACAGTAATTTTCGTGGGTGTTTGATAAACAGAAGTGAAGTGATTAAGGATTAAAGAATAGAAGAACTGTCACATATAAAATGAGGCAGTTCCCAAGATAAGATGGTATTAGAATACAAATAGTGTTAGAGAAAGGGGAACCAGTAGAAGCATACAGTCCTTAGAGATTGTAGGACTGTATGTAGGACTGTCAGCTCTTGAGGACTCCTCGGGGGCCTCTAGATAATCAAATACATATTGGGAAATGGTCTACAGGAGCAAACCGGCTGACCGACCAAACACGGAAAGCCTATTGTGCCAAACACAATGAGTGATCTTGCATCTTAATGTCAGGAACCCAGTTACCACATCACAGTGTGTCAGCTCCTCTGTGCCATTTGTCTTTAGAGGAGTTATCTGGGCATTCGGTCACACTCCAGTGGCCCTGTCACTGTTCTCAGACACTTGTCTGGATGAAGACATAGGGATCAATCTTTATAGATAGATTTTCATGCTGCACTATTCCAGGGCCTGTGTGTGTGAACTCCCAGACTAAAGAGGCCTGATGGGGTGCACCGATGGCCTAGCCACTCGTTCATGCTGTTCATCAACTGCCTTGCTTTGCCTCTGACTTAGCCTTATGGACTCAACATCAGTTCTGTCTTTGTACAGGGAAATTATATTCAGATTTCAGTAAGCTCATTTTAGCAGTTGTTTGGTAAACAGAAGACTCCAGTGATGCTCATTCAGTTCCCATCTGGTCTGTATTTTGGAAGAGCCAACAAAGATCATATCACATAACTCTCAATTTCAAAATGTGACTGTATTGGTTAGTTTTGCCAACTTGACACAATATTGAGTCATTCAGGAAGAGGGAACTTCAGTGAAGAAATTCCTCCATCAGATTGACCAGCAGGCAAGTTTGTAGGGACATCTTTTATTTTTTATTATTTTTTTTTGATAACTGATTGTTGTGAGAGACTCCAATCCACTGAGAATGGTACCACCCTTAGACTGGTAGTCCTGGATTGGATAAGTAAGCCAGCTGAGCAAGCCGTGGGGAACAAGTCAGTAAATAGTGGCCTTCTAAGGAAGGGGACCTCAAGTTGTGGGTTGAGACCCACTGTCGGTCACATATCAAATATCCTGCATATCAGATATTTTTATTATGATTCATAACAGTAGCAAATTTACAGTTAGGAAATTGCAACGAAATAACTTTATGTTGGGGGTCACCACAATATGAGGAACTGTACTGAGGGGTCATAACATTAAGAAGGCTGAGAATCTCTGCTCTAAAGCCTCTACTTCAGTTCTTTCCTGCAAGTTCCTCTCCTGCTCGGGCTTCTGCCTTGACTTCCCTTAATAATGGATTGTATTTGAGACACCTGAGTCAGATAAACCTTTCTACCTCAAGTAGTTTTTGGTCATGGTCTTTATCACAGCAATAGAAAGCAAGTTCAGACAGTGACTCACAGGTTGTAACTTAGCTCATTGTACATCATTCAATGAGAAAGCAGTTAAAACTTTACCCAAATTTATGTCATTCCGTGTGAGCTTAGTCTTAACACTAAAGTCAAATGAAATAGGAAGGATGTCCATGATAATAATGACTCAACAGTTTTTGGGAAGAGAGTGGAATAAAGCAATATGGAAGGTGGCTCATACATCCTCTGTAAAAGACTAAGAGTAGGTTGGCTGCTACAACCAATCTTAGCAAACCTTTATTTCTAGTATGGCCCTTTCTTCTACAAAGTGCAGTTCTCTTATTCTGTGATCATCAATAAAGACGGCGACGTAAGAGCCACTGCCTTTAAACTGTAGACCCTCTCCAGTGGAACACCGTCCTCCCTCGAGGTGCCACATTGTTCTCTGTAGAGTGTCACATGCTAATGCTCTCTGTATGCGGCCACTATTCTGAGTTCTGTGAGAAGTACTGATCCATTTCTGTGTGCCTTGTCACCACATTTATTTCTAAAGTAAACCCTGAAATTCGGTTTTCTGGCGCCTAAACTGTGTTCTTGACGCCTAAACTGTGTTCTTGAAAGGGTTGTGTGATACTTTAAAAGATGTGAAAAAAGAATCTATGGATAAAACTGGGAGTGAGATTTTTTTTCTCAACTTTTATTGATGCTCTGTGGATTTTACATTGTACATCCTGATCCTACTCATTCACCATCCTCTCACTTCAGCCCTCTGCCCATGCAATCTCCCTGCCCCTCCAAAACAAAACAAATTTTTAAAGTAAAACCACTCTTTCCCAAAAGAAGTAAAAAACAACAACAAAAGAACCAGGAGTCTCATCCTGGAAGCTGAAGTGTGGCTTGTTGAGTCACACAGTTTACCCTTTAGTCCATTCTTCTTAACTTGTATTCATTGCTATGAGTCATTGGTCTGGTTCGAGACCTCTGGCCTCTGCTACACTATCGATAATGGGCTCTCTCTGTGTTGTGGATCCATAGATTCATCCCCTTCAAATGTGTCAACAGGTCATAGATGCCGTGGATGTTGGCATGGGCTGACACATAGCCCTGGTTCTGGGTCTGGGTGGTAGCTGGTTGGTCAGTCTACCAACTTTTCCTTATCCTTCTACTCCATGAGCTGTCCAGCACTGCCCAAAGCAAGGAGCATGGACAGTTCTCCCGTTCTCAGGTCCCCAGAGCACGCACACTCACGGGAGGGACAGTTCTACTGTTTTGCCCAGGTGAGGTGCAGAGCCCCCTCTCCTGATTCCTGCACATGGGAGGTTCAGTTCTCCTGCTCCCATGCCCTCAGGGATAGCTCACCTGTGCCCTGGCAACAAAGCCAGCTCCAGTGTGCTGTCCAGGAAGGATGCAGGGCCTATTCTCCAGTGTGCTGCAGCTGGTGAGAGGTACAGTTAGATCTTTCATGACCCTGGGGCCAACTCTCTTGCCTGCAGCAGCTAACAAGGGGTTGAGGAGGGTCATCTTTCCCTCACCTATGCCACCATATGGTAGATGAGGGTGGGTGGGACCAGCTTTGCTGCCCTCACACCCCCGGCCAGCTTACCTGCTTCCCAGACAACAGGGTCAGGTCTAGTGTGCTGCCCAGCTGAGGCGTAGAGCCTTTCTCCTGTGTACAGCAGCCTGTGAGGGGCAGGGCTAGCTCTCCCACTTTCATGACCTGGGTTGTCAACTCTCACTGGCCACAGGCGGCAATGAGTGAGCAGGGAAGGGCATCTTTCTCTACCCATGCACCCACATGGACTGAGGCGTAGGCTCTCCTGCTCTCATGCCCTCAAAATCTGCTCACCTCAGCCCCCTAAAATAGGTTCAGCTCTAGTTTGCTGCCCTGGTGAGTTGCAAGCCTGTGGTAAGGGGTGGGGACATCTTTCCTGAGCACAGGGGTGGGAGTGGGGGTAGGCAGAGAGGTCTCCTTTGAGGGGTGAGGCAGAGCCAGCTCTTCAGCCATAGTATCCACCGAGGGGCAGGGTCATCCATCCCTGGGCCAGCCAAGGACAGGTCTGGCTCTGAGCAGCCCTCAGATATCCACATGTGTGGTTCCTATGACCTCCTACACTAACACAGGCCGTAGACACCATCACAGATTCCAACTGCATAGGACCATGGAGCCAGATACAGCCCTCTGCAGTGGCTTGAGCCTGGATGTCACCATTGCTGCTGTGGCAGCACAGGCCACCCAATCCAGTATGGCCCTGGTGGCACCCTTTTGTTGATTTCTCTATAAAGTTTCCAAATTAACATAGCTGGTAGAAAGTTGCTGACTGGGCTAGGGAAAGGGGCATGGAAAATCTTGAAATTAATATAGATTTTGCAGATCCAAAGAAAAGAAAAATACAAAACTGACTGAAGTTAGGATAATAATTGATAGATTTTCATTTAATGTGAATGCAGAAATCAACATGAATTTACATGTTTAATCTAATCAGTGAAAGAGCAAAAGTGAGACTCTAAAGTAGAAACAAGAATATTAATAAGCAACAACAGACAGATTCACCTTCACCTAGAGTGTTCCTGATATTTGGGAAGACCCGTTTATTTTTATTGGTGTGTCTGTGCGTGACATTATGAATGTGTGTGGATATGTGTGTGTGCATGTGTGCACCTGACTGGGGGAGGCCTTGGTCTCTATAGGATGCTTTCTCAGTTTCTCTCAACCTTCATTTGTTGAGATAAGGTTTCTCTCTGAACCAGAGCTGATCAAAATGAACTAGGCTGGTGGCCAGTGAGCTTCAGGGATTCTTCTGTCTTTGCCTCCCACAAGGTACCATTCTTGAAGTTTTATTTGGGTTCTGCGGATCTGAGCTCATATCCTCGAGTATACATGTACTTCTCCAGCTGGGCTACCTCTCAGCCTCACCGTCTCTGCTTTTTGTGGGGTTAGTGTGTGTCCTAGAAAGTGAGAGAGCAGGGACAGAAAAGTCCACAGTTTTGTAATTGTGTCTACAATGAAAATGAGAGATCCTCTGTTTGCTGGAATTTTCTGTCTAATGGCAGCAGACAGACAAGTTAAGATGGCATTGCTATGGTTACTTCATGGTGGTAAAATACCCCAATGAAAAGTAACTTATGGGAGAAAGGGATTACGTTAGCTCACAATTCCTGGCTATAGCCTATGATTCTTGAGCAACCAAGTCAACAGGAATTTGAAGCTGTTAGTCACACCCATAGTCAGGAGCAGAGAGAAATGAATTAGTGCAAATTTCAGGTGTGTAGCTAGCTTTCTCTTATACAATGCTGTACACAATGGGAGAGCTTTCTAGCTCGATGGAATAAAGACAATCTCCTAAGACAGGGTCACAGGCTAGTGTGATTCAGACAATCCCTCTTTGAGACTCTTGCCCAGTGATTCTAAATTGTGTCAAGTTGACAGTTATTATGGTTACGTCTCATTGATCAAGAGACTGGGGCATCAAGCAGAGTTGTCTTACTTCTTTTTTATTTTGGTTTTTACTTTGTGTGTGTGTGTGTGTGTGTGTGTGTGTGCGTGTGTGCATGTGTGTGATTGTGTCCACAGAGGCCAGGGATTTGGCATTAGATCACCTAGAGCTAAAGAGGTAGGTGCTGGAAATTGAACTTAGGTCCTCTGGAACAGCAGCAAACTCCCTTTACCCTTGAGCCATCTCTCCAACCTTCCCTTCTAAAAAGTGTATTTTTTGTAACTCTTGAATTATTGCTTACAAAATATATCAAACTTCCCTATTCTTCTTTCAAGTTTACCCTGTTGACTTCAATTGAAAGCTTGTGCAGTACCAAATGGGAGCCAAGGACTGAGAAGATGAAATATACTACTTCATGTCTTGAGGGTCAGGATTGGGGATTATACACTATTTTTGATTTACTGAGGCACAATTACTAAGACTTGGAAAAATATTTGTCTATTATTTTGTTTTCTATGTGAAATATAGAAAACAGTGAAGTCTACCTGTAGATCCTAATATCTGATATACAGACTCTGAAAACAGTGAAGTCTACCTGTAGATCCTAATATCTGATACAGATTCTGAATGGCTTATATTTTTAATGCAAATATTTATTATGATGTAAAATCTTTATTTTATATGGGACTGGAGAAATTACTTGGTGATTAAAAATGCTCTCAAAGAAGACTCAAGTTCAGTTCTTAGCATCCATGTGGGGTGGTTCATAAATGTGGGCAATCCAGCTCTAGGGGATCCAATACCTTTTGGGGATCTTCAAGAGCTGCCTCAAGTGGCACACACACATACCCCATACTCGTGATTAAAAATTTAAAAATAGAATATAATAATACATAAATGTAATATAGAATATAATAAACCCAAATCAGAAGATCTGCAAAATGAGATTATTTTGTTGTTGTGATATGAGTTCTTTTAAATTACTGCTGAACAATGGAACAAAAGCTTACAGCAAATAATACATCTGTTCCCTAATTATTTCTTTTGTAGCAATTTTACTTTAGGTACTGTGACAAAGGAATTTGCACGTAATGATGTTGTATTCTTTAAAATAGCTGATGGTTATGCAGAACAGGTTCCCAGGACTGCAGGTTTTCCTATGTTAAACACGGTCAACTGTCTTCTCAGCAGTGCCAGAGAACTGAGTCCCACCAATAGGTCAGTGGGTAGCTAGCATTGGGTGGCCTCTGACCATGTCAAATAAAACAGGAACACACAAACAGGAAGCTGTGCCTAGTGATTGCCTGTATCATCTACTGGCTCATTAACTTTTAGCTTCTAAAACACAATAGGGAAATTGCAATAATGCGGATCAGATAACAGTTACAATGTGGTGATTAGGTCTTTGTCAATTGGTCACAAGCTGGAGTCATCTGGGAAAAGAGAGCCGCAGTAAAGAAATTATATCCTACCCTCAGTTGGCCTGTAGGCAAGGCGTGGGGTATTGTCCTGATTAATGGCTAGTGTGAAGAGCTCAGCCCATCGTTGGTGTTGCCACCCGTGGACAGGTGGTTCTAGGGCTGAGCAAGTCATGGAGAGCAAGCCTGTAAGCAGTGTTTCTCCGTGGTCCTGGTTTCAGATCCTACAGCCTAGTTTCTGCTTGAGTTCCTGCCCTGAGTGCCCCTAATGATAGACTGTGATCAGAATGTGTAAGCCAAGTAAACTCTTTCTTCCCAGGCTTCTTTTGGCCATGGTGTTTTACCAATGCAATAGAAACCAAACTTGGATATACAGTTAACTTTAAAAGAGAGGGGACAGGGGTCATGTCAATAGGCCTCTTTGAACTTGGTAGGAAAACAAACTCTCTCCCTTCATGAAATAATAGGGATGGTATTTGACATTAAATTAAGTATCTGTTTGTTTTGATAATAAAAAATATCTAGGGTCAGTCAAAGCCTTGTCTTTTTCTGGATTATTTCAAAATATTATGCATCACATTGGTAGTAATTACTCTCTTGATAGTTTATGAAGGGCTGGAGACTGAACCTAGGGCCTACTCCATGCCAGACGAGTGCTCAATCACCCAGCTAGTATTCCTGCTCATCAATATCTTTTTCTAATTATATTATTTTTACAGTTCTCTTTACTATTCAATGATATCAATGAATTATCATTGGAGAATATAGTCATGTAAAATTTCATAAACCTTCACAGCTTTGTGCCAGGTGCACAGTCAGTGGCAGCCTGCCTACCTGTATTACCAGCACAACATGCGTGTGGGCATCTCCATGCAGGTAAAGATCTTCCTGTCAATGTTTCATTAGTAACAAAATCAGACTAAATTAGGCAGCTAAAGATCATGCACTACATGGTTTGTCTACAACGGTCAGAAGAGGTGAATCTGTAGAGACAGAAAGTCTATTAATGCCTGTCAGGGGCTGGGGTGGGGGCTAAGAACAGCTTCCTAATAAGACCAAGGTTTCCTTCCACAGAGATGAGAATGTTCTGGAATTAGATTGGGTGAGGGATTGCATAGCATTATGAGAACTGAAGAGCACTCACTGAATAAAGTGTTTAAAATGGTGGTTTTTATGTTGCCTGCATTTTATCTCAATAAAAGCTCATGATCTGTTTTAAAGTTTGAGACATTTATACATAAAATATATATGAATAAGAGAAAAGGTTATGTCAACAGTCGGCGCATCTCTCTTCAAAATTATCTCCGCTCTGCCCCACAAGTCCTTTGTTTTTGTTTACCAAAACACAGCCCATCTCACATCATTAGCATTTGGCTGTTTTTTTTTTACAATCAACTTTGCAACATTGCTCCTTTAAACTCAACCTCATACTCTTTGCTTGTCTACTGTGTGTCTCATTCTATGTGTTTATCAGAACATATTCCTTATGATAATATGGCTCTTTATCAACAAAATGTGGGTTCTGTTCTACGTAAACTTTTATGATATGACCAAAGACATGACCAAGTAGAAATAATTTCACAGAATACTCACATTCTGCCATCAGTATTTACTGTGCTGTTGATGTATATCTGCTCTAAAATGTATATCCCTGTTCATCTATCAGACCAATTCAAGCCAAAAGCATTCATTCATCTTGTCTGGTGTCGTGAAAGCACTCAATGTTGATAATTATGACTAAAAACTTTTTCAAAACTATGGGCTTCATCTGTCTTTAAATTATTTGGCCAGTGAGCAGGGCATAAGTAACTGTGGCACATTCATCCCGAAAAAAGCAGA
Source organism: Microtus pennsylvanicus (assembly GCF_037038515.1). NCBI lineage: Eukaryota > Metazoa > Chordata > Mammalia > Rodentia > Cricetidae > Microtus > Microtus pennsylvanicus. Next base: position 12,332,688 of record NC_134581.1, on the reverse strand, counting down.
ATCTATGTGAAACCTGCTCCTCTTACGGCGCAGGGAGCACCGTGGAAAAGTGGCATAAAGAGTGTAAGAGCAAGAGGTGGCGAATACTACAGCCGAAGAGCTGAACTCCAGAAACACAGAGAAGGCATTGCACATGACCTCACTGTGGCTGGATTCCATGTACGAGACCTAAACATGGTCAAGTAGACAAAAAATCTCAACATGGCCATGGAAGGGCGTCACAAAGCCCCGCCCCTTGCCAAGGAGATATTGGCAATGAATAACTGCATGGACAGGGAGAGTCTGGTTTTCTTCAGGGAAATGCTACCTAAGCTCCAGTAGGTGGCCCTCCACTTGTGCGCATGCTGGCAAAATAAGTGGACTTCATAGATATTTTTTTTTTAAAGAAGAGAACACTTGAGAGTGGGAAGAAACAGTACTGTGGAATATGAGAAAAATTGGAGGGGAAGGAATTGAGGTAGATTTGATCAAGAATATATTATACTACACATATATGAAATTTTCAAAGATTGAGATTTAAAAGTACATTTTCATTTATTCTTTTGCATAATGTATTTTCATCATATCTACTCCCCATTCCTCACTCCAGCTATCTCTAGACCTTGTCTCAAACATTTCCATGTCCTCCACCTACTTCATGTCCTCTTTTTTTTTTTTTAAATAACTCACCAAGTCTGCCCACCGGAGCATAGGAAACCTATTAGTTGCTACACCACCAAAGATAAACAATACATCTTCTTCTAGGAATGAACTGCCCATTGCTCTGTAGCTACATGTGGAGAGCTGTGAGTCCCTCCACCACGCATGGTGGAATGTTGCCTGGCTTGATCTTGCTCAGGTCTTGTGTGGGGACCACAGCTGCCATGTGTTGTGGCTGTAATGGTTATGCCATGCCTAGAAGACAGTATTCCCTAGCATGTTTCCCCATCCTTTGGCCTTTGCATTCTTCTTTTCCATTTTTCTATGATGGACACAGAGCTTGGAGGCCAGGGGTCCTAAAGATGTCTCAGTTAAGTCACTAGTCCTCATAAATTGCCTACTTATGAGTCTCCGCATTAACTGTACACACTGCAAAAAGCAGCGTCTCTGGGCAAGGTTGTCTTTGGCTGTAAATAAAATGACTTAGAAGGCAGTTTGACAACATGACCAATCAGGAAAAGAACAATGGGCTTCCTCCTGGGACCACTGACCTTCCCAGTCATAGACTTTTGACCCCTATTCTGATTCTATTTCCTAGCTAACATCAAGAATGTAGCAGTAAACACAGATGTGCAAGTGCCTCTGTACTGAGTATTTGGAGAAAATGCTTGGGAGAGGTATAGCCGAGTCCATGGGAGTTCTTCTTCTAGCTCTTTAGAAACTTTCACTGATTTCCAAAGTGTCAGCCTTAGTTTATATTCCCACCAATAATATGAAGCCAACATTGTTGGCTTTTGATTTCTTGATCATAGCCGTTGTGACTGTGGCGAGGTGAAATTTTCAAGTGTTTTAATTGGCATTTCCCTATTGGCTAATGATATTGAACACTTTTTAAAGTATTTATTATCCATTTTCATTTCTTCTTTGGAGAACACTGTGTTCTGGTACATAACCCATTTTGATGTTGTTGGTTTGATTAGGTCATTCATTTTCTTGATGTTTAGTTTCTTAAGTTCTTTGTATATTCTAGGTAGCAATCCTTCATCATATTTAGCTGGTAAAGATTCTCTCCCTATCCTTGTTTTGTAGGCTGACTCTTCACTTGATTGAAAACTCCTTTAGTTGCACAGAAGTTTCTGGTTTCATGAGATTTAATTTGTTTATTGCTGGCTTTATTTCCTGAGTCACTGGAGTCCTATTGAGAATGTCCTCCTAAGAAGTGTTTGACACTTCAAACCCCACTTCATTTCCGCATTGATTGCTCTTTAGTTTCCTTTCATCTCCAAGAGTATTCTTTCTTGGGACTATTGGTGGTTTTGCATTGAGTCTTACACATCTATCGCCATTAGAGTCCACATTCAGTAAACTGGTTTCACAATCTGATTGATGTTGCTCAGTCTAACTACCACTCAGTGACTCATATACTTCTGTCCCATTACGAGGTATGTGATCAAACCCAGTACCCTCTCTTCCATGCAACATCACACACACACACACACACACACACACACACACACACACACACATTCCCACCACCTGCCTGTGCCTGGTCTGATTCTGAACAGATCAACTTTGCCAATTTATGCTGCAGAAGAAAGAAAGTTCATGGCATATTTGAGAATTCAGCAGTACACAAAAAGAAGTAGCCCCCAAACCTTCTTTTAGAGAGTTCATCAACAAAGCAATAAATCAAATAATTTATAGTCTGATGACAATTTACTGATCTGAACTTATGAAAGTGACTGATAAATAAAATGTATATGTTTTTACATGGGGAGGCTAAAAAAGGATGGTCCAGTGGTTAAGTATGCGTGTGTACGACTCTTCAAGATGACCTGAGTTCAATTCCTAGCACTCACACTGCATGGCTCCCACCCACCTGTAACTGCACTTACAGAAGGTCTGACACCCTCTTCTGGCCTCCACAGACACTCATGGATATATGCATACCTCCTCCCCCACCACAACACACATAATTAAAAATGAAATAAAATATTTTGAAAAATCCAGGCTCGTCTGAATTCAGTTTTTCCTTGGTATGACCTGTTGAATTCTGCCCATATTGTGAGTCTTCCTTCCACTACCCACAGCCTATCAAAGACCTAGCAGAGTGCTCAGCATGCAAGACAGCACAGAATCCCTCTTTCCAGTTTGTACTCCACCATGAGGGTTAAAGTGACAAAGTAGATATCCCATCCCAAAGCAGGATTTTACCGCCCATAGAAAGAATAGAGCCAACAGACAATTTAAGAGGGGTGGACAGTCTTCTCCGGGATCCCAAGCTGTCCGACAGCCTCTGGAAGTGCTCCCGTTTTGCACTCTGGCTGAGAATGGCCCCACAGTGGCAGGCAACAGCGAGGTTATGTATAGAACATTGCTCTCAAAGCAGGCTACCTGGGCTTAGGGCTCTTAGCTGTTTATTTTCCCTTAGTCACTAAAAGAGAACAAATCCACATGGCTGCCTTTTATTTTCCAAACAAGCCTGACTTTCATAGCCATAAATTCTCTCTTTATTTATAATAAACAATCTAGATGTCCAAGTGCATACCGTTAAAAGCAGTTTCAGGATATCTTTGGCTGCTACTAAACTCAATCACGGTTGGAGACTATTTACTAAGATGTCTGACCAAGGCCAGCTTTTATGGGCTCAGAGAACCATAACCCTCTAAAGGATACTATGATTGATTTTTGAAAAGCAGGCCCTCTAAACAGACATTGCTTCTCATTTGAGTCCTTTTTGCTGTTATTCTTTATAAAGTCTCAACGCCTCACTTTTTTTTAATGCTATACCGAGCTTAGTAACACCCACATCATTTGTTCTGCATTGGGATCTCTGCCAGTTGTCTGGGAAGGGTGAGGGGGGAGACCATTAATCAGAATATATTGTACAAAAACTACCTATTTTCAATAAAAAGATAAATAATAAAATTAGGGTCAGTCCTCCTTTTCTACAGTTCTACCAGTTCCTTATTCTGGATACATCTTTCAAGCTTTGGTGACATCTATAAATCTCTTGCTCACTTACTCTGAGGTTTGATGGCTAAATGGAGTTCTGGGCAGCTTGGCAAGACTTGGCTCCAAATTTACACTACACCTTTCTTCTTATTTTGCCAGCAAGCTGAAGGAACAGTCATTATTTGGAGCACATTTGGTCCTGGTGAAAGAAGTACAAGCTACAGACCCAGGAGAGCCGGTGGTGAATCCCATCCCATCCATCCGAAAGCCTGGATCTAAGAGAGTCACAGGTCACAGTTCCAGATCAGTTGGATGAGAGTACCAAGGTCCCAATCTGATAATAGGAGAGAGAATGACTAATTCCTTCCTTTATCATTTGTTGTAATTTTATCACATTTATTTATTCATCCTTTATTTATTTATGTCTTCATGTATGTGTGCATGTGTGTGGCTGCTCATGTGGGAGGTCAGAGGACAGCTTGCAGGACTCTGATATCTTCTTCTACCACGTTGTTCTCACGATTTGAAGCAAGGCTACAGGGTTAGCAGAAAGGTCCTTTTCTACTGAGACATCTTATGGATCCCACCCTTTGCCTCTATTTTGGCCTGAGGTGATTAGATGATGCCCCCAGCTCCCTCAGTGGAACAGCATTTGTTTTACTAATCCATGATTAGAATGCAAATCTCATCTGGAAGCATTTTTAAAGACACAGCAGACTAATGCTTAATCAGGTGACTGAATCCCCCATTGTTCTGTGATATATAGTGAGGATAGGGACTCATATAGGCCAGGTATCTGGAAGCAGGAACTGATGCAGAGGCTGTGGAGGGATGCTGCTTACTGGCTTGTTCCTCATGGCTTGCTCAGCCTGCTTTCTTATATAACCCAGGACCATCAGTCCAGGATGGCCTCACCCACAGTGGGCCCCACCCTCCCCTATCAATCACTATTAAGAAAATGGCATACAGGCTTGCCAGCCTACAGCCTGATCTTATAGACTTTTTCTCAGTTGTGTCTCCCTCCTCTCTTGTGACTGTAGCTGTGTCAAGTGGACATAAAACTAACCAGTGGAGGTACCTGCCATGATTCTGCCATTTCTATATTGCATGTCTTATTGCATATTACAATATACCCTCGGCTCTCACTGCTCCCTCCACTCAATTGTGCAATAAATAAATAGTTACTAGTGACCTTGTCAGCAAGTCCTTACCTGTGTCTATATATTAAAGTCTATTCCCTAATTTTTCCTCTAACATCTTTAGGATATCAAGTCTTAGGCTGTGGTCCTTGATCCATTTGCAATTGAATTTTACAGAGGGTGAGAGATAGGAATCTGGTTTCATTTTTCTGTATATTGGAATTCAAGTTTTCCAGCAAAATGTGTTAAAATTTTGTTTTTCCTCCAATGTCCGTGTCTGCCGTCTGCCAAGGATCAGGCAGTGGCAGTGCAGTGGGGTTGCGTCTGTTCTGTTCTGTCCATCTATGTGTCTGGTTTCTATCAGTGTCGTGCTGTTTTCAGTGCTACGACTTTGCAGTACAATTTGAAATTAGGTATAGTGATAACTCCAGCAATATTCCCTCAAAGGATAATAGTAAGTTAGTGATGCATGCCTGTAACCCCAGCACTACGTGTGCAGAGACAGGCAGGTATGCAGTTTCCTGGGCCTTGCCAGACAGCCCATTGTGCATAAATGACAACTTCATGTTGAGTGAGAGACTCTGTCTCAAGAAACAAGGTGGAGAATGAGAGAGGAAGATATCCAAAGTTGATCCATCTACAGGTGAACACAGAGGGGGAGGGAAAGGGGGAACAAAAGAGGGAAGGTGAGAGGGAAAGAGAGAGAGAGAGAGAGAGAGAGAGAGAGAGAGAGAGAGAGAGAGAGACAGCTAGCAAGCATAGGAACAACAACACTTTTCTACTCTGACTGGAAGTTGTGTGGCTGGGCAGAAATCACCTCTTTGCCTTCTTGACAGACAGTGTCTGTGTCCCTGATACTTTATCTGAAAGGCTGACAATCATGGGCTTTCTCGAGCTTGCTACCCAGTTCTTTCTCCTAAGTCATTCTGAGCACACAAATAGAGTAAAGATGGAGTTAATGGAGCAGCAGAAATTCTGAGGATACCTGCAGGGGAAATAGTTTCTGAGACACTGTGTGCTTGGCCCTGTGACTCAGGCCTCTAGAAAGAATGACAAAAATCTACAGAAATCGGGGAAGTGTGTTGAAAAGGCCTGGGAAGCCACAGTGCCAGGTGACCCAGCTCTTTGTCCTCTGCCCACTTCTAGTCTCCACATTTATGCTCCTGCCCCCAGACAACTGCGGAAAACTGGGATAACATCTGAAGACACTCAACCTTTACACTATGCTATTCTGTTTCTACAGCAAAGGAAGTCTGCAGAAATCCATACCTTTGTATGCTTGAATCAGCCTTTTCCTTTTCCTCCTTTTCTTCTTCTTTTTTTAAAAATATATTTTGGCTTTTGAAGAAAAAATCTTCTCTAGCCAAGAATGGTCTTATATTTCTAATCCTTCTGCCTCCATCCCTCGGGTGCTGGGATTACAGACATGTGTCAGTACACCATGGTTGAAACCTTGATCCAACTTTTATGGTTGACCTTCCTGAAGATCTCAAGAAAAAGTCAAAGTTCACCCCAGGGTAAGGGAAGGCCACACAAACAACTTCTGCATTTCAAATCGCAGGCTTGTCTAAGTGAAATTTCTGTGTTTCCCCATAGTGTTCTCTGTTGTACAAAAGGGATATGAAGAACCTTCCTAACAAGCAACGAAGAGTGGAGGACGGAACCCCTCAGGGAGAATGGGGAAGTCTTGTGATGATAGAGGGACTTAAGAAAGGGCAACAGAAACCCAAGCACCACTCCTGCCTGTTTCTAGAAAGCTGTTCAATGAAACTTTTGACACCTTCAGTGACTTCTCACTGTGTTCTCAGTGGCAATGGAAAGTTTTGTTCTTTCCTGAGATGTACCTGAGATGAATGTGTTCAGAAGGATAATACTTTAGAAATGCTGTGTAGCTAGTTCAAAAGCATAGCAAAGGCCACCACAGATGCAGCCTTTTATCTGCCTGAGGTGAATCCATCTTTGGGTACAGGAATAATTTTCTCAATTTCTGATGGAATTGGAGATGTATACAAATAGGAACCTGAGAATCAGATCAAGTGTGGAGCTGAGCCTTATCAGATGGAGATGAATAGCCATTTGATTTTCTCTGATTTAGGACCTTCAATATCAAAGCAGTTAGAGACTAAACTCAGGAAACCCATTGACTAAGGAAACTCAGAGAGAACTCCTAGGAAGTGTGCTGTGAGCAAAGAAAGCAATTATTTTAAGCATCCGACAGGTGAGGTAAGACATTACATTAATTTTCTGCAGATGCAAAACTTCTCCTTTATAAGAATGTGTCGTGTGTGTGTGTGTGTGTGTGTGTGTGTGCCCACCCAAGGAGACTAGAGAGTGCTGTGGGAGGTCCTTCTGTGTATGTGTTGTTTCATTGGTTAATGAATAAAGAAGCTGTTTTGGTCTGTGATAAGGTACAGTAGAGCTAGGTGGGAGTGGGGACTAAACTGAATGCTGAGAGAAAGAAGGCAGAGTCAAAGAGATGCCATGTATCCTCCGCTGGGGACAAATGAGCTGGAACTTTGTCGGTAGGCTACAACACTTGTGGTAAAATATAAACCAATAGAAATGGGTTAATCCAAAGATATAAGAGCTAACTAGCAAGCATTTAAGTGATTGGCCAAGCTGTGATTTAAATAATATCATTTCTGTGTGATTATTTCAGGAGTCTGGGCAGCCAGAAAACGAACAAGTGGCCTCATACAACAAGAGAGGGCATCAGATTCCCTGATGTTGGAATTACAGGAGATTGAGAGCTCTTCTCTCTCCCCCCAGTTGAGTTCTAGGTACTTAACTCTGGTGTTCTTCCATTTCTCTGAAATGCTGAGTAATTTCTCCAGCCCCACAATTCCAATGAACAAGGTTAACTAAAAATTTTCTTGTTCTGAACTTGAACTGGGAGTATCACAGTTTTGGTTGTTTAATACAGATGGAAAAGAATGTGAGCGCGCGCGCGCACACACACACACACACACACACACACACTTGACAAGTTAGTAGAGGAGGCAGGTTTTTGCTTAGGAAAATTAATGTCCCTCTGACTCATAATTAAAAATATAAGAGCTGGGGAGACGACTCAGTTAGCAAAGTGCTCACTTCACAAGCAAGAGGATAAGAGGACCTGAGTTTCCTCCCCAACACAAAAATGCCAATCACAGTGGTATACTCTAAGCCTGGGAGGTGGAGGCAGGAGAGTCTCTGGTGCTTGTAGCCCAGCCAGTCTAGACTAATCAGCAAGCCTCAAGTACCATTAAGAGAGCCTGATTCAAACACTAAATTAGGGAATGAGGTAGGGGATTAACTTCTGTGATCTCAAAAGAACGCGTACACACATGCACACAGATGTACACATAAACATAAATGCATGTTTGCACACACCCAAAATATCAGTATAACATACACAGATGGGGTGAGGGAGAGGAAGTGAGAGAGATAAAGAGATACGAATTTCTGACGACCCCCCCCGTCTCCATGTATTAGGATTATAGACATGTGTTGTCGTACCAGGCTTCCAAATTTGAACTTGATCCATCTTTTGAGGTTGACCTTTCTGAGAGACTGACTGTCTATAGCTATATCCATATATGAAGTCCATCACTAGACATGACCACACACACACATACACATACACTTTGCTCTCTGAATGTCTTTAAAACTCCATTTCTTGTCTGTTTAATGGACTATATTATTATGACAGCTCTTTGCATGGTAGCATAGAAAAGTCAGAAGAGCCACCCACTCCAGAAAGGCAGCTGGTGTGTTGCTTGTGTTTTATCCTCCCCCGTGTCTTGCTATGGAAATCCAGATTGAGATTTCAGGGGAGCAGGAAAAAGGTGAGAAAACACTCCTCCTGAAAGAGACACTATTTTAACTAAAATAAATAAAGCAGGGAATATTCCAGAATAATATGGAAGCAGTGACAGAACTTGCCACTATCAAGAGCTGAGAATCACAGGGTAGATTTGGATGAATGATGTTAATATATTCCTGTCTGGTGGGGTGTCTATAAATAGCACCCGCCAGGCACGGGGTGTATCCTTCGTGATTAGTTTCACCCTCTTGACTTGCTTCATCAGTTGGTGCCCTCAGACTCTTGACAGTCACTGTTGCTGATTAGGAGAAATGAACTGGCCCCTCCAGGCTGAAACAGGACTCTCAGCAAGAAGAGGCAGACTCTGCCCAGGCCCCCAAATGACCCTTGGAGCAGACAGGTATTTCTTCGGAGGGGGCATAGAGACGTTCAAGTTCCCAGTCTTCAGTGGAGTCACAGTTGCCACCTGCAACCTGAAATGGGGACTTCTGGAACGAGAGGCAGCCCTCTTATTCTGTGTGCACATCATCTAGACTCCTGGCCTCCACTTCACCTTACAGATGATTCTTAGGTACTTGACACTGTGTAGCTCAAAGCAGGCTGGTGCATGGCTGTGGAAGGTGAGTACTATAGTTAGTAGATGATTAACTATACAGATGATTCTGGGGAGAGGAGGCCTGGCATCTGTAGTCTCGATTCCTCACCCAGAATCTAAATGAGTGCAGGGACTGAACGTGGGCAAGCAAATGCACAGTCTACTTAACTCAGAACTCTGGTAGAGACCACAGTCTGAAGAAATAACTGCCCAGGAAACAAAGCAGGAGAGAAGGGGGTCAGACATGTGTCTGTTCCAGAACTGGAGACCTTCCCTCTCCACTTTGAAATTATTAGGGAGCAACTTGATGCCTTATCTGGCACACTGGTAAGATACTTTATGATAGAAGCTCTTGAAAATGAGTGCCACGAAGAAAAACCCTCTTTGTTCATGATAATTTCCATCTCAATATTGTTACTAAAGGGTAGATGATCAAACAAAGAAGAAAATGTAGAGTCTGTAGCTCTGGAATTCCATAATTCTTAGGAAAATGAGAAAAAAAAGAGAAGTTTCTGGTCTCAGATATTTGCTTTCACTATTGTGAAACTTCCTAGATAATTCATATTCCGACTATGTGGTCCTGTTTCTGCGTATGGAATTTAATTATAATAAAAATTCTCACCTCTAATGAGCACTTGCTGTCTTCTTTGAGTCAGTACATTTTTGCCAGGTTGGGACAAGCATTAATCATATATGACAGACTATTATCAGGTTTGATGTATTGCTTTTAAATGGCTATTCAGAGATAATTCTGGACTTCTAGAACTGTAGAGTATCACGTACATCATCCACCCAGCACATTCTCCTGCTTGCATCTTGCACAGTGAGAGTATACTTAGCAGAGCAATCAGACTAATAGTCACACAACACCATTAATTATATTATGGCTCTGTTGGATAAAAACAGTAAATAGGAACTAGCCAGAAGTTAGGAACCATGCTAAGCAATAACTGGTCGAAGAGAGCAAGATTTAGTTAACTAGAGGTGCAGGCTACAGGACAGAGAAAGCCAAGGTGAAAATAGAAAGTCTGGGGTACAAAAAGAGGAACATGGGATGTACTCACACATATTTGGTTTCTAGCCATAAATAAAGGACATGAGCTTATAATTCGCAATCCTAGAGAAGCTAAATAAGAAGGTGAATCCAAAGACAAACATATAGGCATCCTCCTGAATATTAACCTTCAGCAAGCGATGAAAAGAGACAGAGACAGAGACCCACATTGGAGCACAGGACTGAAATCTCAAGGTCCAAATCAGGAGCAGAAGGAGAGAGAGCACGAGCAAGGAACTCAGGACCGCGAGGGGTGCACCCACACACTGAGACAATGGAGATGTTCTACTGGGAACTCACCAAGACCAGCTGGCCTGGGTCTGGAAAAGCCTGGGATAAAACCGGACTCTCTGAACATAGCGGACAATGAGGACTACTGAGAACTCAAGAACAATGGCAATGGGTTTCTGATCCTACTGCACGCACTGGCTTTGTGGGAGCCTAGGCAGATTGGATGCTCAACTTACTAGACCTGGATGGAGGTGGGGGTTCCTTGGACTTCCCACAGGACAGGGAACCCTGATTGCTTTTCGGGCTGGGGGGGGGGACTTAATTGGGGGAGGGGGATGGAAATGGGAGGCGGTGGCGGGGAAGAGACAGAAATCTTTAATAAATAAATAAATTAAAAAAAACAGAACAAAAACAAAGAAGGAAAAACAAAACAAAAACAAAAACAAAAAAAAGAAAGTCTGGGGTATTGTAGGAAGAAATGAAGTTGACTTTCCAATCAGTAAATATGAATCAGTAGCCACAGACTCAGCAACCGCATGTCAAGTACAGTATTGTTAGGTTTGAGTGCGTATACTGTTACTTACCATGGGTAGATCTTTTCTTGTTGTTTCCTGAACAATATACACTGTAATAACTACTTGCCTAGTTTTGAAACTTGTGTTAGGTATCATAGGTGATCTAGAAATAATTGAAAACGCACAGAGTATGTAGGCACTAGGCAAACACTTGTACCTTTTATCTAAGGAACATGGGCAACCTTGGATTGGGAGGTTTGGGTATGTTCTTAAGTCAACCCCCTCATGGATACTCAACAGCAACTATACATATTTCTTTCTGTCTCCCCATTTCTAGGAACATATGTGATGAAATCTTTAGGCTTTCTTTACCCATGCTGTTTCAATTTTCATAATAAAATACCCAAAGTAGGCTAGTTTATAAAGAAAAGAGGGTTGTGTGAGGTCGTGATTGTGGAAGCATGAAGTCATGTCTGGGTTATGGACTCTTTGGTGACAGAATCCCAAGGCGATGCAGGGCAGCACATAAGTTCCTTGCCCCCCTTTCCTTATGGTGTCAACAGAATTCATTCATGGGAGATTCCACTTTGAGGCCTTATCTAATATTAATTATATTGTTTACCCTCAAACTCAATAGTTATAATACATTTCCCTCTTTGCATACCTCAACATTGGTTTAAATTTGAATGCAATGAGGATTAGGAGATTCCTGAAATGTCTGTCAGTTAGAGAAGCTAAGGAAATGGCTGGAATCCTTTGTGTAACCCCAGGAGCATCCTGAAGGAGGGTGTCATAGGAATAATGTGATTAAACCTTTCAGGTCCTTCACACCAGGCTGTGGGTTGATGTAATCACTGGTGGATATTGCTCTAACCAACAGTTTTATGTGTTAAAGACTCCATATACCCCCACGAGGATGGGGTTTAAGGAGTTTCTATATTGCTGAGTATGTGAAGCAGAATGCTGGGGAGGGAGGTATTCTCATAGAACATGGAAGTCACGCCCTTCCCTTCTATTGCTTTCACCTGGATGTTAATGAAATTGGTCTTTATATGAGAGGGGGAAAGAGGAGGAGAAAGAAAAGAAAGAAAGAAGGAAGGAATGTGGGGACGAAAGAAGAAAAGAAAGAAGGAAGGAAGAAAGGAAGGAAGGAAGGAGGAAAGGAAGGAAGGAAGAAAAAAGAGAGGAAAAGGTAATAAATGGATTTCTCTGAAGCATTCAATCAGAGAGTGAAACTAAGGACCTCCAGTTTGGAACCAAAGTTTACAGAGAGGTGGACAATTTAGGGGTTTCTCATCCAGGGTAAGGTTTAAGGCTGGCAATTCTACAACAAAAGACTGATTAATAAGAAAATAAGAAGGCATTAAAGCCTACAGAAATGAAGACTCCAAGCCCAGGGGAAATTCTCTGCTTTATGCTAACCCTGAAGAAATGGACACATGGAGAAGCATGTACACTGAACACAGTACATGGAAACCCCCAGGATTCAGATGGAGACACAGATCAGGAGATGAGTAAAATGTTGGCAGTTTAAGCATTCCTTTACTGTTCTAACAAGACGAGCTGGCATTTACTTTGTTTTAGGTATTGGATTCCTTATTTCCACCTGTACATAAATATCAGTGCAGGGTGCTAGGAGACACACTTGTGCAAAGCCCCTATAAAGCAGTGCCAAAAAAGCCCATGCATTGTGGAGGCACATTGAAGAATGTTAAGCCAGGATGCTAAAGGCACCAGCGGTATATAGAAATCAGTACATTCAACTTCATAACATTTCAGAGATACTTTTCAGATGATGCCCAGTCTAAGAAGAGTCTTTGGCTGTATATATAAAAATGCACCCATAATAGTTGCGGATCGATGAGAAGTGCCCAGCCTTGTTTGTAGTTAGAGAAATGAGAATTAAAATCACCATGGAATGCCACTGAAACACCCACCATAATATCTAAAATTAACATTAACTAAACCTTCCAAGTATTGGTGAGGCTGTTGGACAGTGAGGATTTGTATAACTCTTAAACTTATGTCTGTTCTATGGAAATTAACTTGGCAGTGTTAATGTGCATGTATTTAATCATTTACCAATTCTACTGGCAGATAGGCACTGTAGAAAGAAACATACTTACTCCATACATGATGTGCTTTGAATATGAAATGTCCCCAGAAGCTAATGTTTGAACGTTTGGTCCCAAGCTGGTGGTACTATTTGGGACTTAGCTTGAGGAAGTGTCTCTAAGCATGGGCCTTGAGTTTTGATGGCACTGTCTTACTTCTTGTGCAGGCTCTGGGGCCAGATGTCTCCTGCTTCTGCTGCCGTGATTTTCCCACCATTTGGGACTGTATTCTTTAGAAGGTAAGCCAAATAAACCCTTCTTTCAACCCCTAAGTGTTGAAAGTGCATCAACAGGGAAAGGAATCGACAAGGTGTGAACTGAAATCCAGTACAAAAGCAACACAATGGTAGTTTATGCACTGTCTCCAGGGCATCTTGCATTCAGAATGTCAGTCAACACACCAAACATACCATGAAAGAATAACAAGCATGCAGACAGGCCAGAGGTTGATGTCAGCTGTCTTCCTTGATGGAGCTCCACTTCATTTACTGAGACGGGGTCTCTCGCTGAACTCAGAGCTTTTGATTCTGCTGGTCTAGCTTGCCCTGAGGAGCCCTTGCTGCCTTCTGAGCACTGGGATTACTGGTAGGCTTCCATACCTGCCAAGCTTTCACAAGGGTATCTGGGATAAATTCAGGTGCTCACGCTTGTACAGCAAAGGATGTTGTCTATGGAGCCATTCTGAGCCTCCTGTGTGTGTGTGTGTGTGTGTGTGTGTGTGTGTGTGTGTGTATGTGTGTGTGTGTGTGTGTGTATGCCATAAATGAGGCAAACATTTTATCAGTCTGAAATTACTTGAAATAAAGTAAATCGTGTACTTTGGGAGCACAAGCTGACTTAAGCATCCTGACTAGGGGAGTATGGGTTGTCACCCGGTGGAACATGTGCTGAACTGAGAAAAACAGATAAAGTCACATAAAATTTGCTTTATTCTTGATGCATAAATAAGTGGCGCATACAAGCCAAGAAAGTTGCATTTGCATAAGGCATTTGCAATGTGTTTTTTAAAAAATGACAACCTTCAATGTACTATGAAAGGACGGAAGCCTTGAGTTTGAAGCCCGAAACTCTGTGTCATACATCATATGTGAGTATAAGTGACAGACTTAACCTTTAGAGTCAGGTTCTTTCTCTTAAAATCAGTATAAAATAATTTATCCAAGATACACATTTTGAGGACCATCAAAGCTCCCATTTTAAAAAAAAGATTAAACATGATTACCATCAGACACATGACAGGTCGGATAATGCTTCTATTTTGGGTTGGTGGCACATCATTGGTGTGGGACAATTGTCTATATTCTGTCAATTATATTTTAAATAAATGCTGATTGGCCAGTAGCCAGGCAGGAAGTATAGACAGGACAACCAGACAGGAAATAGAGGTGGGTCAATGAGAACAGGAGAATTCTGGGAAGAAGGAAGTTCCTTCTTCAGTCCTGGCCCAGCCACAGAAGAAGCAAGATGTGACTGCCTTGCTGAAAAAGGTACTGAGCCACGTGGCTAACATAGACAAGAATAATGGACTAATATAAGTTATAAGAGTTAATAAGACGCCTGAGCTAATGGGTCAATCAGTTTATAGTTAATATAGACCTCTGTGTGATTTCTTTGGGACATAATACTGTGGGAACCAGGCAGGGCAGAAAACCTCAGACAACACATCATAGGTTAACACATGAAAATATTACTTCAAATGGGAATAATGTCTTAAACCTCTTGTGTGAGACTTTTCCTTGGGAGACAGGACACATGGATGTCTATGCATCCCAGATAGGGAATCCATGATGGACCAGAGTATGTACTATACACACTGAAGTCCAATTTGGGGAATTGGAGTTTATTGGGGTTACTAACAGGAGTGGGGGTAAGGGTTCTTATAGGAGCAGGAAGATCCAAAAACATCTGCATCACATAAGAGCACCCCAGCATGGGTGCTTACTCACAATAGATGCAACTCTGGAGTTCCCTGCATGACGCTCAGACAGCTCAACAGGTTGGAGAGTCTCTTCTGGGTGACTGGCTGAATAGCCTCTCCTTCCCCACTAGATGATTACTGTCCCCATGCCTTGGACAGAGGGCTTCTTGATTCTTCTTAAGTTTTGGCCTTTCCAGATGTGTGGAGCTTGTTTAACTCCTGAGACTGGTGAATCTCCCACTCCTAGATGGACTCTTCTTTTCTTTTTTTTTTTTCCTTTTTTTTTTTTTTTTTTTTTTTTTTGGTTTTCGAGACAGGGTTTCTCTGTGGCTTTGGAGCCTGTCCTGGAACTAGCTCTGTAGACCAGGCTGGTCTCGAACTCACAGAGATCCGCCTGCCTCTGCCTTCCGAGTGCTGGGATTAAAGGCGTGCGCCACCACCACCCGGCTGAGATGAACTCTTTGAATTTAGAGAAAACTGTGATATTAATGGGGCCAGTGTTGTAGGAAAGGTTAGATGAGGTAATGCAAATGGGTTCCTGATACTCACAGACACTGCAGAATAAGTAATTAATCCCCTAGCAGTGGAAGCTGTTTCAAAGTATGAATGGGGTGGGAGGCAATCTGGTGGTGGATTTCGGCATCCAGGAATCCAGGGAGCTCTGAGGAGGATGTTTCTGAATTGGAATGAGGGAGAGGAAGCTAGTGGGGTTGGTTGTGTCCTCTGAATATGAGAACAAATGTCTGGCAAGCACCCTGACTGGAAGAACATGATAGTAGACATTCTGGCCTCATTCCTTTCTCCCTTGAGTTTCCTATCTATGCGTCTCATTGACAAGAATCAGAAAAAGAATAAGGACAAAGAAGTTTCCTGGGACATAGAGTGGGGGGTGAAGATGAAGAGTGAAGAGAAACGGGAGGGGCAGTTACCAGAAGTTCAAACAGTACGGTCCAAGAGCATACTTGCCACACAGTTAACTCCATTACATTGGAGTCTTGTAGTGAGGGAGACATGGTTGGTTCTAAAAATGAGGAAAGAGAATTCACAACCAAAGAGAAGGGTGAGACTCAGTGGCTAGAAAATGAATAAGATAAAACATCAAGAATAAAGAGGTATTTTTCTAAGCCAACTTGATATAATTGCTGCTAGCAGCTTGCCCCAGTGGCCAGGCATTGAAGATGCTCAGACGTCATGGGTGTGGGTTTATACCAAGTTAACTGAGCAAGGTTTTTGTTCAGATTATGTAAGGAGAAAGAAAAGAACATGCTGAGGGCCAAGAGAAAGGGACTAGAGGGATGTTGCCTGGAGTTTAATTGAAGAGTTCTTTTTGTTTGCCATGAATCAAAGAATTGACCCCCCCCTCTTCCAACACTCCATTGCAAGGGGATAGATCCTTAGTTATGACAAGGCTCCTCTGTTCTCTCTCTCAATTCTTCCTTCCTCCTCATTGACCATTTATGTGCAAAAATCTAAAGATATAAAACACAGGCCTGGGTGAATTTGGCCCTTCATCTTGGAACAAAAACTCCCTCAAGGGAAGTGCTACAGGTAAAAACAGAGATAAGGAAGCTTCTATAAGTGATGTACCTAGAGGTTATTGATTCCCAGTTTTCACTGGTTCTTGATGTCAGAGAAATAAACAAGAGAAGAACCTTCAATTCAAGCAAAGCAATTGATGTGGGAAGTTCATCTGTATATTTGTTGCTTTTATTGGTTAATGAATAAAGAAACTTATTTGACCTGTGGTAGGGCAGAATAAGAGCTAGGTGGGAAAACTAAACCTAATGCTGGGAGAAAGATGATGGAGTCAGAGAGAAGCCATTTAGCCACTGCAGGAGACAGACACCAGACGCTGGATGGAACTTTACTGGTAGGTCACAACCACATGACAATACACAGATTAATAGAAATGGGTTAATTTAAGATATAGGAGCTAACTATCAATATGCCTAAGTGATGAGCCAAGCAGTGTTTTAATTAACACAGTCGGTGTGATTATTCCAGGTCTAGGAGACTGGGATTGAATGAGTCTCTGACAACAAGCAGTAGTATGTGAGATGCTATGGCCATGCATACAGTCTGAAACCAGAGTGAATTAAGCCAAAGTCATAGTTTGCCTTTTTTCTTTTAAAAAATGTACTACTTATTTATTATTGCTGCTGTGTATATGTACCTGCATGACTTTATGAGCATCGTGTCCATGCAGGAGTCTGAGTAGGCCAGAAAACGGTCTTGGACCTCCTGAAGTTGGAGTTACAGGCAGTTTTGAGCAGCTTAGTATGGACATTAGAAACTGAACCTGGGTCTTCTGCAGATAGCAGCAAGTGTTCTTAACCATGGAAAACATCTCTCCAGCCCTACCAGGGCTTTTCTATATTGCAAGTATTTCTCTTGATAGAGTCTACCTACCTTAAGTACTGACTTAGGACAGTCACATGTGTCTAATTGATGCTGTGGTGATACAACTTGTGATTCTGAAGACAGACCTGTTGATTAAAATGATTAACTTTTATATAGTCGGGAGTGGTAGAACAGACATGTGATCCCAGCACTCTGGAGTTGAGGCAGGAGAATTAAGAGTTTGGGGACAATATGGGGTACATAGTGACAGTTTTCCTTAATGATTAATCTTGAGAGCCTGGATAAAGCTTAGACTTTATTAGGATGGAATTGGCCTCTAACTTTAGACTGGATATTCGATCGACTTCCTTGATTTCCCCTCTACAAACTGGATCGCTCAGAACAAGCCCCTTACTAGTAGAGGATTAGTAGTTCTCAGCTTTCCTAGTGCTGCAACCCTTTAATGCAGCGTCTCATGTTTTGGTGACCTCCCAGCCAAAAAATAATTGTCATTGCTACTTCATAGCTGTAACTTTGCTACTGTTATGAATTATAATGTAAATAATTTTGGAGATAGAGATTTGTCAAACTTTATGCTACTTGTGGGGTGAGAGCCACTGCTTTACAGTGTTTTTCAGATTCCTAATGGGAACCTATGATGTTAACTTTACATGCCAATGCAATTCTAACAATAAGTTAACGTTTTTCTCAATAGATACTAAACATGAAATTTTCTACAAAGGAAGGTCAGTTTGAGATACAAAGGGAATTAAATGATACAAAGGAAAATATTTAAAATTCCAGATGAAAGCATTCATAACTTGATTTAAATGTGATGGAAAATCAAATTAATATTGACTAAAAAGATGAATAAAAGACATTCAGGTTAAAATTTGGGAGATTGTTGGAAAATATAGAACAAAAGTACTGAGTAACTCAATGACAGGCATTAGAGCTGCAGATGAAAGACAGAGATACTATCTATGGATAGCTGAAGTTGTTGAACAAGACTCTTGAATGGCAGGATTCAAACATAGAATTGAAAGAGTTTCTCAATAAAAGAGAGATACGCTAAGTTGGGGTAAACCAAGTGTGGTGAGAGTTACTGACAAGGAAACTCATTTAGAATCAGTTGTGTCAAATGCTCAGATGATAATAAAAAAGAAATTATACCAAATTCATTCAGAAATCCAAGCATTAATAAAGCATTGAGAACTCTACGAGGAAATGCTAATCCTCGTAGATGTATGGAAACAAAGGAGTTCTTAGGGGCACTGGGGTTTGGTGATCTAACGCTCAGTTGAATGGTCTTTCAGGTATTAAGGCAGCAGGGGACATTGACAAGTCACCAATATTGACTGAAATATTCTATGTATTCAACATAATAGATATAAGAAACAAGACTAGGAAATCCTTGACCAAAAAAAAAGATAGTCAATAAATATCAAAATCAGGTCTAAAGTCTTCAGCCCCACAGGGGATGGAGAGATTGCTCAGTGGTTAAGGGCACTTGTTGCCCTTGTAGAGGACCAAGGTTCAATTCCCAGTGCCCACATCATAATTCACAACCTTCTGCAACTGCACTTACTGGTGATCCAATATTCTTTGCTGACTTCTGTGGGCACTGAATGCACATGGTTCATACACATACATGCAGGCAAAACACACATAAAACAGAGATAATACTAATTTTGTAAAAAATACAGCTTCAGGTAACTGGTGAAAATGTGGTCATTTTAGCTGTGTGTTTGTTAGTATATGTGAGTGAATGTGTGTGCACACATGTGTATATGCCGTAGAGTACATGTGTGCAGGTACCAATAAAGTATAGAAGAATGAATTCACCTGTGGATGAAGACAAAATTCTTAATGTGTGATTTCTAATTAAGAGACCATAAAGAAAGTGAATAATATTTTAAAAAATTTAATTATGCCTAGCATGATGAGTAGGAACAGTTTCTTTCAAATCTTTAGAAAGTAAATATGAGCAGAAAGAAAGATCACACTATGAAAACACAAAATAAATTCTAAATAATACAAGCTATAAGGATCAAACCCTTAATAGAGAGGATCTATAAGTAAGAAAATAAATATAAATGATTATATACACACAAAAAAATCTCTTTGCCTTCTTCATGAATTGTTTGTTTTCTTTATTAACACACTGGCCTTCTCTCACTCTCCTGAACAATTGGGGTTTAACACCTAGGCTATCAGATGCTGTGTGGCTACACCAACTTGATTTCAGCTTTTGTTTGATGCACTGACTTTATCCTTCTGGGTCTACTGTTCTTTTCAAGTTGGAGGTGTTTCCCAGAGAAAACAGAGTTGTGTCTTGTTACTCCACATCTCTTGACTGATGAGCGGGGTTCTTGCACTTCTGAGGATTCTATTGAGAGAGGTTTACTAATACCTATTATCTTGTTCTGTGCTTTTCCTTTGGCCGTGTTGTTTGTCCTTCTCTATTTCCACTGTTGGCTGATGCCTCTATTAAGAGCTAGGAGAGATCTATATGTCAGCTTTAGCCAGCACTTTTCTAACAGGATCTAGACTCTAATCTGACCCTCTGCAGAACCACAAAGCAGAAGGTGAGCATTCTGCACTCACTGCCTCTGAGGGGGTTGATGCCCACAAAAGGGAAGCAGAGTCAGCCTGAATGAGTACATCTTCCCGGGGACTTGTTTGTCATCCTGGGATGAGTCTGGTGTCTGCAGACTTTGGGTCTTTCAGGAGTGTGAGTAAAAGGGGCTGCTGCTGTGGTGGGTAGGATGGCAAGATGCTGCCCAACTCTCAGTCCACACATTAGTATATCCCAGAGCAATGCTGTATCTGTATCTGAGTATCACTAGTGTCAAGCCTGAGAAACGCTGGTGTAAACAACATAGTCTCAAGCTCTGGCACAAAACCAAACTCAATAGAAGCAGTCTGTGCTGTGGGATAATGCTCTTGTACACTGTAAAGATTTGTCACTCATACCGGTTTAATAAAACACTGATTGGTCAGTAGCCAGGTAGGAAATATAAGTGGAGTGACCAGGCTAAGAGAATTCTTGGAAGAGGAAAGGCAGAGAGTCAGTCACTGGCCAGATGCAGAGGAAGCAAGATGAAAATGCCTTATTAGGGAAAGGTATGAAGCCACATGACTAAACATAGACAAGGATTATTTTTAATTTCAATTTTAAGAACTAGTTAATAGTAAGCCTGAGCTAATAGGCTGAACAGTTTATAATTAATATAAGCCTCTATGTGTTTTTTTTTGGGGGGGGCTGAATAGCTGTGGGAATGGGCAGGACAGAAACTTTCATCTACAAGTCTGTGTGAAGTCATGGAACAGAGAGCAATGAGGATTCACTTTCACTTTGACTAACTCATGTGCCTTTGAGAGCAGAAATCAGGGACTCGTTTATGCAAAGTAAGTTTCTTCTTAGAAAATGCCTTGTGGTAGTCTATCTAACTGTGAAAGAACTAAGGGGAATTTGCATCAGAGAGCATGGCTCTTCAAAATTGAATTTCAGCCATGTGGAGAGGGAAATTTTAAAAAGCCCAGAACCTTCCACCTACAAGGACACTTTTAGAAACCAGTCAAGCATTCACCTAGGCAGTATTTATTTTTTAAAATCCCTCTGTCTGCTCAGACACATATTCTGGAAATAGAGATGATTAAGCCAAAGCCCTTTCTCTCAAATAATAATTGAGGGAAATAAGGTGCAGATGTTGGATGGTCAACTAAGCCCATAAGAAATCTTTTATATACTCAGAGTCAATCTGAAGTATAGGGCTGAACTGAACAAAAAATCAAAATCTAACCAGCTAGAGTCGTTGAATGTCGGAAATTAAACATGGAAACAGTAAACAGCTTGGCAGAATTTCTGAATATTGTCTTTTGCCTCAAGGCTTTGATACTGGAATTGCAGCAACCCAATGCTATTTCTGGTAATCCATTTTACAAATGAGAAGGATGAGGTACTGGCCTAGAGTCACCTGTCCTTGGTCATAGAATGTGTGTGGTGTTATTAGAATTTGAGCCCAGGTGTACACACTGTGTGGGGAAAACATGTGCAAATGTCTTTTGCCTGTAGGTTCTTCTCCACTCGGAATAGGTATTTACTGCTCCAGTTCTAGACCCAGATGCTTTTTCTTTATGGTGCTCACCCCCCAATGCTGGAGAGTGAGATCAGAAATCAAGATCTGAGTGCAAGTGAATTATTTGCTACAAGCTACCACTTCCCAGATCCCTCTCCGAGGCAGGTTAGAAAAAAAGGTTGAGAATTTAGAGTGGGGAATTGAACAGTTTTGTCAGCATTGTACCTAGCATTCTGCATTCACCACCCTTTTGTACACACTACTGAATTGATTTGTTCATGTTTATGAAATAGTGAAAAGGAACTCTTGGAATTGCTTTGAATCTACACAGCTAATTGGCAAGATCTAACACCTTAACTTTACTGAGACTTCCAATCCCCAACCCTGGGACACATTTGTGCAGATTTTTCTTTGACTTATTAAAGTTTTGCAGTTTTTTCTAAGATCATATCTATGTTTTCTAAATTTATTCCTTATCTTTTGCTGTTGGTATTATGTATCTGTCATGCTTTAAATTTCACTTGGTGAGTGTTCATGAATGTGAAGGGGATGTGCATTCGGCTGTTAAAGGAGGAGTGTTTCTTCCATGTCCATTATCCCATAGGTGCTGCTCAGGTTGTTTGTTTATCAACGGCTGGAAGATGGGTGTGGACATCACTGACCCTTGGTGATCTCTCCTGCGCCCTCTACTCATGTTTGCTTCAACTTCATTAATTATATACAGATGAAAAACTGTGATGTTGGAAAAAGAAGGTTGTGGATGTCCCTCTGTAGAAACTTCCCAAATATTACAGGATGAAGGGGTGGGCGAGGAGGCTGGGGAGAAGCTGGCTGAGGAGAAGCTAGCTGAGGAGAAGCTGGCTGAGGAGAAGCTGGCTGAGGAGAAGCCAGCTGAGGAGAAGCTGGTTGAGGAGAAGCTGGCTATTCTATGAGGCATCAATAGCAAAGATGGGAAGGAGAATAGGAGGGGATTTCAGAATTCTTCTGGAGTGGTCAAACTAGCTGTGGGAAGCTGTCCTGCCAGGGAGAGTGTCTATGACTGCAGAAAGTCAGGACCGTGGCTTAGCACCAAGAGCTAGAGCATGCATGGGGAAGTCAGAGGACTACACCTGGGAGTCTCTTCTCACTTCTATCCGGGACTTTCAGGAACGGAGCTCCGGTTGCCAGGCATGGGAGCAAGTGTCAGTACCCACGGAACCACCACGTTACTTGCTCTGCTCTTTATATTTTGTTGTGGAGGTTTTTATATTGGAATGTCATTAAGCTCTCAAATTCCTGCTTTGATTGCATCTAGTGAAGAGCTCATTAAAGCTGTCCTAAATGTCTGGTCTCCTTGTTTTGCTATTTGTTTTGTTTGGGTACAGACAGGGTCTCACTATGTAGGTCAAGTTGATCTCAAAATAGTGATCCTCCTGTCTTAGCTTCTCAAGTTCTGGGATCACAGGAGTTCACCACCATGCTTAGCTCTTTGTGGTCACAAATTCTTCCATTTCTGGTTGTAAGAGTTTCCATGTTTCTTTGTTCTTTCATGCTTTGTAATCCTTTCATTAGACTCTGTAACATGCTGATTCTAACAGCTATTTCCTATACAGTAATTGCAAATTCTGTATGAGATCCATATCTGGTTATAGTGTCTGTTCTCATCTTCACATTTTACTTCCTTGAATTTTAAAATTATTTTATAATTAAATTTTTTGAGAATTTCATACATTGTACTGTATTTACATCATTTCTGTCTTTTCCCTTCTAGCTCTCCCCATGTGACTCTATTCCCTCTCAAATTTGTGACCTCTTCCATAATTTTATTATTACATATCTGAATCTATCTATCTATCTATCTACCTATCTATCTATCTCTGTGTCTATCTACCATTTATCTATATAATGCACAGAGTGCGATTGGTGTTGCCTGTATGTACACACACTTATGGCTGACCACTTAGGACTGAGAGACTTGATGAAAGCTCCAGATGACTTGTGTGATGCCAAGTTTATCAGATAGAAGGCTGGCTTGGCTGAAGGTTGGCTATAGCTGTTGTTATAAGGTACTGTGTCTTCTCTATGACCCCGCCTTTTGGTTCCCATGTTGTCTTTTGGATTCTTTCCTTGAGTAGACTCTGTGTTCTTCTGTGCTGTGTCACTGCCATTAGACCCAGACCCTTAGAATTCAGGGGATCCTTTTATGTTTATGTCTCAGACTCTTACTGTGCCTGTGTCTCTAGACTGTGACCTTCACATGTGTACCACAGTTTGTACGTACTATGCGTAGGTGAACTGGTAGGCCCTTCTAAGGTGGATTTGTGGGTGATCTATAGAAAACTGGGAAGGGAATCTTGGTGCCCAGACTGTTCATGCTTGTGTTTTCCTATCCACAAGTGAATACCTTTTCTGCTATGTATCTCTACCAGCACCCTGTACCCCACTAGATGCCTAGAATAACAGGCCTGTTTGATCTTAGATTAGCCCAATGAGAAAGGATAGTCATTTTCTCTTTGTAAGTTACTTATCTCCCATATTTCTTTACAGTAACAGAATATTGATTAATATATTTAGGATGATAATTTATTTTGAGAGATAAAAACAGAAGAAAATGATTAAATGTTTTAGTAATTGAAGAGGAGGTTTCATCATTCAGTGAATGACTTAGTTATTTTGGTATGTGACAAGATAAATTTAGAAGCTTAATTCCCTCGACTTTGGGTACAATAATGTATAATGGGACAGTCATTTTCTTTGTGAAATATTACAGGCTGAAATACACCAGGAGAAACATCAGTCTCAAAGATTTCCTGGATATGCTTTATGATCTTGGAAAGCACTGGCTCAACCTGTTTTGTTGTAGAACTTAGGGGCTATTTTAGGGAATTTCAGTTGGATATCTTTCATCCTTAAAACCAGAAAGGTTCTCACAGCTTATTTTTTTAGCTAATAATCACCTAGAAGACAAAATTGGAACCCAGGCATGCTATCTGACCAAGATCGCTTCTCAAATAAGACTGGTGCCTTGTTTTATCTCCCCCCACTCACAGAGTCAGGATTGCCGTCCCCTAGAAGATGTTCACGGGAGCTCAGAACTCTCTTCTTTAAAGTCAAGGTCATCGGCTTTGCCTGTAATGCTGGGAAAACCCACCAAGTTGGGAGCAGTATCACCACTTCTTGAAATGTGTTTTGCTCAAGGATATTAACATAAAGGTTTTTTTGAACATGTTTTTACAGGAAAAATAGTCAGGAACACTTTTTTGTTTTTGTTTTTTTTTTTTCTTTTGGTTTTTCGAGACAAGGTTTCTCTGAAGCTTTGGAGCCTGTCCTAGAACTAGCTGTTGCAGACCAGGCTGGCCTCAAACTCACAGTGATCCCCCTGCCTCTGCCTTCCGAGTGCTGGGTTAAAGGCGTGCACCACAGCCGCCTGGCTAAAACACTTCTTACTGAAATAAAATAAATTTAAACAAAATGTTACAATGGATAAATAAGTATTTTATTTTATGCATTTTAAAATCTGCTTTGTCTGGAGAGAGGGGCTTTGAAACAGGGTTCCTTAAAATGTAGGCTGTCCTTGAACTTGCTACCTAGGTGACCAACTTTTTCATGAACTCCTTTCTCTACTTCCCAGGTTTAAAATGAAAATTAGCAAGTGCTGGTTACTGGCCTTAGGTTAGGAAACTTTAAATTCAAGACAGAGAACCTAACCAAAGATCAAGCAAACTTAGCAAGCATTGGCTTAAATGGGGTTGCCAGCTACTGAACGCACACAAGTACCTTGACTATGTTCGTGTTGCCTCCCAGTGGTGTATTCTGTGGTAGCGGGTTGCCTCACATTTTGTAAAGGATGAATAATAGAGAATTTTCATAGTGGAATAGGGAATTATTATAATGGCTAATGTTAGTTTCTAGTATAACAGATCTAGATATTATTTTTAATAATATGGCCCAAGACACCCTTTTTGAGTCCCTGGGTTTCCAAGTTATTTGGAATTAGGCCAAAGGCAACAGCTGAAAGCATCCAAGCCGAAGGAGCATGACTCGTTCCCAGAACTGTCGACAAGAGAGCAATGAAGCAGAACTAGAACAAACATGGTCAGCCACTTGCAGGCCTGTCCCACCCCTTGACACTGGAACATCATACTGCCGCCTGTAAGGTTTGTGCTATAGAACGTCACAGTCAAGTTTCAAAATTTATTCACAAAAGTATCTTATGAAGTTCTAAGTGAGTTCATGGTTATTGTTGGGTCATAGATGGGTCATATACATAACTATTCTGGAGCACATGGGGCCTTGGAGCTGTGGGCTGTGAGCTGGACACCCCTGGTAGAGTCTGTTCATCATCAAGGGAACTTGCTCCCCTAAGGGAAGGCCATTCAACAAGAGCCTGGGTGAACAGGAAGTCCATCTGCCAACAGAGAGGCTGCACTGGTTCTGGCTAGGTGTGTCTCAGTTGCACATCTGCCTTGAGTTTTACCAGGCTCACAATTTCTCCTTTGCGAAGGAACCATTGTCCTGTTCCCAAACTTACCCATACATCCATGAATTAACTTACCTGCTGATTTCTGAAGTTCTCAGAAATGAATTCACTTGGTGTTATGCAAAATCCCTCAATCAGTTATTCATACATTAGCATGAATGATTACAGATCCTGAGCGAGATTGATTGAGCTTTCCCCCTCCTCAGGGAACAAGGCAGCCACACTGGGTTTCTTACCTTTATTTCACTTTGCTTCCTGGTGTCTAGAGAAAGCGCAGCCAGCTGGTCAAACATGCTACCCAGTGACTGCCGTTACCTGCTGAGCCATGTCTCCATCCTTCTTTACTTCCTCGTTACTGTTTTGATGAGGACAATGGCTTCCTGCAGTCATATGAAATGTTTTCCAAATGAACAGCAGACACCTTGAGTCTCTGACCAAAAAAGAGCTAAGCTGCATCTGAATTCTGGGAGGGAACATGGTAGAAGGAAAGAAGATGGTGTCAGGAGCCAAGGTGACAGCAGAAAGGGAGGAGCTGACAGGCAGTGATAAAAATCCAATTTCTCCCGCGAATTAAAAACAAATGCAGAATGCATATTGAACCTGCTGAGTTTCCCTATCGGATTATTTTTTATAAAAGTCACTATTCTTATTACACATTTGTGATAAGCTGTTCATGTTTATAGTTTCTCTTTCAGAAGGACTTCAGAACACTTACTTTTCTTGCATGACCAGACTTTTTCCTTAAGAGCACTCATGATCGAAACAAAGGTTTGTTTGTTTTAGCAAGTCTTCCCCCAGCTCCCCTGCGAGGCTAGCAAAATGCCTCAGTGGGTAAAGCCCTTCTTGGGCAAGCATGAGGGTCTGATGCGGAATCCACAGAACCCACAGAAAGGCCAGGCAATGCGGTATGTGTGTCTGTAAGCTCAGATGTGTGTGCACCCCTCAGGAGATGGGAGGAGGGACAGGAGATTCCCTGGAGCCTCACAGGCCAGCTAGCCCAGAGTATGTGGTGATGAAGATCAAGACTCTCAAACAAGGGAGAGGATGTGGACCAACTTTGGAGGTTGGCCACATGCTATAGAAATACACACACACACACATACACACACACACAGGATAAAAGGGAATAGCTCTCAGTAATGACAGTAGCACTGTATTTACATAGCTATGACGAACAGCTGGAGTGACTCCCCATGGCCAAGTGAATAACACACTTTACTGTAACTTTAAGATTCTCTTTCTTCCAACAGAGGCACGGGCACTGCCGTCCCTTTAGAAGAGAGAAGCTGGGGGAATGGTACTATAAACTGAATTTTGACAGAAATTCTTTCACAGTGATGTTGCTAAAATGTAAATGAAATATGGAGGAAATGACAAAACAACTAAGGATAATACAAACACTGGGACTTCTTATAATTGCTTTTTTGTAACCAAAGAAAAGTAAATAATTGTAGATCACCTTGTTACATTAAAAGAACTCTTTGTATTTCCAAAACAAAAAAACCTTAATTTTTCTATGAAGTTGGAAATGAACCACACATATAAGCATTATTTTTGCAGAGATTAACCAGATTCCAGCAGCTATTTCCATAGGCTCTAAAGCACAATGGTAATACGTTTTCCACAACAGCCTTCCAGAGCTCGCAACTTTTTGTTATTTTGTTGTGACCAAAGAGAATCCCGGTTACTCTGTTACTCTATAATCCACCAGAGGCTGACGGGTCAGCAGAAACTAAACCTGACAGCCACCACAAACAGACTGTGGTTCACAGCGTAGAAATGGGTCTTCCTACCACAGCTGGATCAGAAGATATGAAACACTCACTGTTTTGTAAATATTAAAGATGTATTTCATTTTTCTATATGTGTGTCTACAGGCACATGTGTGCAGGTACCCAGGGAGGTCAGAAGAGAGAGTAGGGTGCCTGGAACCTGGAGTTACAGGTGGTCATGAATCGCTGCATGTGGGTGCTGGGAAGACAACTCTGGTCCTCTGTAAGAGATATGAGGCTCCTATCTATGGAGCCGTCTCTCCTGACTGAATCTATAAAATACTTTTTTTTTTGTAGTATACATGCTGCAGTGGCCTCAAATTCCCCTTTCACACTCCAATCATCAGAATGTTACTCTCAGCACTCCAAGAATCTGGGGCAGCTACAGGGGAGCAGTAGCGTACAGTTTCCTCTCTATACAGAAATACGGGAGGAAGTCAGGAAAGCAGGCATCATGCCCTGTTTTCATACGCACAGGTGTCCCTTAGCAAAAGCCAGACTCTGAAGCACCTCTGTCGCCAGCATGAACCCAGAGAGCCATCAAGGCCGAACCCCTGACAGTGTACCTTCCAAGTCTGCAGGCTTCCCTCTGGCGGGTGACCTGACCTCTATCTGCCTCTGCTCTTTTTTTTTTTTTTATTGAAAAAAGGAAAAAAAGTTTCCTCCTCCTCCCAGCCTCCCATTTCCCTCCCCCTCCTCCCACCCTTCTCCCCCTCTCCCCACTCCTCTCCCCCTCCCTCCCCAGTCCAAAGAGCAGTCAGGGTTCCCTGCCCTGTGGAAAGTCCAAGGTCCTCCCCCCTCTGTCCATGTCTAGGAAGGTGAACATCCAAACTGGCTAGGCTCCCACAAAGCCAGAACATGAAGTAGGATCAAAATCCCGTGCCATTGTCCTTGGCTTCTCATCAGCCCTCATTGTTCGCCATATTCAGAGAGTCTGGTTTTATCCCATGCTTTTTCAGTCACAGTCCAGCTGGCCTTGGTGAGCTCCCAATAGATCAGCCCCACTGTCTCAGTGGGTGGGTGCACCCCTCGTGATCCCGACTTCCTTGCTCATCTTCTCCCTCCTTCCGCTCCTCATTGGGACCTTGGGAGCTCAGTCCAGTGCTCCAGTGTGGGTCTCTGTCTCTATCTCCATCCATCACCAGATGAAGGTTCTATGGTGATATGAAAGATACTCGTCAGTATTGCTATAGGATAGGGTCATTTCAGGTTCCCTATCCTCAGCTGCCCAAGGAACTAACTGCCTCCGCTCTTGTACCCCAGACTGTCATAGGTATCCTTCAGAATCCAAGCTATATCTTCCGGTCTCACACAATCCCTGCCCAGTACTGACTCAGAACCATGGAATCCCTCTCCCCTGCCGCCTCTCACTTCACACACGTGTTTCAGAGGCCTGTCACCCGTCACTCTTCTCTCTTCGCAGGAGGCTTTGACTCAGTGTTTTACATGGCAGAGATTTCAGGACAAGGCCATCTTCTAAGCGGCCAAGTGAATAGAGAGAGAACTATCTTTTGACCGCTGTTAATAGATGCTCCATTGACTCGATAAACAAGACCCCAAGCAACTGTTGAGGCCGCCTTAACCCGGAATGAATAATAGGAGAGCACTGCCCTCTAGAGGCCAAAAAGAGAAGAGGGCTTTATGTTTGGTCTCTAATAGATGGAGGCTGAGATTCGGTTTGCCCAGCTAGAAACAAGAATCATCTGTTCACGCGGGCTATTTTAGAATCTGTGAGAAAGCTGAGACACGATTTTGAGCTGACCTAATGAGACTCTTGTTGTCTACCAGGAGTCCTTCAAATATGCTAGAGGTAAGGTTTCTTGCTGGAGAGAGTGAATCTATGCGTGCGGAAGAAATGTAAAAAACAAAACAAATAAACAAAAACCCCAAATGAGTCAAATTGCGCTAAGAAAAGCGTGAGAGCAGAGTGTGGTGGTTCAGGCCTTCAACCCCAGGATTCAGGGAATGGAATTGGGACAAATAGGAAGTTCAAAGCCAATCTTACCCACAGGTGAGTTCAAGTCTGGATTGTTCTACAATGAGATTCCCCCAAGAGAAAAATCAGAAAAAAAAATCCAACAAGTCTACGTGATATATTTCTTGATATTTTGACACAAAGAGCAATGTGCAGAGCCTGTTTTCCTCTATAGAGTTGTGAGGGAGTTAACCAATAGAATCATTATCTGTTGAGAGTTGGCAGAGGACAGGAATGTACGAGCTTTCCTGGGTTTAAAGCTCAGTACCAGAAAAATAAATAAATAAAGTTAAAAATAAATTAAAGCAGCTTTCTGATGATTGAACAGAATAAAAAGAGAAAAAGGAAGAGAACCCACCTGGAACAAGATGGAGGAACAAAATGCCGCTATTGCTAACACTTAAAAAGAGAGCAAGGGAATAGGAAAGAAAAGTGGGTGAGCATACTGGAGCCTGCAAGCCCGCAGGCAGGTAGAGGGGCTTAGATGGGAGCTGCCCAGGCGAAGATCCCACGTAAGGCTGTCAACTGTAGTTAGCAGGGAAGGCCAGCATGTTCTCCCTCCATAGGCATGCCCTCCTGCAGGAGCATGGCGAGCATCCTGCCCTGGAGTTGCTTCCTAGTGAACAGCCCAAGTGCATCCCGGAATCTCCACTTCAGGAACTCGGGGCTTCCATTTCAACTTTTTCTCGTTTCAAACTCACGATGCAAGTCTGTAAGGACCTTCCTTCGTCAGGTTGGAACTTCCTGACATAAGCAACTGCTACCTTCGGGCCCTGTTTTCACCCAACCACGTGTGATGCTGAGCTGTGTGAAGTTGAAGGCTCCAGAGCTCGAGCTGGTGGAGAGCGCCACCTGCTGTCGCGTGTGATGCTCTGTGTTCCCAGAGCCTCAGCCGCCCGCAACCAGGAGAACCTTCTGGATGGGCCACAGCTGCTGCAAAGGCAGTCTTGGTTCTTTTGGGTCCGGTTCCTAAATGTATTTGTATTATGGAGGATGGCAATATCGAAAGAAATAAATCTCAAATGGGACAAAGATTCTGCACGTTTATCCCGTGGTAAAGGGGAGGAAAAGAAAAACTGGCCAGCATTTTTTGTTGTTTGTTTTTCAAGACAATTTTACACATTCACTTAGAGAATTCAATTCTGTGTCTCAAGAAAAACATCCAGAAGCCATTCTCCTGGCTTTATAAGATAAATGAGTTGGAAGAGACTCAATATTGAATACTCCCAAATTAGCAAACAGCCTGGCTTATACAGGAAGCCCGTTACTGGGCCAGACACTAAAATTCTCCTGCATTGGTTTCAGCTCCATGCTAGTCCTCCCTCCCCACTGCTCCTGTTCGACTTCCATTTGCAAAGGGAGGCTAAAGAAGAGGAAGATGATGAATAGTGGGGTCCCTAGCCCCACTTGCATTGCCTTCAAGTGTTTATTATAGGAACGACTTCCTTGACCACAGCCCAGCAGAGGGTGTTTTATTTGCTTGCGATCCCTGACTTTCTCAATAGCTTTTAATCACCCACTGCCTTTGCATCTATGATTATACACAGCACCAGGTCGTATGTGACAAAAATCCAGTGCATTGGGAATTTGAGGAAGTGGATTTAGTTTCAGGGCCTTAAAGTAGTTGCAGCAGTAAAGTAACAGCCTCCGCTGTCATAAGATAACAGTCACTCTCCAGGTAAGGAAGGTGTGTGCTTCCTTGGCCAAAAACATAGCCCATCTCAGAGTCACGTAATGCATTGTGATTGTAAGAACTGTCACGTGACACCACATTTTAGAACAATATAGTTAAAACATTCCACCTAGAAATTGTTTTTACAAGATTATTCAATTATGGTTATTGATTTTATATGTGTGTATATGTGTGGAGACATGCACGAGTGACAGAATTCATGTGGAGGCCAGAAGAGAGCTTGCAAAAGTCAATTCTCTCCTCCACCAGTGTGCATCTTGGGGACTGAACTCAGTCATCAGGCCTTGGTGGCATGTGCTGCTATCCACCGAGCCAACATGCTGGCCTCATAGAAAATATTTTACAATGAAAGTCTAGGGATCTTTATTCTTTTGATTTTTCTGTTTAAAAACCCAGCTTAACTTGTTGGGCCCACGATCAGTAGTTGACATAATATTAGCCCCAATGAGCAATATTTTACAAATGTGATTTAATTGTCATAGTTCCTCAATGACGGTGGCACCAGAAAAGCTACTGTATTAGCATAACTTCTTCAGATGGCTGCATAGAATCCTGTTGGGTAGCCTGAGATAATTACTATTGAGTGTGTGCACAAAGAGTTCAAGTTCAAAACACGATTTGTGTGAAATATCCAACAGAGAAAGCAGTTTCATACCTTGCTGTACCCTGAGTTGAATTACCGCTTTTGAAATTATCATCATAAGTCATAGAGACAGGGCACTGGATCTGGGTCAGCAACTGATGGAGAACCTCCTTCAGCTAATGGCCTTTGAGTGGCTGGACTCGGTTGGGCGTGGCCTTGGGTACCAAAAAGGTGTTCTCTCTCTCTCTCTCTCTCTCTCTCTCTCTCTCTCTCTCTCTCTCTCTCTCTCTCTCCCTCTCTCTCTTCCTCTCTCCCTCTCTCTCTCCCACTCTCTCTCTCTTTCTCCTGGATGCTGGATTCAGTTCCTGTTCCCTGTTCGTGCAGAGGACTGTGATCTGTGAATCCCCCTTAAATAAAGAACTGCTTATTATACTTAATCCCGAGTTAGTGTGGGACTAATTTTTTCACGTTTGCCTTCAAGCAACAAATTATTTAGTCTGTGATCAGTTAAGGTTGTTCTTATGTTGGCCTTCGTACTGCAGTGTGAACATCTGTGTAGGGAAGCTGGTGTGTGTATCTATGCTATTTTTTATTTTTTTAGTAAATTTTTGAAGAAATAGTTTAAAAAATCTTTTTATATGTATTTATTGCATGCCTGGTGAGGGTAGGTAGCATGCACACATCATGGTGTGCTTATGGATATCAGAGGGCAGGTTATGGGAGTCGGCTCTTCCCTGCATCATGTGGGTCCTGGTGATTGACTTCAGGTTGTCAGGCTTGACAGCAAATGGCCCTTAACTACCAAGCCATCTTACTATTCCCAAAAAAAGTTTTCTTAAAATTATAACTATGTCTTTAAAGTTGAGAACAATTATACTATTTCTCAAACAGTTTACCAAAGAATTTCCCACAGAGAAATAACTGGATGTGAGCATTTCCAAGAGTAGTTAATGACCTAACAGTGATCATCTTGCATGAAAAACAAGAGCAGAAACAAAGACAAAAATCCCAAACCCAACCAGTACACAGGGCGCTGTGTTGTGAGGCAACAATTTCTATAAAATAAGCATGGTTCACAGTAACTTAAGGTAGTACAACTGTAGCTACCTTTCATCCTTTTCTGCATTTTCTTAACTTCTTTTGGGATCAAATCAATTAAATCTGAGGGAAAATGTTATTAGAATAAGATAAGGAAGGCACCCGAGAGTCTTCACGATGCCCAGAATGTATTTGTGACTGTTCCTCTCATTTTTATCCCCTTCTCCTGCTGGGGCCATGTTGTGCCCACCACTGAATCACGAGTTTGAGGTTAGGGTTTTACCCAGTTGATGACATGTGCTTTCCGGTTCTTCTCGTTAGGCGATGTATGCATGCAGGGAGCGTAGACGCAGAAGAGCTGCAGTTGCAATGTATCTGGGCTTCCTCACTTCTGCCCGCCTTTCCCATTGCCCCCCAAACCCAAACTCTAGAAAATGATGCCTTTCTTTTTCCTCGGTTCATGCCAATGGATCTTTGTGCTCATGGCTAGGTTTCTCTGCAGAGTGGAGAGCACACACCTGACAGGAGCCCATCACAGAATGCTTCCAATAGCGATTGTCACCTTCATTTCTGCCTCACCCATTTGTCTGAATCCCCGCATCAGGATTGTTTGCGTTGTTTTGCATAGCTTGCTTATTCACTAGAAATAGCAAGCTGTCTATCTGCTGAGGTTGTGATGGTTAGAAAATCTTGAAAACAATCTCCCTGGTGTTCTGTACCACTGCAAGTTCTGGTTTAATTGGCTGTGTCTTACAAAGGTTACTGGGTTTGCTTTAGTTTCTAAGAATCAAGAAGACTTTAGTTTCTAAGAATAAAGAATAAAGTTAAGTTTAACTTTTTCTTATTAACTTACCAGCTACCAAGAGACCTTGGTCCACTATGTGAAACTGAAGGCAAGTGTGAAGTCTGACATTTTAAACAAAAACAAAATCTATTTTTTATTTCCCAAACGATCTAGACCATCTTTTCTTTGGAAAAGGTCAGTTTTTAAGATCATCTGATAGCTTGCCAATTGTTAAACTAACTATCTAAAAAGAAAAATAATATTTAGAAATATGTGTGCTATCTAAGTGCAGAGTAAGGAAAAATTTTGTTTTACAGTCTATTTTCAGAATACTCTCTTGGGAAAAAATACTAAGGGGAAATCTATTTTTCATTCTTTTCTATTTTTTCTTGAGTTTCTTTAAGGAATTAAACTCAAGACAAAGAAAAATTATAAATTACATCAAAGTATAACAAAGTCTACACAATATTTACGGATGTCCTGGAATGTATTCTTGAGTTCTACTTGCCTTTTTCTTTTTGTCTTCTTTTGTGCTTGAAGATTTATTTTTAATGATTTATTTTATTTTATATGTAAGAGTGTTTTGACTGTATTTATGTATGTGTACTGTATGCATACCTGCTGCCTGATGTAGGTCAAGAGGGATTTGGATATTTGGATCCCCTGAAACTGGAGTCACAGACAGTTGTGAGCCACTGTGTGGAGCTGAGAAGCAAACTAGGATCCTCAGGAAGAGCAGCGAGTGTACTCAATGGCCAGTCCATCTCTTGGAGGTATTTTGTGCTTTCCTTTGAGCCCTTGGTTTGAGGTTATGGTGTCTCACAGGTCAAGATGCTTCTTTGCCCCCTTCTCCAGAAGATAATGACGGTTTACATGATACTTTTAAAAAATGCAGTCCTGTTTATAGGGATAGAGGGACAGCTACCAAAAATAATTGTTGTTGATGTTTTGAGAGAGGGGAGAACATGAAGCTGTGTGGGTAGGGAGCTGTGTAGAATCTGTAAGGATTTGGTGGAAGGGAAAGAGTATGGTCAAAATATATGGTGGGTTTTAAAATAAAAATTTAAATGGCATAAAAATCTATTTTTATGTTTGCTTCTCCAAAATTACACTTGATCTGCAAAAATTGCTAAGGAAGAAAGAAGAGAATAAGGGGTAGGAAGGAAAAAAGGAAGGAAGGGAGGGAGGAAAGATGGAAGGGAAAAGGGGAGGTATGGAAAGAAGGAGGCAGGGGCTATTTCCAGTGCAAATCCCAGAAACTTCAAAACAATTGAAACGTATTTTATGGTTATATTCAAATAAGTTAATATTGTTTTAACTAAGCGTGAAGGACTAGCCCCATCCAGAAAGTAGCAGGGAAATGGTGTGAAACTAGACAGATGAAAGCGTGTTTAATTTCTCATTTTACCTCCAACATGTGTAAAGTTATTTGTTCTGATAAAAATCTCTCTAAAACATACCGTTTTATTAATATAAAAATGAAAGCAAACGCGTGCGCGCGCGCGTGTGTGCGTGTGTGTGTGTGTGTGTGTGTGTGTGTGTGTGTGTGTGTGTGTGTGAGGGTACAACCTGGGTCCTTGCATGTGTTCTGCCACCAAGTTCTTTTTACCTTTTGTTGGAGGCCCCCACTTCCTTAAACCTAACAGTTCCTGAGGATAGCCATTGTGGGACCTTACCAACCATTTTATTGTCTCCTCTTATACTTAGACATCTCGACTCTGTTGGTTTTGTTTCTCTGGAGAATAAAGTGGCTCAGTCAGCCTGCATGGTCCTTTGTCAGACTCAGGACCTGCTCTTGGGAAGTTCTCCTTGCTGTAAATAGCTCAGCGGCTGCTCAGTGCTAGCTCTTCCTATACCATTTTCTCCTTGACTGTCTCTGAGGGAGCTGTTGCGGGCATACCTTTCTGCAGAAACATGTTCCCTAAGTCTGCATTCTCCTCATGAAAAATGCAGTGTCCAAGACTTTTAAAGGCAATATTGTGATTTTTTTAAATATATCCCTCTGAAAACAAGAGAGTTGTTATCCATGTCATTCTTACAAGTTTCATGAGTGGCCTATCTCTTTGGGAACCAAAGTTTCATCTGCATTTTGTTTCTTGGTTAAAAAAAAAACTTCATTTCTCTTTAGCTAGTCTGAAAATGCTATGTCCTCATTCTTATATTTGCTTTGAAGCATCCTAATTCACTTAGATACTTTAATAATGAAAGTAAAAGCTACATCTCTAATTTGCTTTAATCCAATAGATTAAATTTTAATAGATTTCAAGGCTTAATTTTGCTTTTTACATTTTAAACCTAAAAGTGATCAGCATTTCTAACTTGTCATTGTCCCAAATTTCTGAACTTCATTTGGTCCCTTTCATTTCTGCTTTCAAATTATCCAATTATTTTAGCTAGCTTGCATTTTTCATTTAATTCCTTGGAAAATGCACCTAATTGCTTCTAGATCATTGCCCAAGTGGTATGCCTAACAATATATTAATAGCATGGTTATTATTTATGAAATAGTTTTCATCAAGACATGAGCTTGCATTTTCAGACTCTAATATTAGTTTCTTCTATCTTCCAAGCTATCAAAGTTAATGTCATTGTATCATCCAGTCTTCTCCAAAGGAATGGAACCAATGGGATTAAGATTTCTAACTACGAAAGGGGGTTATTGAAATGGATTCTAAGGTCATGCACTGAGTAGTAATGGCTACCTTCAGACTGGTTGTTCAGCCTAAAAAAGCAGAAGCCTCAGAACAAGATGGACCCATGAAACCCTGAATCTCAGGCTGAAGTCCTGGAAACTTTCTGAGTAGTAGCTACTGGAAATCTGTTGTAGAGTTCTGTGAGATAATAAATCTTGTATACTGTAAAGATTTGTCACTCATATTGGTTTAATAAAATGCTGATTGGCTGGTAGCCAGGCAGGGCAACCAGACTAAGAGAATTCTGGAAAGAGGAAATGCAAAGAGTCAATCACCAGCCAGATGCAGAGGAAGGAAGATGAGAATGCCTTACTGAGAAAAGGTACAAAGCCACATGGCTAAACATAGATAGAATTATGGGTTAATAAAAGTTGTAAGAGCTAGTTAATGATAAACCTGAGCTAATAGGCCAAACAGTTTATAATTACTCTAAGCCTCTGTGTGTTTCTTTGGGACTGAACAGCTGTGGGACCAGGCAGGACAGAAACTTCCATCTACAGTAGAGAGCTATTCTCCCCGCACAATGCCCATCCTCTTCAACAGAACTGATGTGACTATTTGCAAGAGATTGGACATGTTGATAGTTGACATTACCTTATAGAACGGGGGTGGAGAGGGTCAGTCCACCCTCACCAGAGACTCCAACTGCCCCTTTATGAACCTCCCAAATAGCGTATGTAATTCTTCCCTAAGTGTGTGTTGGCCTCGTAGCCTAGGGAGGTGCGAGTGTATACAGACTGAGGTGGACTCTGCTTATGCAGCCAGGAGGAAGTTGTCATCCATTCTGAGGTGGAACATTTCACTGGTGCAGCAACGTTGGGGTCACTCATGTTCCTATAAGGAACCCATTATCCAACTGTATCAATCAAAGTTGAGTGTTAGTGGAATAGCTGGGGCTCTGTGAGAAGGCAGTGGGAGTTTGTTTGTCTCTTCATAGGAAGAGTTCCTGCAACTGAGTCTGTGCTCAAAGACTGAAGGGTCTAAAGTCTGATGACCACAGGCAGCAACAGCCCCAAAGCCACATCAACTCTGGAAGGTGGAGTCTGGGCATACAGTACTGTGGGCTTCCATTCCCTCCCAGCTTCTTTTTGATCCCAATCTATTACAAAGTGCTGGCCACATTTAGGACCAGTCTACCCCACTTAGCTGACTGACTAAGTATCAGTTATCTTTGAAGACCAAGCCACAGACACACCTAGAGGCATGCTTTATCAATCTCCTGGGCTTCTCATTAACCAGTTAGAATGACAGCTACAGCCAGGCATCCCAGCTCCGTAGCTGGTATTATTTGTTATATTGGATTCATACTTACATAAGCACACTAGTCAGACCAAGCACAGTGACTGTGAGGTTGGAAGACAGGGGCCTGTGTAGTCTACAGTCTTGAATTGGATATGTTTGGGTCTTTGTTTCAATTACTAATTCATAGGCATCTTAAAAGGTATGACCAGGGTTTATAGGTGTAATTGAGGTAGGCTAATCATTTTTCTAACATTTTCATCAATATTTTAATTTTATGGTAGAAATTTGGGGCAAAAATAATTGTTCAGCTATGTTTAATCATGCTTCATGGTTTAAAAAACATTGAGGACATGGGCATAAATTGTATTTCTTATCTCCATTAGTTACTAGAAGATACACCTCCCAACCTTACCTTGATTCTTGTCTTAATTGACAGGGAATTTTTAAAATGATGATTGTGTAGTTATGTTATAGTTTTTCAAAACCCTACACAAGCATTAAGAATAGAGTAAAAATGGGTGAACATCAAGGATTAAAATGGTGACAGTAGACAGGGGCTTGCAACACCTTTGGGGAGTTAGAGCATCTATCCAGCTGTAATAGAAAACCTAATTACCTGCATCAGATAAAAGTCCTGTGGGGATTCCACCATCGAAGCTCCTGAGAGTCTCAGTGGTAGAGACGACTGGTATCATTAAAGTTAGAAATAGTTCTTGGGGCTAAGAACAGAAACATGGTTACATATTTTCATGTATGGAATGCTTACATCTTCCAAGATTTGTCTCTCCTTGCTTGAACATAGTCCATTGATTTCTACCTCCCCCATCTCTGCTCAAAGCTGGATACCAAGAAGGTTAATAGAGAAATCCATTGAGCAATAAAAATGGTGGAGAGTGGAGAAAGACACTGTCTAGAAAGGTATTTGGTGAAAGCATGAATTCCCTGGGTTGTTGGAAGCCAGATTTTAAGTTCAGGTAGTGTGTTGAGGATTCTGTTATATAGGGTGACTTTGTTAGAGGATTCTCTTGTATAGGGTGACCTTGTTAGACAATTATCTTGTGCCGGGTGAGCTTGTTAGAGGATTCTCTTGTATAGGGTGATCTTGTTAGAGGATTCTCTTGTGTAGGGTGCCCTTGTTAGACAATTCTCTTGTGCAGGGTGAGCTTGTTAGAGGATTCTCTTGTATAGGGTGACCAATGATAGGTGAAAGACCAACAGGCTGGTTCTGAGATTATCCTCCAAAGCCCACTTGTTCTACAATTCATTCTGTCAGTAAATGCATTGATTCCAAGTATGCAAAGCTTTATTATATCATCATCATCATCATCATCATCATCATCATCATCATCATTGTCATCAGTATTAGGGGTTTGGCTTTCTGAAGTAGAATCTTATTACATATCCAGGTTGGCTTGAAACTCACTATGTTCTCTCTGTCTCAGCCTCCTGACTACTGGAGTGGTGGGTGTCCTACCACCATGCCCAGTTGGAGGCTTTTAGAGATTCAAAATGAGCTAATAAATACTGTGTGCTTGAAGAAAAATGAACAAGCAAAGACAATGACTTATGGCATGGTGTGTGAGCATAGATTCTGGCCAGGTAAGCAGAACCTCAGCAAATAAACATCCCACCCCCAAAAAATAACATTTGAGAAATCAAGAGGAAGGAGAGTCCATGAAAGAAGCAAAGGAGATGAATTAGTGTTGGCAACACAAGCACACTTTCCCAGTATCCTCAGGAGATGAGAGGGTAGTGGTTGAAACTCCAGTTTATGATTTTATAAAAGTTAATGAATTTAATTTATTTTCTCTGTGTATATGTGTGTACATATATGTATATATGTGTGTATATGTGTGCATGCGTGTATATGCACGTGCATATGTGTACATATTGTGTGTATGTGTATATATGTATGTATGTGTGTATGTATATATATGTGTATATATTTGTGTGAACATGTTCATACATACATGCTTGTCAGTATTTTTATTACTTTAGAAGTCAGAGGACAGACTTCTGAAGTTGGATCTCTCCTTCCATTTTGTGAGTCCCGGGTAGTGATCTGGCAGGAGCTTTTAGCTGCTGAGCCTCTCACTG
The DNA here is from genome assembly GCF_037038515.1 of Microtus pennsylvanicus. Classification (NCBI taxonomy): domain Eukaryota; kingdom Metazoa; phylum Chordata; class Mammalia; order Rodentia; family Cricetidae; genus Microtus; species Microtus pennsylvanicus. Next base: position 12,292,965 of record NC_134581.1, on the reverse strand, counting down.
GCCATGCAAATGACTTTCAAAAGAGAGTGGAGAGACTAATGAGCTACTGGATTACTCAATTCTAGACATAAAGACCAACAGATTGTCGCTAACACTAAACTGAGGCAATGTCAACAACAGAACCGAAAATGCAAAATAGAAAATTAACTCTGTTGTCAACCGCCATGCTATCTTGAATGTGCTGTATCTAACCTGTTCTTCTAAAATAAATAATGCAAAATTATAAGTAATGCAGCACCTCTCAAAATTGAGAAGCAATCACCAGAAACTCATAGCAGGGTAGGGATAGGGAGGACATGGATCAATGACAGAATCTTCCACACTTGAAAGAGAACAAAAAAAGGAATCCTCCTGAGGCCTATTGGTGCAATGTTTCAGAATTAGGTGAAAATTGAAAGATTTAACCCTCACCCAAAAAAATTCAGATTATAAGAGATCAGCAATGAGAAATTTGTGCCTTTCGGCAGCAATGAAAGTTAGAAGAGAAAATGCACACAGATTTCGGGAGGAAGCAAATTTTCATCCTAAAATTCTGCACCCAGTCAAACCGCTGTCAGATTTCAGACTCAAGCAAACACAATGTCCAACAGCACGGTGAAATTTGCCGTGTAAGTGTCCTTCCTTCTCAGGGAACTTTGGAGAACATGTTCTGCTAAGATGTAGCAATAAACCAAACAAGAAAACAGGGTCCAGGAAGCGGGCGATCAATATCAAATCATGTAGAACAATTGTGAGACTGTGTGTGCTCAGCTGTCTAGATGCGAGCAGTCCAGATCTGAGGGGAGCCCTGTGAGAGTCCATGGGAAGTTCTGTAGGAAACAAAACAGTGGGAAATGTATCTCGTGTGCTCAATTAGAGAAAGGGTGGGGCCACTCTGGAAGAACGTTTAATAAATACATAGTAAGAGAAGTTGTTTTCCGATATGTAAATGCAGCCACAATTCACTAGTTGGAGTAGACACTTCTAATGAGGTCTCTTATTGGCAGTCTCTAACTGTGAGTGGTCATTTAACTGATTTGTATAAAATAACTGCTTGCAGTCACTAAGCAGGGGGAGGTAGAGCTCTACAGCTTCAAGGCTAGGATGGTCTACGTAGTGAGATTGAGACCAACCAGGTCAGATGGTAAAACTGTAAACAACAACAACAACAACATAACTAATTGGAATGGGTTTGTACAACTATAGTCTGGATCATTTCATTTTGTCTAAATCCTAATCTACAGATAGTATATAAGTGGGTAATTCCATATGTGAACATTCTTTTAAATGTCAATGTTGAGACCCAAACTCATAACCAATAGAACTGAACGTTTTTCTCTTGTCTATGAGACTCTGCTGTAGAAAGGTAAAATAATTAGGTTGGTGTCTTTGTTGCTTTCAGCCACTTAGAACAGTGTTGTTTATAAAAACAAATACAAATTAAAAAGCACAAACTCCCATCTGGTTAAAGTGCAAAGACTAAGTATGTGTAGACTGCTCAGTCATAAATGGACATCTACATCCTAGCCCCTCCACCCTCAGGCTCAGGGAACAGCTCAGAGGAGAGAGCAGAAAGGCTAGTTAGTATCCAGAGGCCAGAGAGGACCGGGATGAAGCAGGACCTCTGTGCTCATGACAGCACAGTTGCTGTGGTTGCCTGTACAAGTTCAAAACAATCTTCCAGACAGAGATGGGAGAGACCCACGAGCCCCCAACCTTAGCCGGAATGCTCTACTGCAGCAGGGAGAGTCAGTTTTTCTTAAGGGTATGAACCCAGTGAACGACCACAGGCCCATGCATGTGCAGGCAGCACTAACTTGACTAAGTGCATCATAAAGAAATTTCTTCAGGAAGAGATATGAAGTTGGGAGGAGGTAAAGAGGTGGGAGATGAATCTGGGAGAAGTTAAGAGGAGGAGTGGGGGCTGAATATGACCAAAATACAAGATGTACCTGTATCAAATGCTCAAATAATTAATTAAAAACATTATAGGCAAAAAAAAAAATACAAAATCTCTCCTTGCATTTTGAGCAGGTTAGACTATCTTTATACAGTCATAGCTATTTGAGGAATGAGTTTCCATTTTGCAGCTGTGATTTCATCAGAAATCTCTAAGCTTTTATAGCCACAATACTAAAGCTGCTGTTTATTATTTAAAGCACAGAGGATGGAGAAGTATATTTCTGATGAGCTTAAATGATCTGTTCATTTCTGAAGAAGCCATGAGACTGGCAGGACAATACATGCCTGTCAATATCCCGAGATAGCAGCTGAAGTGTCAGAGTGGTGAGACACAAAGCTGAGAGTGTACCACTGAGAAAACCAGGGCCTGGTAGAGGAAGTGATTCTGATCACCAATGTGTCAACCTTATCTTGGGACATTCCAAACCTCTGTCTCTCCTGAGTATAGTGCAGTCCTCTCAGGGAGGCATGCTAAGTTCAGAGATGGGACACTTCTTGTTTTTCTAAGCTCGAAATCTAAAGACCAATCTGTTTTCCCTCCCTGGAGGTCTGTTCCCCTTACATATCTTTTATGTATTCTCTCTTCTGTGGAATAATTAGTCCTTGATCTCCATGTGACAGACCATATACAAAGACAATGATGCCAATATCTAACTAAGGCATGAACTTATAGGCTTATGGGGAAACAACGATGCCCTAAAGCATCAAACCTACGTAACCGTCATTGGTTGGATGAGTCCATCCACAAGACAGTGGTTCAGTTCCTTCCCTCTTCTACAGCCTCCATTTCCTTAGACATGATAACATTGAGGGCAAAAGGAAATTAAATCCATTTTGTGATAACAGGAATGGAGGCTTTGCAAGCAGTCGGCTTCCCAGTGTTACAATACCAACCGTGACAGTGCTATCAGCGCAGAGGGAAAGTGGTTTTACCGCATTTCCAGGGTGTAATCTGACATAGGTTGTCTCAAGAACAGAACATGTCCTTGACCTCCTGTTGTGTTTCGAAAACATGGTCATTTTATGACATTCTGTACACCATTAGTGATGACCTTTGTGGTTTGACCTTGAAAATCATTCACAGCCTTTGCCATGTGTGTTGTACACCCCACTTCTTAAACTTTGCTAGGATTCCTGACAGCTCATGGAAAGCTGGTCCCATGCCTGTGCTCTGCTGATTCCACAGCCCATACTGTAAAGCTCTTCTGGGTACTTGGGCACCAGAAAGAACCATAACTTGAGAGCAGATAGTGATGACCATGCATGCCAAGACTTGGCTCACTAAACTGGGGACATGGCAGGAAACACAAGGTTGCATGCAACTCAAGAACCCCTGTGTCCTACCTCTTCCTCTTTGAGAAATAGCTCTGGTGCTTGACCCCCAGTTTCTCTGAGGTCACAATATGTCTTTACCTTCAGGAGCAGGCACATTGTGGAAATGGTCAAGGGTGGTCAGAGAAAGCTTCTTTGATGAGCTAGGTCTGCCCCTATTCTTCCTAATTCTCTGCTTTTAGGGTCCCTGACTTCTGGAGGATCTTTAAGATACCATAGTCCTCAAGAGAAATGCCTTTTCTTACAGATGTTTTCCTCATGTTTCTGCCCAATATTTCTCAACTGAAATGAAGAAATAGAAAAATTCTTAGATAGGGAATAACTAAGGTCTTCTATGTTTTAATGTATGGAAAAGTTTGCTTTTAAATAAAAAATACCAACACAACATTGGAGTGTCAGGAAAAATAACAATAGCCATTGTGTTTCCCAAAGGTTTTGCTAAGCATTCAGCTGCCGCCAGCATTGTTGCCTACCAAACATTGATATATGAGCTTAAATTCTCATCCCTGGGAAGAAGCCAGAAGAGTCAGCGATTTCCCATCAGGAAGAAGATCCTCCCCGGGTTGGGAAGGGCAGCAGAATAAAACAATAACGATTCTCTTGCATGCATAATTGGCACTGTTTATCAGCATCCCCATTTCTTTACTAAGTAATTAAAAAAATCTCCATTTTTTTCTGCTAGTGCATAGAAGCAGAAAATAGAACAAGAAAACTTTGAAGGGAGACGTGTGTTTCAAAAGATGAAAGTGAGATTCGTTCAGAAGGTCCTTTCATGTACTCTGGCTCCACACAGTCACAGAGGGGAAAAGTGATGGAGGTGGAGAGAGGTGGGGGTTCTGTCTCTGAAAACCAGACATGGGGTCTAAGAGGCTACGAAATGCAATTCCCCAGATTTCAACGGTTCCCAGACAGCAGCCATGGCAGACCATTTAAACTTCTGTGCTTAGCATAGAAACAGGATGTGTGCACCACAGAGTGAGCCATTCAGTAATGAGCCAATGGAGAGGAGAGGAAAGGACAGGGAAACACAGCGACAGAAAAAGATAGACAGCTATACCACTTTCAGGTGTGCTTGCTTTTAACCAGGGAAAGTCCTGAGCTGGCTGAAAAGAATTAGCAGAGAAAACTACCCAATGTTTAGGGAGCTAGCGACCTCCCCTCTCAGTTGAATTCTTACAGCCAATGGTAGTTTGTTCTGTAGACAAGGAGTTCAAAGGAACAAAGTACCCCCCCCCGTGTGTGTGTGTGTGTGTGTGTGTGTGTTTGCATGTGAGCACATGTATGTGTGCATGTCCACGAAGGCTAGAGGTCATCGTCTAGTATAATCCCTCAGGTGGTGTCCACCTTGATTTTGAGACATGGTCTCTCACTGGGACGTGGAACTCCCCAAGGAGGCTATTCAGAGTGGCCAGCATGCCTCAAAATTCTTTGTTCATGCCTCTTCAATGCTGAGATTCAAACACATGACACCACACTTGGCCTTTTATGTGGGTTCTGGGACTAGAACTCAAGTCCTCATGTTTATCCAGCAAGGACTTGGCTGACTGGGTCATCTCTGGAGTCTGTGCAAAGTCTGGGTCTGTAGCTACGTGGTTCAGCTTCCAGAGGGTACGTGTCATGATGCCAAGTCCGAGTCTGCCTCCTTTTGGTGGGCCAGGCACACACTCTTTCCTTTCTTCTGTGCTAGCCCGAATCTTACAGAGTGTAGTTAGTCTACACAGATGAAAGTGGGGCTAACATCTTTTCCTTACGGTATGCTTATTTCTTGATAAAGATATTCCTGGTCCTGTCTCCTGATGTAGATTCTATTTTTCTGTTTGCATTTTAATTCTTGCACAGACAGGATAATATGGAATATGTAAATATATATCCCATTGTTTGTCAGTTCTTACCTAAGCATTTTTCATTTAATTATAATATTTATTTCTACATATTGTCCATAAATGTATTACCCCACTCCACCTAGTATTTTAAGTAATTTGCTTAAACTTCTTTTAAAAAGAATGAGATGAGTTTCTGGGGGTTGAAGAGATGGCTCGGCAGTTAAGAGAATCTGCTGTTTTTGTAGAGGATCTGGGTTCTGTCATCAGAACCCATATCGCAGCTCACAACCATCAGTAATTCAAGTTCTAGCTTTTTCCTCCATAGGCACTGAACATACACGGTACACAGACATGCACACACGCACACATGAAATAAAAATAAGTAGTCCACCAATAAATAAATACATCTTTAGAAAGTAAAATAAAATTATTTGAAGAAATAGATGAGCTATTGTAATTTACCACATGAGGCGTTCTCCAAGGCTGTGGGAAGAGTCAGCTGTCAGCTTGAGGAACTGTTGAGAGGTGTTTGCATCCTGAGGCACTAAAGTCATCAATGGGCTATTGCACTGAGTCACTCATGCTGGACAGACTGGAAGAGGTGAGGTCTGCTTGGAGGAGGTAGGTCACTGTGGACATGTCTTTGAAGGGAATATCTTGTTGCTTCCTCTTGCTCTCTCTGATTCCCATGAGGTGAGCAGCTTTGTTCCTCCACTTTCTCCTGCTGCTATGATGTTCAGCATCATCGCACATCTACAGTGATGGAGTCAGTCAACCATAGGCAGAAACCTCTGAAACAATGAGTCATGATAAGCGTTCCTTCTTTGTGTGGTTTTCTCAAGCATTTAGAATAGCAGCAGAAAGCTAACCAACACATGATCTGTGTCTAAGCCATCACTAACAGCCATAAACTTGTATGCACCTTTCAGAGGCAGTATTGCTTGTCATTTATATTTTTATAAAATGGGAATAAATGGGTTTCATGGCTGTTGGTGCTTATTACCATTCGCCTACAAAAGATTATGCTAACTTTTGCATTGTGAGGTTGCCTAATTCTTCACATTCCACTAGATTTCACGACTCCTTTTCTTGTTGGGTTCTGAATGCTGGAGTAGTTTGAGTGTGGGTCCTGGTAGAAAATGTACAAAGCAGTTCCATTTCATGGGATACTTTCTACTCCAGCCTCATGGGACTTGCTCTTCTGAGGGATAGTCCAATCTTCAGTGTGGGTTCTAAGACCAGCCTTGGCACTTCTGAGAGCACTTGGCACCTCCAAAGAACCTGAGCCTGTACTGTATCTCTCCTTCCAGACATCTACAGACTTTCTTCTTTCTCAAGTAGCTCCTTAAGAGCAAGAGCAAGGAAGCTTTATTTCTCAGTTTAAAGGTAACAGCCTTGATGCACAGAACAAGTGAATAGTTGGTTATTGTTGTAAGCTGCAAACTAAATTGACATAATGTGAGTACAAGCCCTGTTACCTGAGAATTATAGGCCATACCGTTCCAATGGCTTTGAAGAGAGGGCTGTTGTCATCTGCCTCTGAATATTTCTTGGTCCTGAGTGATTCCATCAGTTTACCGCTTAGCACTTTATAAAGGGGGAATTAGATCCATAAAGAATCTGTAGGGAACCCATGGAGCAGACCTGTATCCAGAGACTTTTCTGTGTCCTGCCCAGTCCCAAAGCTGCTTATAAAATAATCACTTGGAGACTTAACATTAACTATAATTGTTTAGATGATGGTGAAAGCTTATTATTGGCTAGCTCTTACATTCCAATGAACCATTTCTATTAATCTGTGCATCACTCTATGGCCTGTGGTTTACTGGTAATGCTCTAGCATCTCACTCCTCTGGGGGCTGCTGGTGTCTCCGTCAACTCCATCTTTTTTCTCTCTGTATTCAGTTTGGCTTTCCCACCTACATATATTCTGCCTTTCCATAGGCCAAAGAAGTTTTATTTATCAACCAACAAAAGCAACACATATTCACAGCATAGACAGACAGACATCCCACATCACAGACCCTCTGACTCTAGCTACTCAGGAGGTTGAAGCATAAGAATTACAAATTTAAGGGCAGCCTAGGCAACTTGGTGAGATCTTGTGTGAAATAAAAAGTGAATATAGGTCTGTAGATATAGCTCAGCAGTGGAGTTCTTGCCTAGCATGCCTAGAACCCTAGGTCCAACCCCGAGAACATAAAAAAAAAAAACAAGTTCTGATAGAATTTATTGAGATTCTTGTTTTATCAGTATAATTCCTTAGAGTCTGTCGTAGCCGGCATGTAGACTTTTATCATGAAAGGAGGCTTAAGAATGAAAGGGATGCCTTTAAAAAGAATAATTAGCTATGATTATCATAAAAAGAAGAGTTGAAATCATGTTAATGTCTGATTATACGGCATGACATTAAGAAGAATTACAGTAATGCTTGTTGAAGTAAGATGTGTTCAGTTAATTCGAGAGAAATGGTCTCCAGTCAATATTAAGAAGGTGAAATCTTCTGAAACCTGCAAATGAGAGTTTGGCCAAACCTTGCTTTTAACTGTTCTCTGTCACCACCCGAAGGGTCCCTGGTCATGAATGGATAGTGAGAGGTCCTCTGATGCTTGACTGAGGTTGGAATCAGTAAAAGTTAAGAAAATACATATCAGATTCTCCCAAGTTGCATGCTGAAAGATGAGGACTCCTCAATTGGGCCACAAAGTAACTGTCTTTGCTATGGTTCCTATTGCTGTGATGAAACACTACGTCCAAAATCAAGTTGTGGAAGAAAGGGTTTATTTGGCTTACACTTCCATATCACTGTTCATCACTGAAGGAAGTCATCAATGAAGGGCAGGAACTCAAATAGGGCAGGAACCTAGAGTCAGGAGCTGATGCAGAGATCATGGAAGAGTGCTACTTACTGGCTTGTTCCTCATGGCTTGCTCAGTCTGCTTTCTTATAGAATCACCAATTCAGGGATTACAACTTCCACAATGAACTGAGCCCTTCCCCATCGATCACTGATTAAGAAATGCCCCGCAGGCTTGCCTGCAGTCTGATCTTATTGAGGTATTTTTTTTTCAATTGAGGTTCTCTTCTCTTGGATGGCATTAGCTTGTGTCAAGTTGACATAAAACTAGCCATTAGAGTACTAAACAGACGAAAAGCGGGCATCTGCGCCTTGACCGTGTTTCTGTCTCCTATACTTTCTCAGCTTCTGACCTGAATCTACACAGGCCCATGCGTCACTGTGTAGTGTCTGCCTGTCTGATCTATCTCATCCCCCTTCAGTGCTGAAGGCACAAAGACAAGATCCACGTAAGAGCAATGTCTCAAAGAACAGTTATCCCCAAATGAGTAGAGTTAATTAGGATGGCAAGACTGTACTCTGGAGAAGAAAGGAATTCTCTCTCTCTCTCTCTCTCTCTCTCTCTCTCTCTCTCTCTCTCTCTATCCCTCTCCCTCTCTCTCTCTCTTCCTCTCTCATATTGGATCTCCTGGAACTGAAGTTACACAGGTGTGAGGAGTCAAACCCAGGTTCCTTGCAAGAACAGTGCTTGCTTTTAGCCACTGAGCCATCTCCAGCCCTGGTAAATCACTTGGCTGGGAGAGGAAGTGACTGGGCGTCTCCTGGAATGGGACACTTTGTTGCTAAAGCTCACCGCTTCTCCATGCTCCTCTGTATGATATCCCATGAAGGTGTGCATTCATATGTGTGCCAGAGGCATCAACGGCAGCTGAACACAGACGTGAAGGAGAACTTCGCAGACGGGTCCCCTGTATTGACAGGCACATAGGTGTGCTTCCCAGCGTGCGCATGTGTGGTGGCATGTGAAGAAATAAAAAGAGGCAAGAGGCCATGGGTACATTGAGAATAAAGATGTAAACGTAACGCTCAGGGACAAACTGTAGTGGAACTTGGACCTAGTGGAGAAATGTTCCTGCTGTTCTAGGCAGTATTAAACTTTTTTTTTTTTTTTTTTTTTTGGTTTTTCGAGACAGGGTTTCTCTTGTGGTTTTGGAGCCTGTCCTGGAACTAGCTCTTGTAGACCAGGCTGGTCTCGAACTCACAGAGATCCGCCTGTCTCTGCCTCCCGGCAGTATTAAACTTAATCAATGTGATGTTTAGCCAGATTAGCACAGATGATGTTTGTGGACTCTACAGTGCCCACAAATGATGATCAAGGAGCTGGAGAGTTGACTCAGTGGTTAAGAGCATGTGCTACTCTCAGAGAGGACCTGGGTTCGATTCCAGCATCCACATGGGGTATTGAAACTATCTGTAACTCCAGTTCCAGGGATATGACACCTCTACTGACCTCTGAGGGCAGTGTACTTACATGGTGTGTTAACATACCAGGCCAGTGGTTTTCAACCTTCCCAACACTGCAACCCTATAGTAGTACAGTTCCTCGTGTTCTGGTGACCCTCGACTATAAAATTATTTTGTTGCTACTCCATAACTATAATTTTGCCACTGATATAAATCTTGTTGTAAATATCTGATATGCAGGATATCTGATATCTGACCCCCATGAGGCCCAGTGATATAGGCAAAGCATCCAGGCACATAAAAATAAATTTAAAAGACAGTGAGTTAAATATTGGTATTATTCAATGTGTACTTGTCTATGATAATGCAGAAGTTTCGCTAGGTAGAATCTTCCTGAGAGCTAGGTAGGTAGTCTTCCTGAAGGTTCTCAGCTGACCACACCATCTAGGTAGCTGTGGGATGCTCCTTGCCTCAGAGAGTCTCCACCTCTTCTTGGTAAGTCATTTCCTAATGAGTATTAGTGAGCACCACGAGGATCAGAGAGTTAAGTGCTTTAATATGAGAGTTCCTCAGAGCCGCAGAACACAGAGCTGGCTCTGTGCACACCGTGAGCATACAGGAAGTATACTGAGCAAAGCCATCAGCTTTCCCAGATGGGAATAGAAGTTTCTTCAGAAGAGGCTCTGTAAGAGCTTCCTAGGAGGGGAAAAGAATATTTCTCCTTGAGCCTTGGTCACAGAAAAGATGCATCCTATAACAATCTAAAGAGTTAACAAGCATCATTTTTTAAATTAAATTACACCCCTCCACACAGCCCCAATCCACTTCTCCTCTATTTCAGTTCAGAAAGGGGCAGGCCTCCCATGGGTATCAACAAAGTGTGGCATATCAAGTTTCAGTAAGACTAAGCACCTCCCCTTGTATTAAGGTGGGGCAAGGCAACCCAATATGAGGAATAGGTTTCTAAAAGCCAGCCAAAGATTTAGGGACAGCCCCTGCCATTGTTAGGAGTAGACCAAGTAGACCAAGCTTCACAACTGTCACATACAGGTAGAGTGTCTAGGTCAGTTTTATGCAGATTCCCTGGTTGTTGGGTCAGACTCTGTGAGCTTCTATGAGCACAGGTTTGGTTGTTTCTGTGGCTTTTCTTGGTGTCCTTGAGCCCTCCGGCCCCTACAGTCATTCCTCCTTCTCTTCAGCAGGATTCCCTGAGCTTGGCCTACTGTTTGACTATGGGTCTCTGCATCTGTTTCCATAAGTTACTGGATGAAGGTATATATATCCAGTTCAGGCTATATATCCACTGTTGTTAGGAACCTTAGCTGGGGCCATTCTCATATATTCCCATGAGTTTCCCTGTGTCAGATTTCATTCTAACCCTGAAATGCCCCCCTTACTAGTCATCTCATTCAGTACCCTCCCCTCCATCTGTCTCCCCACAGCCTGATCACTCAAGTTCCCATACCCCTCTGCCCCCAGTCCACCCATGAGATCTCTTCTCTTTTCCCTTCCCAGGGAGACCCATGTAACCCCTCTTTGTTACCTAGCCTCTCTGGGTCTGTGGAAGGTAGCATGGTATCCTTTATTTTATAGCTAATATCTACTTACAAGTGAGCACATACCATGTTTGTTTTTCTGGGTCTAGGTTACCACACTCTGGATGATTTTTTCCCCTTTTCCCCATTTGCCTTCAAATTTCATGATGTCATTGTTTTTAACAGATACAAGCATTGTTTTTAACAAGCTTCAAAAACCCATCAGTATCTGAGGCACAGGAGTACGCGGCACGCACCTGCCCATGACTGAGGTACTAAGCTGTCGTTCTGTTTAATGAGACAATCTGTACCATCCAGGGCCTTACCCAGCAAGGCTCTATAAATTCTTCACCACGAGGAACACGGGGCTGTCTTGTAACAGCTGTAACAGTCACCATTTCAGTGTCTGGAATCTGCCAGGAAGAGATAACACTGATACACAGCCCAGCTTTCCGCCAATAAAACTAGAGAACAAATTGAGTTTAAAGACTTCAGCTAACTTCTTCTCGTGAGCCAGGCGGAAGACAGGGGAGTGGAAGGATGAGGAGGGCTTGGTGTTCTGTTTTTAGAAGAGGCAATGGGGTCCCATGGGACTGCAGTATCTATTCTAATGCACTTCATGTTTGTGAGGCAGTTTGAGCAGGCTTGAGTCTCCACCTAGGTCATGTGGCAGTGTCCTCCTTGGTGGGATGGTGTGCCTGGAGTGGCTGCTGAACCACAGAGTCTGTTGTCAGGGAAACATGAGCTGCCCATGCTCGACCACTGTGGCAGTATCAGGCTTCTCCACGGCTGCCCGCTACGCTGCCCGTTCAGACTTTTCTCCTTACCTCGTGCAACAAGATGCAGTTTGCTAAAATAACACCAAAAGGATGCCAGTGGGTCAGTTCTTCTGGCATGTGCGTAAAAATAACAAGGACAGTTCTGGGTGGGCGATGACACCAATCAAAAGTCAAAGGAGAAGGACCTGACTCTAGGTGGATTCTTTCCCCAGATTTACAGGTCTTTAACAGCAGGGGGCGATAGGCGCCCGCGCTGCCTGTAGTCCCTCTAGGTTCGCTCAACTGTCCCTCTTTTCTGGCTCTCCCAGGCAGTTCCCAAGAGAAATGTGCCTGTGGGTGCTTTACACCCCCCCCCCACCTCCCCGTACCTTGGTACCTTGTATAGCTCTGCCGTGAGTCGAACAGAGACAAGTCTGGCTGAGGAAACCGCAAGAGACTCCATGGAGATGACTGTTCCCACAACATCGGAGAATAGTAACATCCAGCCTTCTCCCAGCAGCCATGAGTTGCAAAAGAAGTGTCGCTGAAATACTTCACGGCCCCTTTCTCTCCTTCACCTCTCCCTGAGGATGAACTCTTTACTGAGCAGTTTGCCTTGTGATAGGGAGAAAAGACGTTTATCCGGAAGTCGATGCAACTCGCCTTTTTGTTTTCTCACGGGGCTTTTCCCTACACCGCCCAGTCTGAAGCTTCAAATAATGGCTGTCATTGCAATTTCGCATCTGTCTGAGGTGAGAGAGAAGTCACTCCGTATCGCAGAAAATTGTGGCCAGCAGACACGAGTTCAGGGTGGGAGTCTTTGAGTATTGAACTCAGGACATTCTCAGGAAACCCACAAGAAGGCATAAAAGCCATGGTGTTGAAGAAAGCTCTATATTTAACGGCTCCGTGGATATCTTCTTGGGGAAAGGCACAACACATGAAGCATCAATATCGATCCTTTTCCACACTAGCATGTGAACTGCTAATATTTCAAAGAAGGGAAACTTAAACAGGCAGCATCGGCTGCAGCCCTGGCTTCCTAAGAAGAGAACGCCTTGGTTTTCTGTGCCCCTCTTTCAAACATTTAGCTAAAGTACTTGGTAAAGGACACTCTTTCCCCACGGTGACTTGGGGGCTCAGAGAAATAAGGACAAATCTGTCACTCCTAAGAGGAGTCACTGTCCCTTCTCCATGTTTCTCCTCCAAACTGAACACTAAGGTTTTTTTTTTCTCGCTGTGCTAAATAGTATTTATCTCAGTACCTTTTTCTACCACTGGTTTCTGCTTAAGGGACATCACAAGAACTATCATTAATATGAGCCCAACACACTGCCTTCTAATTTTCAACTTTTACAAGCTGCAATCTGGAGCGAACCATAGCCGTTTCCTGTGGGAGAAAGGAGACATGTGGTCAGAACTGGTGGGAGAGGGTGAGATTCTGGGGAGGAAGACTTTCTCCAAGGATTCTCTCTAAATAAGACACAGTAGTAAATGCCACACACACAGTGTCCTTTCAGATGTCTCTCTTGGTTATTTTCTCAAGCTGTTTTTTTTAAGATTAAAAATAATAATCATAATAAAAAAGAGTCTTTTCAGAAACTGGCCTTTACTGACAGGTCCTCACCTCCCTTCCTGTCTCTGTTAATGAAACATCTTGTCTTCAATTTGGAAACAGCCAAGTGTGTGAAGATTTGTAGCAGACAAGGTAAATGGTGCTCACTCTGTTCTTCCCAGCCTCTTGAGTGAGGCCTTTGAAAAGGCCCCGTCGCTGTTTTCATCATTGCAGGCTTCTCTTTATTGGAAAATAGACAGCTGGGAGAATTTGTGTTGGAGGTGATTCCTCTTTCTTGAGAGGATGATAGCATGGCTGAAATTATGGAAGCATAAAAGCTGCAGGTTCTCTATAATGGGCCCCGCTCAGTATTATTAATAACCACACACAGGCACTTTTATGTTGGCAACTGGCTTCAATCATTTTTATCATGTAATAGCTGCAGAGGTTGAGTGAATCTCTTTGCAAGATTGGGTCCCAGTTACATACAGTTTTAGAGCTGGGAGGAAAATCCCAAGGCTCATTCAAGAAATACTTGTGAATTATTAATTCACGGAATAGTTTATGCATACCTGCGCACACACCAGGGTATGCCATTGGGATAGGCCGGTAGGTGCAGGGTTTTCTCATCTAATCCACATGACAGTCCTCTGAGAAAGACACTAGCTAGGTTCCATTCCAGACTCGTGCTTAGGCCATGCCCATCAACTGCAACCTCTTTCTTCCCGGAAAGAAACAGCAGGCCAGCTTCCTCCTTTCCCAGAGGTTTGCATGTCGAGATTGCTTGCCTACAGAGACCTTCTACACAGATACGGCCCTACGTCCAGCTGTACATAACGAACATGCTGAAGTACAGAGTGTGTCTGGGCAGATGCCACTCCATCAGAGGACACACGCCACACCACAGCTCAGCTTTTCTGTGTACACATCTGTTCTTCATTCCCTTGCTGCCCCACACAGGGTTTCAGAACCAAGGACAGGGATTTCTCAGTTCCCTTCTCCTGCTCCCTCCCAACAACCACTGGGCCTTCGGACCCAGCAGGTATGCATTCTGGAAATAAACATCAGAAAGAGGGAAAATAATCAATCAAGTTCAAATCAATAAAGTAGGAAACTGAAAAGAAAAAAAAAATTTAAAATTTCCTAGATTTTAGGAGTTACAGTTTGAGAAATACAGATAAACAAGGTCCTGGCAATATAGGGGGAAAAAAAAGAGTAAGAGCCAGGAAGAAAATATAAACAGCAATTCTGAAAGGGTTATGTAGCTAATTATTATTTTCATTTATACACAATTCCCCAGAACATTTAAAATATTTCACTACAATAGTCAATATCAGCGCTAATTATATTGAATATATTTAAAAAGTAGAGACAAGGAAGCCTTGAGAGATGAACGCTGGTAGAAGAAGGAAGCCAACACTAGAGAGTCAAGATACACTGAAATCCCGGGGCTTTACTAAGGGCTTAGGGAACAAAACAGTCTCACATTTTGTCTTTTGAGTATGTGGATGTCCCTGTGCCTGTGTGTGCGCTCACATAACTATTAAATGTTTACAGCTTATCAACTGATACAGACCCTTAAGTATGCTTAGGATCATTACATTCCTTGATGTTGAGAGGTCAGAAGGCTGTTGGGTTATTAAGAAAGAGGAGGGGGAAGAGGAAAACAAAGAAAGAAGTCATAAGTTGGAGATATGAGGGATTGGATCTTGTTTTATGGTAAACAGCTATGAAAGTCTGGTGATGTGTAATTCCCCTCTGTATGCTGTGAATATCATTGGTTAATAAAGGAACTACTTTGGGCCTATAGCAGAGCTTTGGGGAACAGAACTAGGTGGGGAAAACTAAACTGAATGCTGGGAGAAATGAAGCAGAGTTAGAGAGAAGCCATGAAGCCACTGCGGGAGACAGATGTGCTGAAACTTTGCTGGTAGGCCATGACCTCCTAGTGATGCACAGATTAATGGAGATGGGTTAAATTAAGATGTAAGAGTTAGCAAATAAGAAGCTAGAGCTAATGGGTCAAGCAGTGATTTAATTAATACTGTTTCTGTGTAATTATTTCAGGGCTAAGAAACCAGGAATGAAACAAGCGGCCTCCTCCAACAGTCTAGAATAATTAAAAAAATAAAAATACAAATCATGCCTATGCTAATTCATTTTAGTAGTCAATTTAATTATCTAAATATTAGTTTAGTTTCACAGACTTTTCATTTAATGGTGAAGACTTTTTTTGTCCATTTTTTAAGAATTTGGAGTGTGTGTGTGTGTGTGTATGTGTGTGTGAATATTTGTGCTGATTAATTTTTACTAGTGTACCATAAGTTAACAGGGAAGAGGGAACATCAACTGAGGAATTGCCTCATCAAATTGGCCTGTGGACATGTTTATGGGCATTTTTTTTATTAGTAACTGATGTGTGTGAGCTCAGCCTACTCTGGGAAGCACTGCCCTTGGGCAGGTAGCTCTAAAGTGTATAAGAAAGAAAGCCAAATAAGTTATGGTAACAAACCATTAAGCAACATCCATTCAAGGCCTGTGGATTCTGTTCCTGCCTCAAGTTCATCATGATCTGATGGGGGAGAGTCTTCTGTTTTGTATTAATATCATTGGTTAAATTAAAGTTAAAGCCTTCCTTTTTTTGTTTAAACAGAAAAAGGGAAAATGATGGAGGAAGATCATTGGTTAATTAATAAAGAAACTGCTTGGCCTCATAGGTTAAAACATAGGTGGGTGGAGTAAACAGAACAGAATGCTAGGAGGAGGAGGAAGTGAGCTCAGACTCAATAGCTCTCCTCTCTGGGGCAGACACGATGAAGCTCCAACCCAGGATGGACGTAGGCTAGAATCTTCCTGGTAAGCCACCTCGTGGGCTACACAGATTATTAGAAATGGGTTAGATCAATATGTAAGAGCTAGCCAATAAGAGGCTGGAACTAATGGGCCAAGCAGTGTTTAAAAGAATACAGTTTCCATGTAATTATTTCAGGTAAAGCTAGCCAGGTGGCAGGAAGCAGCCTGCTGCTCGTATTTCAATAGAATGGCGCCCAGACGTGATGAACTAAATCCACTTAAAAACCTGAGAAGGCTTAAAAATAAGGAAAAGAGAGTTTAACACAGATTTTTGCTGTTTGTTGGTGGCTTGCTGTAGAGAGATTTCCTGATTCGGCAACAGCAGCAGAAAAAAAAAAGCTGTGTCATTTTAAAGCATGGCTTCCTGGGGCTTTGCTGCCAGTGCAAACTCTGGCTTTAAAGCATTTCAGTGGCTTTTATGGGACTGGATGTTTCTGTTCCTACTTGAGATCGGATGGAGAGTGCTCTGAGACTGTGCTGATGGCTCAGTGCTCCCTGCCTGTACCTGGTCAGACGGCAGAATCAGGCTTAGGCAGGCAGAAGAGCATGGCAGATTCCTGCCGCCACACAGAGAGATGTTTTCAGACTGCGCAGTGCTCTGCGTGCCAGATTTGGCTGTAACTTGAATGAAAAGAGTTTCTGTGCCACACGCTCAGTCTCAGAGTTAAAGTGCTGAGTGTGGCTCCTACCTGGCTGCCCCAGAGCTAGTCCTCCATTTTGAAATTGGAGAGAGGTGGAGCCAACATCCAGAGCAGCCCTTCGCCCTGCAGCTCAGAGGTGCAACTGATTCAGTCACAAGTGGCTCCGCCATGTTGGACTGGGCAGGGCAAGCCTGCAGTACCTGTTTTTGACCTAGGAATGTCACAGCTTAGATTCTTAAGCGCTTAGTGATTTAAAGGCGCAAATCGAACGTGCTCCTGGATAGTAAAAGATTACAGATTCACAATGGGACAGATCCAGACATAAAAGACCACTAAATGAGTCACAATGTTAGATAAATGTACGCAGGCTTGAGAGAGAGAGAAGAAAAAAAAAATAGAGAGAATAAAGTTAATGGTTTTAAAAAAAGGAAAAGTCTTTAAAGAGACGTAATAAAGTAAAGTGATAGAATAAAAATAAGCCACGTAAAAATGGAAAATTCACAGAGAGTCTGGATTCTTTGTATTATTGTGTTTTAGGCAGTTTGGATGCTCACCTTTGGAGACCTGGATAGAGGTGGGCGGTCCTTGGGCTTCCCACAGGACAGGGAACCCTGATTGCTCTTCGAGCAGATGAGGGAGGGTGACTTGATCGGGGGAGGGGGAGGGAAATGGGAGGTGGTTGAGGGGAGGAGGCAGAAATCCTTAATAAATAAATAAATAAATAAATAAATAATAAAATAAAATAAAATTTTTGTCTGTGAAGGAGCTAAGTATAGAGAGACATTTCATTATATGGGCTGCTAAGCTGAACCTGCACATATGTTCTAAAGGTATCTTGACTTCAGAATTTGGATCTAAGGTTTGTAGTGAGCCGGACAGGATCGCCATTACAAGATGGCACCGACATCCTGTCTTGTTGGTTATAAACAACTCCATATTTGGCTATTCCTTTGAGAGCTGCGCGTCCCCGCTTCCCGCATGTGCGGTGGATGTAGATTCTTGAGCCTATCCCGATGCGGTCTGGTGTCAGCTGTTGGTGGCAGCCAATCACAGGGTGACCCGTGTGCCAATTCCCTATTTAAGCAGCTGCCTAAGTGCCCCCTTCCCTTCGCTTCCTGCTGCCTCTCCCCTTCGCTCCCTGCCCCTCCGCTTCCTGTCCCTCGTTTTCCTGCCCTCTCATTCCCTGCTCCCCATCAATTAAGGGCACTCCAGTAAAGCGTGATCTGAGTGGAATCCTGGTGTGGTGGTCATTCTTCCGTCGCCACTCAAGAAGTCCGCCACAAAGGTTATGATGCTTTGGAAAAGTCCTTCTTTTGTTTTCACAGAGGATGAACCCCTGTGGATTTCTTCTATCCCAATATGGTATGATAGACCATGCCCTCCTGAAAGGTTGCTGTGAACACCCTCAAAAAATTACTTTGCTCAACTGCCGACTGAGATGAACCTAGCAGACAGGTTATCTCATAAAAGACCTGAATAACAGCGCCCCCATTCATCATGAAGCAGTTTGGAGAAAAAAAACTGCACCCATGTTCCCAAATTCTTTTTTATAAATGTTCTTTTACATTTAAAGGGGGATATGATATAGATATGAATAATTTGCATTGGTATGGATTTTAAGGTCAATTTTGTTATATGTATATGCATATTTCTAATCTTGATTAAGGTATTATGATTGTGTAGTTCATTTAAAAATGTAATGTATAATTAGGATGTATAGATTGTTAGCGGATAATCATAGATAATAGTCAAGTTTGTAGTCATGTTAGTTAAATTTCTAGATATATAGAGATATATTTCAGTTAGATAGGCATTCTTTATATCTTTTAAAGACTGCAGAATATGGCATTTAAAATATTTTAATAACTTAGGGCTTTTCATGACAATGAGACATGTCTGCTCCTGGCAGTACCAATCTACTTCAAGAGGAAGATGGGCATCGAAGAGGCTCATTATGGAGTTTGATAGCCATTTGGGCAAGAGAAACTGCTCTTGCCTGGACTATTGCATAAACTGGATACAAAGAACCCGCAGAAAAAGGACTGCTGAACTTGCCTAAAGGTGAGATGGTCTTTCGGGGTTCCTGATTCATGAAAGAGTCTGTGAGACATTCTGCAGGACACAGCAGATAGTGACTGAACTGCCTTTGAAATTTCCTGCTTCATGGAAATGTCTGCTGGATACTATAGGCCTGAAGGCCAAAGATGGATTCCCCAACGGTACAGAGGAACTTTGGGTGACTGTCCAGGTAGCAAGATGTCCCTGTCATTTCTAGAGTTTTGGACTTCTTGTTTGCTTAGGTAATATTATATCCTTCTTGTTTGCTTAGATAATATTATATCCTTCTGGAGTCTTTGATGGAGTTGAAGAATGGATGGATAATTATAGTTTTCCTTAGTTATGATAAAAGATAAAATAGATATCAATATTGTAACTGTAATTCTTGCTTGATAACTGTTTCGTTAAATGTAATCTTACTATGTTAAAGTGAAAGCCTTTCTTTTTTGTTTAAATAGAAAAGGGGGAAATGATGGGGGAGAGTCTTCTGTTTTGTATTAATTTCATTGGTTAAATAAAGAGACTGCTTAAACACTGCCTGGCCCATTAGTTACAGCCTCTTATTGGCTAGCTCTTACATATTGATCTAACCCATTTCTAATAATCTGTGTAGCCCATGAGGTGGCTTACCAGGGAAGATCTTAAGCTGCTTCTGTCTGGAGTGGAAGAATCATGGCCACTCACTGACTCAACTTCTTTCTCCCAGCATTCTGTTCTGTCTACTCCGCCTACCTAATTTTCTGTCCTATTAGGGCCAAGCAGTTTTCTTTATTAATTAACCAATGAAAGCCACAGATTAGAAATAAATCATTCCCACAACACCACTTAGGTGGTTATGGGAGAACCATCATCCCTGCTGGTAAAGACTTTCCAATGGATCCTTGTGCTCTGAGGAAACACCCGTCCTCTTATAAGGAAATCCTCTCCTATGTTCTGTAAAGAAGTCCGTTGAAGTCATTGGTTCCCCAAGTGAGCCTTGTTGGAATTTTACCTTTAGTTTGACTTTGGGACCTTGGGTAGGTGGTAGATACTGTTTCCATCCACTCCTGGGGAGCTAATTTAGCCACATTATCTAAGTTGCTTTTTTTTTTTAATTAAAGTCAGTGTTATATTGTAACAAGAGAAAGCAAATGACTACAACCTTCCCTTTGGTTAACTTAAATCCCTTCCATACCAAAAAGAGCTTCCCAAGGACCTGCTCATTTTAATATTGGCAGCGATAATGACTGCGTGCTCAACTGTCGCCTCTTTCTAAACCTCTCAACAGAATGTTCTTCGGTTAATGCCACTGGCTTTTGATTTTCCTCCTCAGTCTAGGAATGTCACGTCAGTCTCCCCAGGAGATTTCCCAGGGCATGTCCAGGATTCTCTAACACCTCCAACTTGCTGCAGATTCAAATGTGCAGAGTATTCGCCAAAAAGTCAAGGGCTATTTAGTGCAGTCTGCTGGAAGGCAAGCCCTTTTGGACATAGGATTAGTAGAGGCTGTGACAAATTGATCCAAAGGGAACACCCAGCTTCACTCTTGGAATACCTTGTAACCTGTAGCCTTGGAGCAATCAGTTTCACAGTTTTTTTTCTTCAACTGTCAAAGCAGTCATTACACTGGGTATCTGCAGTTCACGGGTAAAACAGTCTTTTTCAGTTGGCAGCAAGAGCAAGTGTTCAACTAAGTCATTTTGGAAGGTCAAGAATCGACCGAAGGCAGTCTAAAAACCATCACCTAAAGATAGAGAAAAAGGAGAGAATTCCAAGTGTACAGTGTAGTGAGACTCACTGTTAATTACACTAGAAAATATCACTCAGAAGAGGGGGGTATTGAGTCATTCTGATCCCCAATGCATATACATTAAGTGCTGACATATTATAACAATTACACTGGACACCATGACTGGCAAACTCATTAAGAATGAAATACATCATCACAGATGTGTTAATCCACAGTGATACACTGTTTACTTTTTTAAAAAATGAAGACTCCAAAGTGTAATGAGCAGTTGCTAGTAGAAATCTCAGGAGACAGAAGGTGTCTCTTGCCTCTTATCCCAGCACCTAGGGGATCGAGGCAGGCTCATCATATGGTCAGCCTGGGCTACATAGGGAGATATTTTACCGCACCCCCACTCCATCCTCTGAGATGCTAATCAGGCATACAGGAAGTAGGATCTCATTAACACTCATCAGAGTTGAAAAATCTAATTGACTGCCATTTTATCCGGATGTGATGCTATTTTCCACTTCAGTGGCTCACTGAATGTAGTGCTGCATGGACACATTTGACCTCTGGAAGTCACTGCAAAACTGTAGACTCTAGCCACACAGCTTACAGTTCCATGCTGTCCCCTCAAGTGACCATGTTTGCCTCAAAACTGTTACTTTACTTCCTCTAGAGTGTTCTTTCTTTATACTTCCCTTCCTTATTTTACTGTTTTATTTTTTAATCTGGTATTTCAGTTGTCAGGAATTATTCTTAGCCTGTCTAGCTGCCAGAAGTCCGACTCCTTGGCCCAATCATGATCTTCCTCATTTCCTTGCTGTGTTCTATCCTTTTGCTTCAAAGAATGAGGCCAACTGTTTAGTTGTGAATTTATTTTTATTTTCTACAAACGAGATTGTGTGTTTATTTTGGGAGTAAGAAATGTGTTTGTTTTTGTTTACATACCAGGTTCCTCTCCACAAAATCATCTAAACAAGACCTGCATACTGGCAACACCTGCTAACATGCCAACATGTATGGGGGAAATTTCACAAGGCTTTATCCCTAGATAAAGAGCTATTGGCTGCTAAGGGGATGTGAATTAGTTTCTTCTAGGGACAAGAGCCCCTTATAGGTTATTCAGTCCCAAAGGACCAGTCCAAAGCACCTAAGCATGTAGACATATAAGCAACATGAAATGGACTTAGTAGGATGTATTCTTACATATAATAACACTAAGGAGGAAAGGTTCATGAAATTGAGATGGAGTGGGAAAGATATGGATTGGAGGCAGGGGAGAGGGAGGAATGAAAATGATGTAAATACAGTAGTCTCTGAAATTATCAAAAAATTTTAATTCAAAAACAAGAGAAATTTCCACCTGAATCACACTGTTTAGGCTAGGCTAAAACATTTCATACATGACAAGGGCCAGGAGCTGATAACAACTGGGAGAACACTGCCTCAAGGATAGCCAAGAACTGACCAATTAAAAATATGACCATAGTATGCTTTATCTACATACCCCAAGGTCAGACAGAAAGGGGGCAACTAAGAGCATACTTATGTCCATATTTCATGCTTATGATTTCATGTTTATTGAATGTTGCACCCTTTTGTAGTCATTTGCTGTCCTCAATTAGGTCTGGGTATGTAAATTAGGTGAGAACTTGTGGTCCTGCAAGACTGTCTATAAAAAGTCCTGTAATCTCTGGAAAGCAGCTCCTCCTGGCGTTACTGCATTGAGTGTGCTGGACGAGTTCTTTGCCTAGGCTCGTACTGTGCTTTGGAATAAACCTCGCATTTGCATCTAAGTCTCAGATACCTGGGGGTCTCTTTAGGGGGCAAGAGTCTGGGCACAATAAAAAAGTTCTTGTAATTTAGTATGTGTGAGCTTAATAAAATACTAAATGAGAGGTACGTGAAAAAAGACATGTCTCCCAGATACATTAAGAAGTAGCACCAGCAGTGTGGTAGAGTTAGCATAATATTTGTAAGGACTCAGGAGAGTTAAATAAGATAAATAAATAATATTATTTAAAAATTATTATTAAAAATAAACAAAACAAAACACCCAGCTCTTTCCTAAAAACAACAATGGAAAGATTTCATGGATTTTGCATTTTGGCAAAAATTCAGTTATAACCAGAACAATAAAAAAGCCTTCATGAATTTGGTGAGAATTGAAATGGAAGAAAAACTAACATTTGGAAGGGGAAACTGAAAGGACAATGGCTCTTAATTTAAATGGTCTGAGTTTGGACAACACAAATTGAGAATATGAATCTGGGTAGGTTTCTTGAATGAGTTTCATGGTGAAATTGAGGATTTGGTGATGAAGGCAAGCAAGATAATACTTGCCAAGATTGACCCTGTTCCTGGTGTTAAATAGATAGTCTACCCGTGGTATATGAAGGCTGTGGTCATCAGGCAGGTATACCAGGACTTTCTATACCAATCCAACAGGCTGAATGAATCAAGGAGGGTTTGAAGAGACAATGGACAAGGGAGCGCAGGACCTGGAGTTGGGCTGTACCTGGAGTTTTCCATGGAGAGGAAGAGAGAGAATGTCTCAGTCATTTACTATCCACTTCTCCTTGGTATTACTGGGGGGTGGGGGATCCATGGAAGACAGCTGAGAGGAGATGGTCAGAATCAAGTGTTAGGAGTGTGTCTCCATCAGCCCAGTGGGGAGAGGCCCAGACAGGAAAGCCTAATATGAGTTGCTATGGCAATACTGAGGGAGCTTCTCCATCACTGGCACCTATCTGTGTGAGTTTGGAGGACAAATAGCTCTGGTGAGACACACGCTGGTGAAATTCAATTTAAAACGTGAATCTTTTAAATTTAAATGTTCCTGAGGAGTTGAGGTCTGGAAGGCAATCTTGCTTCTCTCTAGATCAATTTGACAAACCCAACAAAAATATATTCACATCTTAAGAATGGGATTTGGCGGCTCTCTTTCATGAAAGATATATAAAAATGCTATGAATATCAGACAATGCTAGTGATATTCAGATATTTGCACATATTGTCAGCAATTAACATGACCTTTCACACTGTGTTGGCTTTCAGTTACTGTGACAAATGACTAAACAATAAATTTTAAAAGATAAAAGGTTCATTTTGGCTTCCAGCTTCGGAGGCTCTATGCTTCAATTCATTGGCCTCCGCTACTGTGGGCATGTGGTAAACCATCTTTTTTCTTTTATACAAAATACAGGTTTGTTTTTTAAATACACTATATTCTAATTACAGTTTCCCTTCCCTCTACTCCTAGTTCCTCCTCACTTTCCCTCCCATCCAGAGTCATCCACATTTGGTCTCTTGTTAGAAAATGAACAGACATCTAAGGATGTGCTGGAGAGTTTTATGTCAGCGTGATATAAGCTAAAGTCATCTGAGAGGAGGGAGTCTAAGTTAAGAAAAGGCCTCCATAAGATGAAAAGTTTGGATTGTAGGAAAGCCTGTAAGGAGTTCTCTTAATTGGTGATTGATGGGGGAGGCCCCAACCCATTATGGGTGCTGCCATTTCTGGGCTGATGGTCCTGGATTTTATAAGAAAGCAGACTGAGCAAGCCATGAAGAGCAAGACATGAGGAGCAAGTCAGTAAGCATTACCCCTTCCATGGCCTCAGCATCAGCTTCTGCCTCTAGGCTCCTATGCTGTTTGAAATTCTGTCCTGACTTCATTTGGTGATGAATAAGGATGTAGAAGTATAAGCCAATTAAAACCCCTTTCTCCCCAACTTGCTTTTTGCTCATGATGCTTCACCACAGCAATAGAAATACTAATTAAGAAAAAATGATAATAGTAAAATAGAATAAGACAAGACCAAGCCAAATAAACCAGAATAAAAAGAAACAAGTAGGAAGAAGAGTGCCCCAAAGGCACAAGAAACAGATATGGATGCAGACACACACTCATTTGCACGCTCAGAATTCACACAAGGTGCAAACCCAGCTGCCATAATATATTATATTATATATGAACTGTAGGATAAAAAACCAAATAAAATAAAAGATTGAGAGAGAAAGAGAGAGAGATGAGACAAGGAACCTCCATAGATGCTGTTGGGTTCATTTTCTGTTGGCTAGCAACAGCTCAGCATGAGGCGTTCCCTTAAAAGTCATGTTTCCCCACTGAAATGTCCTGAGAGAAAAGTACAGTTTTGTTTTCAACTGATTATCTCTTAGAGAAAGCTTCTGGGTTACGGATGGAGGATGTGTCCACTGCTCCTCTTCCTTCTAGGACCTCTTCTGATGTGTATCCCTGTGAGGGCCCCATGTATGCCATCTCAGTCTCTGCATGTTTGTATGTGCATCTGTCCTGCTGTGTTTAGAAGGACTTTTGAGGTCCTTTATCCACTCTGGCTTTCACAATCTTTCTGTCTCCTTTCCCGCAGGGTTCCTGGAGAAGTGAGGGGAGGGATTTGATGAAGACAACCCACTTAGGACTGAACACTTTGAGCTCTCTCACTCTCTGCATATTGTCTGGCTGTGGATCTCTGTATTTGGTCCCATCTGCTGCAGGAGGAAGCTTCTCTGATGATGGCTGAGCAGACACTGATCTGAGAGTAGAGCAGAATGTCATTAGGGCTCACTTTAGCAGGTCACACATCTGGAGTGAATGGCAAAGCAGAACTACCTGTCATGTGGCAGAGAAGTAACAAAAAGAGGAGGAAGGCTGGGGCCTCACTATCCTCTGTAAAGGCATCCCTCTAACGGCCTAACTTGTGCCACTAGAACCTTCCATGTTAGGTACTCCACTGCCTCCCAATAGTGCTGCCACTCTGGGGACATTTGTTGGACACCCACCCAAATCACAGCACAGCCAAAATAAGGCCAGTGTGCTGGTGCTGCACATTCAGGACGGGTCTCCTCTCTTCAGCTAAATCTCAGATGATTCTCAGGACAGTCAAATTCATAAGGGGATCACCCTCCACACCGAGCAGTCTACAGAGCAAACCTATCTGACTGACTGCGGTTGCTCTGAGAAAGACTTCAAGGATTGTCTCACCTGGGATAACCCTCTGGAATATGATAATTGTAATAGAAGTAGAAGTAGCTACCTATGGAGTTTATATTAGATCACACATCGGTTAAGATGCTGAAGAAATTTGAAATTTAATTTGAAATATTGAAAATTAAATTTTCATGTTTAGTGCTTACATTAATTCTGCTAGCTCGGCACCATCAGCATCCCAATTATATACGAAGGAAACTGAGGTTATGGATCTTCCCCAAACTTACACACCAAGAAGCAAACACAGACCTGAAATTCAGAGCCTATGTTTCTGTCTAGACTTAGGCACTGTTTCCCATGTAACATGAAAAGGATGCTACTGTCTGTGGTGGTGTGAATGAGATTCCTCCTTAGTCTTGGCCATTTGAGTACTTGGTCTCTGGGTTTCGTGGGCACTCTTTGGGGAGGCTTAGGGACATGGCCTAACTTGGTGAAGTTTCAGGCCAATTAGAGACCCTCTGTCAAGTAGAAAAAAAGGGGGAATGCCTGAGAAATGATACTCAAGGTTGATATCTGAGCTGTATGCACGTGTGCACATAAACCCTCACACACATGTTCCCTCAACAGGAACATGCATACACACATACACAAACACACAAAGTGTTGAATATGCTCAAGCTGCTTTAGATAAGCCTACCTGTCCTGCTGTAAACCATAAACTAACCATACAGCTCACTAACAGCTAAGTCAGGTCATGCCTTTAATCTTCAAAACAAATGTTTAAACTAAGAAGCTCTCTGACATTTAATTTATTGTGTGTGTTTGAGGTGTAAGGGATTTGAATACCTTTGGAGATAAAATGATTTGTGTTTCAGATAAGATGTGCCTTGTCCATCATTTCAACATGTCAGCATTTCCCTACCGCTTTTAGATGCTCATTGCCAGGACAGAACAAACACATGAAAATAAAATCTGACTATAATCATTCTTATACATCACAGTGAGAGACACATCAGTATACCTGAGAGGAAGAAGAGTTATACCTTTCAGAGCAGCTAAAATAAAATGTCTAGATCTGATGATGTCATTTCTACAAGATTTGGCTTAGGTTCTGTAACCTGTTTTGGTGTATCACTATAGCAATGCCAATGGAAAAATAACCAGCCAGTTAAATAACTTAGAAGAAAATACCTTTAGAAAGCCATCCGAGCTGTGTCTTGGGCTCTGAGTGGTGGCAGTCCCCAGGTGTGAACCAAGGGGGCTCTGCTCTTCCATGGCTTCCTTCTAGTCACTGGGTTCACAACTGGGCCTGCCACCACCCAGCTCTGCCAAGACACAGCTTGGGCAGTTTTCTAAAGATATTTTCTTCATGGAAAATCAACTTGAGATATGTTGTCCAATGCAAGCAGAGGTGGTTAGAAAGGCCATTCACCCAGAAAAGAGAAGAGGGTATGGGAAATAGTGTTGTAAAGCTTTGGGGCCAGAAAGGCTTTGGGCACCTTAGCCCTAGCCTCAATGGGCACTTGAAACTTCTGGTTTCTCGGCAGCCTAATTGGGGATTACATCACCTAGATCGAAGATGACTATGTATCTGAAATGGTGGACATGGTGTTAGGTACACAGTAAAGTCTGAATTTCAGTGCTAGTCAAGGGACAAACAGTTGTGCAGGTGACAGGAAAAGCTGACAGCTGGATTGGCACTTCTTCCAGAGCAAGCTCAGCCCTTTGTTTAGCTTTGATCGCTCTCAAGACACAGCACGACTCCATCAGCCCTGTGGAAGACTTAGGTGGAGGGCAGTGGGTACCCTGAGCAGGTTTGCAAGCAAGAGATGAGAAACGTGGGGGATTTTGCAGGAAGTAATAAAAGGTGGCATAAAGAGAAAAGATAAGAAACAGGAAGGAGATAGGATTGAAGCAAGATGCACAAAGGAGAAAGAACCAAAATGACAAGAAAAAGAAAGAGCCCCTCCAGACATGGAGACTCAGTTTCTGTGAAAGCAGAAAGCACAGAGAGCCACGGCCTCTCTGGCAGTGTTTGTCTTCCAGTCTGACCTGGGCCAGTGAAATGAAAGACATTTCCATGCAGTGACAAAGCGCCCAAGAGAAACAGCTACAGGAAGAAGGATGGTTCTTGGCTCATGGTATTAAAAACTTTGGCTAAAGGTTGGATAGCTGCATGCTTTAGGTGTACAGCGAGGCATAAATATCATGGCAGAAGGACATCACAGTATCACAGTAGAGAAAAGAGGCTTACCTCATGACCGCCAAGTGGGGGGCAGAAAAGGAGAGAGAGGGAGGGAGGGAGAGAGTGAGAGAGAGAGGAGCTCACTCTTGATCTCCAGGAGCATGGCCGTTTTGCCTGTTCTCAGTTTTAGAGTAGCCAGTGAATATTATTTTGACATAAAAGGAATGGACAGAGATTGCATCTAAAATATTTTCTTTTTTATTTAGGTCACTGGACAACTTCTTGTCAGCAGAAACAATGCCGAGCAATAATCACAGCTGCTCACTACATTTTGTTAAACATCAAAATTGAAGGACATAATTCTTTTCCTTTTGGAGACATTGCTGCACCCCTGGGCATTGGTCCTGCCCTGCTCTGGCCTGCAGGTGGGGAGCACACATGGTTTTCCAAAGTTGTTTTCAGTGGAAAAACATCCACAATCATTGAAGACCAGGGGTGCCAGCTCCCATGGCCTACCTCAGTTAGGACCTGAGAATTAGTTCTGGCATTCATCGTCATAATGGTCGAAGACTACGACCATTGCAGGCTACTCGAGCATGGTGTCATGTGTCTGGAGACAAAGCTATGTGACAGTCTGGACAGAAGAATTGCCTGTGACCAGGAGCTTGGGGTCAGCCTGGGCAATATAGTGAGCTCTATCTTAAAACAAACTAGCATGGGGCTGGGAAAATTGCTCAGTGGTTAGTGACATGCGCTGGTTTCATAGAAGACGTGAGCTCAGTTCCCAGACCTGCCGTGTAGCTCTTCATTTCCTAGAGAGTCATCCTCTTCTCCCAGCCTCTGCAGGGGCTACACTCATGTGCCTGTCCATCCTGCCCATGCACATAGTTAAGAATCAAATATGTCCTACTAAACACGCCAACTATTGTGCTATCTTTAGTATCAGTTCATGGCAACAGCTCTTAGCATTTAGAAACACAGTTTTCCTGTGGAAAACTCATTTATATGAAATAACAATGAACCGACATTCGTATTCAGTTAAGTGTGACCTGCATTCAAAGGCAACAGCAGAATAGCAAGTTTTAGAACACCTCCCCAAAGTCTAAGAACAACAAGTGTGTATTCAAAGATTTAAAGGGACCTTTTAGCTTTGGAGCCTAGAAGCCGCATAGCGAGCAGCTGCAGAGAGATCAACACCCGGTCAGACTGAATAGCGAAACCTTTTTATTCTCCATGGGAATGAGTTGGCACTTTACCTGTCAGCTTCCTTCTCGGATACGAATAATAATGACTGTCTAAAGTAGGATGAATCATGGGTAGTGAAATTATGGTCCTTCCACTAGAGATAATAAAACCAAGAGTAAGGCCTGTTTCACACAGGGAGCTCTGTGGGGATGGCATGATTCATTGACATCTTGTCAACCCAGTAGACTTTATTTCTTCATAGTGACAAGGGGAACACATCCCAGGCAGGACCATGGCAGCTCTGAGGTCACAGGGAAGGCAAATGTCAACACTTCCTGTCTCTGCCTCCTATGGCAGTGCAGGATTTGACGGCTCTGTGCATCCAACCTTGGTCAGTGCTGACCTGGTGGAGAAGGCCTACACAGCCTCACAATGAGTCTTTGTTAGTGCTGACCTGGTGGAGAAGGAAAGCCTACACAGCCTCACAATGAGTCTTTCCCACAGATGAAGCCTTCTGCTGGCTTCTCAGGCTTCTAAAACAGCTCACATACTGGGTGAATCAAGAAAAAGACGCCCTTAGCTGAGAATTGTGAGCTGGCTGTCCAGAGCTTCTTTTTGGTTGTTCATTTTATTTATTTATTTTAATCATGATATGTGTCTATATGTTTATATGCACACATATATGTGTGTGGCCATCGAAGCCAAAAGAGGTAATTAGAGGAACTTGAATTACAGGTGGTTGTGAGCTGCCTGATGTGGGTGCTGGGAACTGAACTCGAGTCCCATGCAAGAGCAGCATGAGATTTAGTGTTGAGCCATCTCCCCAGCCCTCTGGCAGAGGCAAACATTAGGTGTCATGCTTGTTGTTACTCTGTGCTTTCTTCCCTTGTAAGGGTCTCTCACTGAACATGGGACTGTATGACAGCCAGAAAGCCTCAACAATCCTCATGCCTCAGTTCCAGGGCTACAGGAGCAGCCCATTTGTCTCTCCCACTTTTCCATTTCTCTATGTAGGTTCTGGGATCCGAACCCGTGTCTTCATGTTTGAGTCTATGTGCAATGCTATCACTCATGTCAGCATTTGTTGGGTCTTCAGGAAGGCAAGTGTTATTTTCCTATTGAGTCAGGAAGTCAAATAAAACAAGCAATTTTTAATTTTAGTAAATTGGCTTTCCTGAATCATTTTTGAAAAGTAACAATACTCAGCAGTGGGGGCATTCAACCTCATTCTTATTTTTCATGAGTTCACTATCTGAAATAATCAGTTGATTATTCATACTGACAAGTCATGACCGTACTTTCTATAATGGGTATTTTGAAGCAATGACAGGGTGGGGATGCAGCACAGTTGATAAAATGTTTTAACTAGTATGCATGTTCATAGCACTGGGTTCCTTCCCTAGCATCCCCAAAGCTGGGCGGGCATAATACATGCCTGGAATTCAGGAAGTGGAAGCAGGAGAATTAGACGTTCAAAGTCACTGCCAACCACATAAAATTTCAGGTTGCTCTTTGCTTTGTGCTAGTTTGAAAGAGAATGGTCTCCCTAGCCTCATATGTTTGACTGCTTGGTCCCCAGTTAGTAGAAATGTTTGGGAAAGATTAGGAAATGTGGCATTTCTGGAGGAGGTGTGTCTTTGTGGGTGGGCTTTGAGGTTTTCAAAGCCCATCCTAGGATGAGTCTATCTCTCTATCTGCTTGAAGATCAGTGTGTAAGCCCCTAGCTGCTGCTCCAGTGCCATGCCTCTCTGCTTCCTGCCATGATGGCCATGGACGAACCCTCTGAAACTGTGGGCAATCCCCCAGTAAATGCTTTCTTTTATAAGAGTTGTCTTGGCCATGGGGTCTCTTCACAGCCATAGAAGAGTAACTAAGCCAGGTTCCATGAGATTCTTTTTGAAATAAAATACAATCATAAAATAAAAGAGAGCAACAGATTCTAGAGTGCTTAACAGTGTGCCTAGGATATGAGAGGTAGGAAAGTAATATTCCCATTTCCTAGACCTTTCTTTTTGCAGTCACTGGAAGGCAAGCATATCACTGTGTCAGGATAGCAGGTAACATCTCTCTAGTCTAAAATGTAAATGCAAATGGGAACACCATGAGGGCATAGTGCTTAGGCTATGTCGCTGTCGTCGTCATCATCATCATCATCGTCATCATCATCATCATCATCATCCTTTCTCTCTCCCTCTCTCTATCTCTCTTTTTCTCTCTCCGTGTGTGTGTGTGTGTGTCCTCAATCTCTGATCTAGTCCTTTTAAAGCTACCTGATAGTACAATGTTAAAACTTAAAAACCATCTATGGATCATGACCAAAGACGGTCCTGAGAGCTATGTAACTCTATCTTGCTAATCACACCAGCAAGCATCTGTACCTATGATTTAAAGTGAAACCTCGGGTCCCAGCAGTGAGGTTCACATTCTGTATAAAGGTAAAAAAGTATGAATGGACAGAACCATTTGGGGCTCTGACAAGGGCAAAGGTAACAAGTGACAAGAATGAAGACTGAGCCAGTGTTCATGTGACTTCATATTGCTTTCCCAATTAGAACTGGGGAAAACACTTTCTAAATCTTGATGGTGCTTTGGTCAGAGTCATTCCAATAGCAGCGAGAAAGCAGAGGAGAAGAAGAAGCAAAGAATACAAGCCTGCCATTGTAAAATCAATCTTTAAAGATCATCAGGCTCGTCACGGCAGACGTACAAAAATTCACTTTTCACCTGGAACGTAGTTCATCGTCTCTATCGTCACTATGTACAGAGTGAAAAATACTTTCTTAAAACGTTTACGGAGATGGGCATGCTAACTTCCTGACTGGGGCATTGTTCTTTGTGTTAGGCACCAGATTATCACTCTGTGCTCCAAGAACATGTAATTAAAACAATTGCTAATCCCAAAGAGAGGAGAAAGGAAAGTGACTCACTCTGCACTTCAATTTTCTTCATGTCTAGAATGCAAATATCACATAACTGGCAGATTCATCAAATAACCTTGTGTCTGCATTCATGGATGATTCTAGAATATTTTCGGTACCTAAGATTCAAGCAAGTATAGAAACCACCCAACACTGATTAGCTCCCTTTTCTCTGTTCTCACTAAAGCCAGCTTCTGTGACTGGAAGCCCTGTACCACCCACATCTATCTGTTTTACATTGGAAGTAACTCTAGAGCACAAAAGCCAACCAATGCCCCTCCTCATCTTTGTCATACAGAAAAACACTTGCAGCGCTTCCAAAGGATGAGCGTCATCAAGCATTGGAGCTTTGTAAGGGGAGGCCCCCTAGCCATGGGACTCCAAGAAAAGAAAATAACAAGTCAGAGGTCACCCTAGTGAGTTCTGGAGTCTTACTGAGCTACTCAGCTGTGTGTGTGTGTGTGTGTGTGTGTGTGTGTGTGTGTGTGTGGTGTTTTCATCAGGATGCCCCTCTTTATTGTACTCTACATTCATTGATTTATTTATTTACTTATTTTTTGAGTCAAAGTCTTTTGTTAAACCTGGAAATCACCTTTACATTTTTTTTTGGCCCTGCTTGAGGCAGGCCTAGTATAGGGCACAGTCTCTCTTTATATATAGGATATAAGCACCTACGTATATGTAGATGGGTATGTATATAAGCAGAGGGACTAGTCCCATCTAGAATCCTATTTTGTTTGGGGTTATGCACAACCTCATTGTAATTCACTTGGCAACCTCATTTTCACACCTGCACATATTATGTGCACACCACCACCCCCACCCTGCTCCAAACAATGTGCCTATCAAACCCAGAGCCTGTTTAGTGTTTTTCCTGCATCTGGCTGCACACCAACTCCTGGATGTTGGAATACATTTCCCCAACCCTAGTAACAATCAAATTCCCATTCACATGGATTCCCAGTGAATCTGATATAAAGACTAGAGGGACTGATCCAGCCTGAACTGGTTTGGGCTCCTCTGTGATAATGCAAATTTTGTCCTTCAAATGACCCTTCAGGTCAAAGACTCTAGTTATATCTAATGTCTATGCAAAACTGATCAAAATCAGAAGCATTATAGGAAAGGGCATGCACATGAGAAAAAACAAATATATGATCCAATCAAAATAGAGTGCCATGAGAACCCCAGTGCTTAGTAACTATCTCCTTCTTCCTTTAGACACCATAAGAGGAGAACGCAGGCCCCAGACAAAGCCTTCCTTCTGTAAGTTCCCTCGGTCATGGTGTTCTGTCACACTAATAGAACTGTAACTGATACAGCAGTTGAGAGCTTAGCCAGATGAACAATATTAGATTTTAAATCCTTTCACTAGCAGGAAGTCTCAGGAAGATGAAATACATAACTAATGAGTTATTATAAAGTTTATTTCCAGAAATCCAAAAGGTCATTTCCAGGGAAGCTAATGACTTCCTTCTGGCTATCTTAAGTGTACAGAATTTTAATAACACTGCCTATATAGAAAATGAGGCATTGTTCTTGATTGGAAGATACAATCCCTTGGAGTTCTTTGCTCCAAGAGATTTATAGTGAGATCCTGAAAGGGAAAGAAAGCAGGGAAGTGACATGATTTCACACATTGTCTTAAGTAGCGCCTTGTTTACAGTTCATGAGATGTTAAAGACAGCCAGAGGCTTCTATTATTTGGGTTGTGTTGCTGATTTGGGCTCATGTATCAGAGGCCTCAGGTGTGGTGATGCTGGGATATGGAGGCACCTATAAGAGGATGGGTTAGTGGGGACTCCTTCAGGTCGCCGGTGGTAGCACCGCCCATACGGGGTGGGGACTCCTTCAGGTCGCCGGTGGTAGCACCGCCCACACGGGGTGGGGACTCCTTCAGGTCGCCAGTGGTAGCACCGCCCACACGGGATGTAGGATAATTCTGTGCAACCCTGATTCATTCCTCTTGACAGCGAGTTGTAAGAGAGTATAGTGCATAGGTTGCTGCCCAGGTTTTGGTCTGGTGTTATGATTTCCCCTACCCTGTCCCATTCTTACCATTGTTCTACCATCGTCTGTGTGGTGACACAGTGAGAGGGCTCTTGCTAGAACCAGCAGTATATGAACTCTTCATATCTGTCATTATTGCTTTTCTCATTACTCAGATACCCAACATGAGGAAACTTAAGGGGTGAAGACATTATTTTGGTTAGCAATTAAGTAGGGATACACTCACCACCGAGGAGCAAACATGGTGGTTTAATATGACACCATATTAAATCTCCAGTCTGGAAGTGGCAGAGATGAATGCTGGTCTCGGGCTCCATTTCTCCTTATGCAGACTAGGAATCTAGCCCACGAGACTGTACTACCCATAAGCAGACATTCAGGATAGGTCTTCCATGCCCAGTTAAACCGTTGTGGCAACACCCTCATATATAGATCCAAAGGTGTATGTATGTTTTCATGGTGTTATAAATCCAGTCAGGTTAACAGTGAAGCTCAAGTATTATAACCTCCAACATGGTAAACTAAATAAAATCATTTTCTTCTATGTATCCATCTTCAGAAAAGTTGTTATAGCAATGAAAAGTTGACAAATACCCAAGGGAATCTCTGCTTTGTTGTTTATCGTATGAGGAATATCTGTATTACCAATGTCCTAGAATTTATGTAGGAAATAAGGAGGCTGCATATTAAGAGCTTCATATTGCATAATGCTGGCCTTGCTATGCTTGTAGCTATTTCTGCTCTCCCATCACCAAGTGCACAACACAGGCAAAGCAGGGACACATACAGGAGTTGCAGACAAAGTGAGAGGAAAAATGATGGCGAATCCAGTCAGTCCTGTGTGAGTCTGGGAGGAAGGCAGCTCAGTGCATGAGTTCCCCTATTAGTGTCTATTTCAATAGAAAATCAATCCAATCTGGAGTTGGACCCTGGTGAGTCCTGAAACCTAAACCTAAGATCCTTGGTCTCTGAGGCTAGCAAGATGGCTTGGTGGGTTGAGGTCCCTGCTACCATGGCAGACGACTTGAGTTCCATTCTCAGGATCCACGTGGTAGCAGGAGAGAACTCACTTCTGTAAGCTGTCCTCTGATCTGCACCTGTGCATGTGGCATTACATGCCACCCCACATGATAAATTTTAAAATGTGATTAAAGGATACATGATTTAAACATATGACCAAAGTTCTTATCTTTACTCAAAGTAATTGGTGGGAAATGGTTTCAAATGATTCTTAAACATCAGTTAGGCAAGACAGTACATCAATTCCCTCTGTGGATTCAAGATTTATGGATTTAGACATGTGTGTCCTTTACAAAAGGGATCAAGGAGGATGAGGAGGAGTAAGCAGGGTGGGTATGTTGATGAGAATAAACAAACTGTGCATTGAAAACATCCCTTTGGGACTTTGGTACACAGACCAACTGATTCCATTTTTGCCATAGCATTCTCTTCCCCACTTCGCAGAAAACTGAACAGCTTGTTCATGTCACATCTACAAAAGAGTCAACCTGGAATTCAAATCCAGATCTGGTTTTCAAATCCATATCTTATGATTAATATAGCCCAGTTAGGATTTACATTAAGATAATCTAAGTTTGGAGAGATAGTTTGGTGGGTAAAAATGCTTGCTATGCATTCATGGAGACCCATGTTCAAATCTCCAGCACCCACATAGAAATCTAAGTGTGTCTGTGATTGTCTGTAACCCCAGGTTAGGGGTGATCAGAGACAGGAGGCTTTCTGGGGCTTGCTGGGTACTAGCCTCATTTCAGGCTCAGCGAGAGACCCTGTCTCAAAGGAATAATGCAGAGATGGTGGAGAAGGACATTCCATGTCCTCTTCTGGCCGCTACCTCATGCACACAGACATTCACACAAGTATACCTATACCACACTCACACATATACATGCATCCACACAACCAAAAATTAAAAATTAAACAAAAACTTTAAAAAAAAACTAAAATTTTTTTGGTTGTGAATTTAGGAGAAAATAAAAGAGCATTTTCAGTTCACGGGGAGGGGGGCTTCTTCTTTCCATACTGTCATTCAAAGGGGTCTCCATGTCAACTAGAATATGGTTCATTAACACAGATATTTAACCTCTAGAGGTTCAATACTATAAGGAGAGGGAAGAAAGTATAGATGAAGAAGAATAGAAATTTCCAGATCATCTTGAATTTTGTGTCTTCAGAAGCCTATTTTTTAAAAAATACTTCAATTCAAATACTTAACATTTCTTTTAAGGCATTGTGATTAAGCCTTGACTTACTTGTTCAGATATTTGTGACAAAAAGATCATCATGTTCTATTATTCTTCTGTGTCACAAATTGCACAGAAGATTGTTTTATTTGAAGTGAATTATCAAGCAGCTTTTACAGGAATATCACTAATAAACTCAAAGTGCCCTTCACGACATCGGAACAACGCCCCCACCAGATTGTGATTTCAATCCTATGTGGCTCCACGCCCACCAGATCCCACTGCTAGATCCTAGGTGACATCTTCCTGAACACTGACATCAGGAAGTCCAGTGGATCAAGGATGTAGTCTGTGTTAGGCGGGGAAGGAGACCTGCAGAAGAGAAGAGCAGGCTCGATGACACCAGGAGGATGTGGTCTGTGTCAGGTGGGGAAGGAGACCTGCAGGAGAGTGAAGAGCAGGCTTGATGATACCCTCAAAGCAGCTCTGCCCAAGGGCAGTTTCTGGGACTCATCTTATTCCCTTACATCTTGACATATTAACCAGTGAGAATACCCAGGAAACACTCCTGTGTGTCCCTGCTCTGCTGTGAGCTATTCAGAGAGCAGTTTATCACTAGAGTGTGTAAGATTTCAGGAACATGGGGGATGTGACGGTGGTCCAAGTTTCGGTAGATGTTGGAGAAGAGATTAAACCGTGGAAAGATTCAACCATGAGGAATGGAAGAGAGTCACCATTGTGTACTAATTTCGTGAGGTCAGAGTTGTCTTATTGCCCCTGGATCAAATACAAGAACATACCTAGACATAAAGGACTGAATGCTTGATTCTGCACCAGAAAAAAAAAATTATGCACTGGATACTTTGACTTGAACAAATAGAAAGTTAATATGCTCATGGTTGCAGTGATTTTAGAGCAAGATGAGATGCTCAGTCTTCCTACACATTAATTTCCCGCACTGAGAAAGCTTGGGCACAGTGAGTGCTATTCTTGGAGATAAGACTGTGGAACAAAGGGGAGTGAGAGAAGGTGCAGTGGTTAAGAGCACTTGCTGCTCCTGCACAGGACCTGAGTTTGGCTCCCAGCACCCTTGTTCCTCAGCACACTTCCACCTGTAAGTCCAGTTCCACGGCATCCAAGGTCTTCTTTTGACTTCTGTGGATATTTGTGAATTTCTCACACACATTCAAATCAATTAAATTTAAATTAGTTAAAATTAATCAATTAAAAAAAAGAATGCAGGAAAAGCCAGAAAACAACAGCTTGAGGAACAAGACCACTGCATTTTAATGTCTTGTTAATAAAACCACTGTCTTACTGGTTTAGTAATAAACAAAAGGCAAAATTCTAAAATATGTGCAGGAACGTGGATTTTCAACAAACAGCAAAGATATGCAAAAATATTAGGAGATACTGGAATGGCTTCTTGATGGGTGGTACTAGACAGTAAAAAATATATTTGTATTTATTTTCCAAATGACTGGTATATCTACATGTCAGATAATAGAAGAGCAATGGTTGCTTTTCCTTACAAAGCAAGAAAGGAATTTTCTCGATGGTTCTAAAATTCATAAGCATTTATTTAAATCATATTGCATAGTATTTATAGACTTAAACCCTGGCAAAAATAGAAGAAAAATGAGAAAATTTCTGTAGGACTATATGAAAAAAACAATATTTAAATAATTAAGTATATAAGCAATTAAAATTAGCAAGAGGAATACTAGAAAAGTAGACAAGACATGCGAATAGACATACCACAGA
The DNA here is from genome assembly GCF_037038515.1 of Microtus pennsylvanicus. Taxonomy (NCBI): domain Eukaryota; kingdom Metazoa; phylum Chordata; class Mammalia; order Rodentia; family Cricetidae; genus Microtus; species Microtus pennsylvanicus. The sequence goes on along the minus strand of NC_134581.1, from coordinate 12,255,283 downwards.
CAAAAGTAATTTAAATGGCCCTTAAATATATGAAATGATGCGCACACTGATGAGAAAGAGTGAATTTTGATGCTCATTGTTTGTGGAAAGGAAGGAATAGCAAGGTTCCATAAAAAATATCAAATAAAACTACCATAAGCCCTAGCTACATCACCTCTGGGTATATATCTGAAAAAACTGAAATCAGTATTCCCAGAGCTATGCTCATAACCATGTTCAATGCAGCACATTCAAAACAGTTTGTGGAAGTAGCCTAAATGCCTAGCTGCCCATCATCTGATGAAGAAAATGCACACACACACACACACACACACAGAGAGAGAGAGAGAGAGAGAGAGAGAGAGAGAGACAGACAGACAGACAGACAGACAGACAGACAGACAGACTTTTTTTTCATCCATTAAGAATGGGACTGTGAACATGGTTCAGCTGGTAGAATGCTGGCATGCTATGCACCATAAAAACTAGCTATCCTAATTTAGTTTCTGTGGTTGTGATAAAACACTGACATACACTATCTCGAGAGGAGATGATTTATTGTATCATACAGATTATAGCCCATTATCAAGGGGAGCCAGGGCAAAAAGTTGAGGAAGAAACCAACAAAGAAACTTGGTTTTCTGCTCACTCTTCCCGCCTTCTTCAGCTGCCTTTCTTTTACAATCCAGGTCCACCAACCCAGGAATAGTGCTACTCGCAGTGGGATGGACCCTTTTACATCAATCAGTAATCAAGGAAATGCTCCACAGACATGCCCACTGGCCAATGTGATGGAACAGATTCCTCAGTTGAGAGTCCCTCTTCCCAGGTGTGTCAAACTGACAGCTAAGATTATTTATCACAGGTTGGCCCCTTAAGAACTGTTTGCTAGCTCACTGCTTTTGAAATAACCCAGATATAAAAAGACAAACATCATGTCTTTTCTCATTTGTGGATCCTAGATTTTATATAAACATATAACACCACCCACACATATACACACCCAACATGAAAATAGAAATTGCTTGTCTGGGGAAGGAAAAGGACCAGCAAAGGAGGGGGTTAGAGTATAGAGAATAAATAGAACCATGCTTGAAGTAAGTGTCTTTATGAAACTCATCACTGTATAGAATAAATATGCTCAACAAATTTTTGAAAATAATTATAAATTTCTAGCCTAACTAAGGGCAACTTTGTAAAAAATGAATTCCCAATACAAGGGATGGAACGGAGACATAGATATTGGTTTCAAGGACATTTTAAAAGTTACCAAAGGAAGCTACAAATATTTTTTGCATTTTTAATGTTTTTATTGAGCTAAATATTTTTCTCTGTTCCCCTCTCTTCATTCCCTCCCCCTTCTCCCATGATTCCCACACTCCCAACTTACTCAGGAGATTTTGTCTTTTTCTACTTCCCATGTAGATTAGATTCATGTATGTCTTTTTTGTCTAGGTTCTCTGGGATTGTGAATTGTAGGCTGGTTTTTCTTTGCTTTATATCTAAAAGTCACTTATGAGTGAGTACATATATTTGTCTTTCTGGGTCTGGGTTCCCTCACTCAATATGATGTTTTCAAGATCCATCCATTTGACTGCAAATTTCAAGATGTCATCATTTTTCCACCACATTTTCTTTATTCGTTTTTCTGTCAAGGGACATTTAGGTTGTTTTCAGGTTCTGACTATGACAAACAATGCTGCTATGAACATAGACGATCACATGTCCTTGTGTTATGAATGAACATCTTTAGGGTATATACCCAAAAGTGGTATTGCTGGGTCTTGATGAAGTTTGTTTCCTAATTTTCTGAGCAATTGCCGTATTGATTTCCAAAGTGGCTGTACTAGTTTGCACTACCACCAGCATCGCAGGAGTGTTCCCTTTACCCCACAACCAGAGCTTTTGATCTTGGCCATTCTTATGGGTATAAGATGGAATCTCAGAGTTGTTTTGATTTGCTTTTCTCTGATGGCTAAGGATATTGAGCATTTCATTAAGTGTTCTTTAGCCATTTTAGATTTTTTTATTGAGAGTTCTCCGTTTAGGTCTGTACCTCACTTTTTATTGGATTGTTTGTTCTTTTGGTGACCAGTTTTTTGAGTTCTTTGTATATAGACCTCAAAAAACCCAATACTCAACTTCATATGAAAAAGCAAAAAACCCAGAATAGCCAAAACAATTCTGTACAATAAAAGAACTTCTGGAGGCATCACAATCCCTGACTTCAAACTCTACTACAAAGCTACAGTACTGAAAACAGCCTGGTATTGGCATAAAAACACACAGGAGGACCAATGGAACCAAATTAAAGACCTGGATATCAATCCACATGCCCACAAGCATCTGAGTTTTGACAAAGAAGCAAAAAATATAAAATCAAAAAAAAAGAAAGCATATTCAACAAATGGTGCTGGTATAACTGGTAGAAGAATGAAAATAGATCTGTATCTATTGCCATGCACAAAACTCAAGTCCAAATGGATCAAACATCTCAATATAAAACTAACCACACTGAGCCTCATAAAAAAAAGTGGAAAATAGTACACTTTAACTCATCAGCACAGGAGACCACTTCCTGTGAGACTATAACCCCAGTAGCACAAACACTGAGAGCAACAATTAATAAATGTGATCTCCTGAAACGGAGAAGCTTCTGTAAAGCAAAGACATGGTCAACAAGACAAAACAGCAGCCTACAGTAAGGGAAAAAGTCTTCACCAACCCCACATCAGACAAAGGGCTGACCTCCAAAATATACAAAGAACTCAAGGAAGCTACAAACGTCCTGTACTTATGAACACTCAAATGATACATGCCAATTCCTTGAAAAATATAAGCTATGAGTTCTTATTCAAGATGAAACAAGCAAGTAGTCCTATGGCTACTAAGAATGAAGTTGTGGACAGTTGCCAGCCCACAAGGAGATGCACCCTTAAAGTAAACTGACTATCCTTGTCCTAAAAGTTATCAACCCCCAAGAGCGCCTTAGGTAAGAGTGGGAGGACTTGATGCACACCCCCCTCCATGCTGGGATTTTGTCTGGCTTGAGCACACATCCAACAATAGGTGGCCAGAACAAATTGGATTTGTTGAGGAAAAGAAGAGAATACATTTGGCTGGTTTGTAAAAGGGGATGGATCTGAGAACAGTTGGGAAAGAGAACGAATATGATCAACATTGATTGGAAGAAATAGTCAAAGAATTAATTTAAAATGAGAAGAAAAAAACTATGTCTTTAGGGCTGGAAAGATGGTTCAACAATTCAGATCGCTTACTGCTCTTGCAGAAGACCTGGGTTTGGTTCCCAGAACCCACCCAGAGTGGCTCACAATCAGCTATAATTCTATTTTGTGTGTGTGTGTGTGGGGGGATGCCCCAAAATGCACATGGGGAGGCAATCTGTACAAGGTGAAAAATGAAACTCAAGTCAATACCATCTTTGTAGGCACTGGGCCAAAACTTTCTAGAGACTGACCTTCTCACACTTTTAAGCATAGTAGAACTCTGGAAGGGGTTTCCGCGTGGCAATTATCATAACAAATCTTTAGGCATAGCTACATAGACTCTCCCTAACAAGGTAGCAAAGTACCCATAACCTTTACAGTAAGAATGAATTCTATGGGTTGATAAACAGGGCTCAGGGTTAGGACCTGTGATAAACATAAGGATAGATTCTATTGGTAGAGGATTCAAAGTACATGGGGCCTCTTTCATAGGGATGAGTTCTCTTTACTGAGAGACTAACCCCAGATTTAGGGCCTAAATAAGTCTCAGTATATTTGGGAAATTCAGGTGGAGATTGCCTCCTAATAGAATAGCAAAAGATAACCAGGTTGTTCAACCACTTCACTCCAGCATTCCAAGTGATCAGACATCATTCATTCCATTAAAGGAAACAGGCTCACATGATTGACAATCCTGTTTTCTCCAAAGCTTTCTGTAAGCTATGCTTTCTACACTATTTCCAGGGAATGCCACACTTTCTTCTGCCCACATTTTTGAGTACTTCACATATATGGTGCACATAGATACACTCAGGCACACACAACCACATAAAGTAAGAAATAAATAAATCTTTTTACAAAGTTAAGTTTAAAAAGTTTTGAAAAAATTAATAATTATAAAAGATACTTAAGAAATAAATAATAACAGTTCTACAAAATTTCTCCCATGAAACAGTAAAGGAATCATTCTGAGTCCTCTGAACAAAGAATAAAATTAAGACCATGATAAAAAATTACAGTTCTGTATCCTTCACAGAGGTACCATGTATGATGCCCTGAGTTTGGTTCCCAGGACCCACATGATAGAAGCAGAGAGCAAGTTCTAAGTTCTCTGTTGACTTCTGCATGTGTACAATGCCATGCACACACCCATGGACACCCCCAACACAAGCTAAAATAAGTAAAAATTCAAAATGTAGAACATATTCTTAAGGAAACTGTGTTTTATTAGCCTTTACAGTGCAAGGGAATATATTTCTTTCATTTTTTAATTACCATGAAAATGCTACAAAAATCTAATTAATGGGGAAAATAAACTCAGCCATAAATTCTCCACATTGATAACAATAAACAAAATATTCATCAGATTGTGATGTTAGGAAATGAAACATTAAATTAAAAATGGAAGAAAAAGCCACCACTTGGATATTTATATTTCAAAATTATGATAGAATTATTAGGTATATTTTACTGGGAAATGGAAATTGCCAGTGCTTACCCATGAATAAATAAAAGCGCATCCAAATCATTATAGAGGATGTTTAGCAGGCTACCAACAGTTTACCAGCCAATTAAACACTAGGTCCAGACAATTTCTTCCACTTTGTAAGTCTGCATATGCCTCCATTTACTTAAGCCCTTCTAATCAGCGACACAGGATATGAACATGTGTTTACTACATGGCATTACTGACAAAAATCAAAAAAAAAAGTATGGTCAAATTTGTTAAATATTGAGGCAAAAAACATAAATTTTAAGATAATCCATTATTGTTCTTATTTTCTGTCTGTGCCTGTGAAATACAGTATTACCAAAAATAACTTGGGAAGGAAAGAGTATATCTCATCCTACAGGTTATAGGGTATCAGTGTGAGAACTCAGGCCAGGAAGTGGAAGCAGGAACCCTGAAGGAATGCTGCTTACTCATATGATCCCTGTTTTTGCTCAGCCTGTCTTCTTGTACAAACCAGGACCACTTGCCCAGGGATGGCACCATCCACAGAGGGCTATACTCTTCTTAGTCAATCAACAATAAAAAAATTGTCCCTCTTCCCAGGTGTGTCAAGCTTACAACCAAGTTTAGCCATTATGAATATCTGTAGCAAGGTAATAAATGTAATAACAAGCAAATGTTGCTGAGACAAAAGGCTCTCCATATGCAAAATATCCCAGTAGAAACTAAACCTTACAATAGACTTGTCGTATATAGATATACCGTTTCTTACTGTGTATATATGTGTGTGTGTATGTATATATATATGCATATATGTGTGTGAGAGTATATACATATGGGTATCTATCTATCTATCTATCTATCTATCTATCTATCTATCTATCTATCTATCTATCTATCTATCTATCTATCTATCATCTACCCATCTATATACCACTCATGGGTAAAGAAGGTTGCCATTGATCTTGACACCCTGAATTCCATTCCTGGCTCCCATACAATAGAAGTAGAGAACTCTGGCTAGTTATTCTTTGACATCCACACACGCCATAGCTCACATGTACACACACACACACACACACACACACACACACAACTTAAACAGAAAACAAAGGGCTAGGGAGGTAGGTCAATGGACTTGAGTCGAGCATGGAGACCAGAAGTCGATTCCAAGCACCCATATGAAGTCCAGTGAAGTGGTGGGTGCCTCTAATGTGTTCAAATGAGAGAACAATTAAGGAGAACAGACAAAGTCAACCCTGGGCTGCCACATACACATATATGTGCATCTGTACACACATGTGCTTACACACATTTACACACACATATTCAAAAACACTGTTAATAGAAAAGAGTTCCTGTCCACATATAAAATGTTTAAAGAGAGTATGATTAAAATATCCATTAATTGTCACCGGGCTATACTACCTTGTGCAAAAATAAATAAAATTCTCATTCTGTTGAATTTTTTTAATATAAAATTACTTTATTGTAATGAGATCACAAAATCATCATGGAGCTAGATTGAATGCTTTGATGTTTTATTTCTTGCGTTAAAATAAATGATAAGTACTGAGTTCAAATTTTTAGATATTGAAAATAAAAATATAATTAAATATGACAGGATTGAAAAGTAATCATTTCATAGCTGGACATGCCTTGGCTCACGTGTCAAAACACTCTGAGGATGGCTCGTGCCTATAATCCAGCACTCAAAAGGCTGAGGCAGGGGGATGTTTCCAGGCCAACCTGGGCTATAAGGGTTCTCTAAAGGGCTAGATGGTATGATATCCTGTTTCAAAATGAAAGGAAGCCTACTCAAAATGTACAAGGAGCAAATCCATTATCAAACCATATTGAAGATCAGTTTTTATTCCCATGAATACCTAGTCATATTATATTTTCACATCGTTAGTGGTGTGTTTTAAATTTAGACAATTGCTCTATGTAAATAACAATATCTAAAGAAAACACTTACCCTGAAATGAGCCCCACTCCCATGGGAGCTGGCCCATGCTGCGGATGTGCCTGCCAGGAAGCAGATAGAGGCCATGATGAACTGGCTCCTTGAATCATCAAGTGGTAACAAGTCACAGCACCTCGGATAGTTGCCTGCAGGTAATAATTTCCTGAGTAGAGTTAAAAACTGCTTTATAATACCGACTCCCACAAAATCTCAGTCTTAAGGGCTTGGTTGTGCTTTATTATAGCGCCTGATTGACAGGCAGATTATGCAGCTATTACGTTTCCTTTTTGTGCACAGAATGTTCTTGACATTCACCTCCCTCATACTTTCTATTAGAAAAACAATGAAAAGAGTTCACACAGAAACTGTCTTTTTGACTGAATGGGAACGGGAAGGAAGTCCATTTTTTTTTTTTTATGACTTTGTGTACCATTGACCCAAAGCTGAACAACCCAAGATTCATTCAGATAACTTTTCATTCATTCGGGCACTTGAGAGCTCATTCATTTATTATACAGTCATTTTTTTAATCACCTCGTGTGGTCTGGTGCCAAGCATCAGAGATCTGAAAACAAAGGCATTTGGTGATTGTGAGGAAGACACCTTCAGTGACAAGCAATGATGGAACCAAGTGAATCTGATATCAAATACAGCAAAGCAAATATGGAGTCCAGCTCATTTTCTCTTTCCTGCTAATCCCCAGGGAAGCCAAGAGGCTTTCCTCTCTGGATGCCCTTTCCTCACTGTCTGCCTTGTTTTCCCCATGTCCTCCATGTCTTGCTTCCTGGCTTTATTTAAAGCTCTGATTCAAGGTGCATGCTGGGAGGCTTTTGCTCTGGTTGTCTTGTGTAAAATACAAGTAGATATCGTCTGTTTTTCCTGGAAGGTATCTTTACATTTCTTCAATTATTCTCAGCATTATTTCATGTCATACTAGGTAGTTTATGTTTTTTCTTTTTTCTTTTTCACTGAAATATAAGCCCTACTCAGACATAGGTTTTGCATTTTCATTACCACAAGGCCAGTAACTGAAGTAGCATTGTCTTGTACAGAGGAAAACCAATTAATGAAGGCTGGGTGAGGAATTCAGCAGCGGCTCTTACTTTGTGTGGCTACAACACGTTCAGAATTGCCACAGCTCCCACAGGAAACGCGGTGCCCTGTACAATAGCAAAGTGCAGAAAATTGCTGACTGTTGTCCTTGACCTCATCTTCTGGCTATTTCCTCAAGGGGAGAGTTGAAGAGGGTTCGTCACAAAGCAATCAGGCCAGGAGAAAGGACACCTTGAGGATACAGTCCTTCTGGGATGGGGAAGTGGCCTTGTTTCCCCCACCCTCTTCCCACAAAGGGTGACAGCCTTAAAATGGGGAGAAACTTGATAAGCAAGTGGTTTGCCAACTAATTTTTTTTCCCTGCAGGTGCTTAGTTGAATTTGTCTGGAGCTAACAAAGGAGCCTCTATCAGGAAGATCTCTCCCTGGTTATCTTAGCTCAGCATGCACTCCCACGCCACCATCAATCTTTCCTCTGATGGCTACAGCCAAATCCTCTGCTCCAATGACTTGTCAGACTTTCTTCTGAGTGTAGATGGTTCACCTTAATCCATTGCAGAGGAGGAAATGGGTGCTCAGAGCTCAGGGAAGAAGAGGCAAGGCACACCCGCCAACACTTTAGCCCACTGCTCACAAATCTGTCACCGTTATTGTACCCCAGCTTTTCCTGAAACACCCAGGATATAAGCATAAACACAGGTGAAGCCTACTTAGAAGTGTCAGTTAACACTGCTCCAATAGGTGGCGCTGAAGCAGGTGCAGGGGCCAGGACTGTGTTTATCCATTTGTTTACATACAGATATTGGATTGCTGTTTCTAATCATGAAATCAGGTAAAGCCTTCCTGTGTTTTTCACTAACTACAAACTTAAGAGCCTAGCTGTGGTGTTGGTGGGGCAGTTGATTGAAGTAACTAATTTTGTGACTCAGCGTTAACCAGAATGAGTGGTGAAACTGATTTCTGAGCCCTCAGTGCACCCCCCCTCCCATGCTTCATTTTGTCCTGGGTGACTGTCCAGGCAGTGAGAGGTTTCTGTCAATTCTAGAGCTTTGGAAATTGCTTACAAAGAATTCATTGTTTACTTAGGGAATATAACCTTCTGGAGTCTTTGATGGAGTTGAGGAATTTATAGTTTTAGTTTTTCTTAGATATGATAAAAAAATAAAATAGATATAAATTATTGTAACTGTAATTCTTGCTTGATTCCTGTTTTGTTATATGTAATTTTACTATGTTAAAGTAAAAACCTTCCTTTTTATTTAAAAGGGGAGGTGATATGGGATTCCCCTCTGTATGCTCTGAATATCACTGATTAATAAAGGAACTGATTTGGGCCTATAGAAGAGCTATAGGGGAACAGAGCTAGATGGGAAAACTAAACTGAATGCTGCGAGAAAGAAGGGCAGAGTCAGAGAGAAACCATGTAGCCCTGCCGGAGCCAGACAGAAATTTAACTGGTAAGCCACTGCCACGTGGCGATACATAGATTAGTGGAGATGTGTTAAATTAAGAGGTAAGAGTTAGTCGATAATAAGCTAGAGCTAATGAGCCAAGCAGTGATTTAAATAATATAGTTTCTGTGTGATTACTTCAGGGCTGAGCAGCTGGGAACCAACAAGCTGTCTCCTGCTACATTTTTGGCCCCCAGAATTATCTGTACTCAGATGTGTGCACACAAACACACACATACAAAAAACACAGATACCCACACATACACACATATACCCACATACTCAAACAAGTACACACACACATACATATACACACATACAAACATATATATATATATATATACATAAACACATGTCCACATACATGTATTATGTGTTTACATGTAATTAAAAACAAAAGAGATCATTTTAGCAAAGCTAAACATAGCTAGTGATAAAAGGTACCATTACTTCTCTCCAGGGTTTGGGTTCAAGGACACTCCATAGAGGTAGAATGGTAGAATCAGTGTTAAGTTGACTCTGAAGACAAAGGTTTGTAGTAAAAATAAATTACTGTGCAATATAAACAATAAATGCTGTTTCCTAGCTGAGGGATGGTGCACACCTTTAATTCCAGCACTCAGGAGTCAGAGGCAGGTGGATCTCAGTGAGTTTAAGGCCAGCCTGGTCTACAGAGTGAATTCCAGGACAGCCAGGACTACTCAGAAAAACCCTATCTCAAAAACAAAACAAAACAAAAAGAAACAAAACAAACCCTCTCAAAACAGGAAAAGCCGTTTTCTAGATTCTTTGGACTTGTTACCATCAAATACTAAGTAAAACTTCCATCATATGGCTGTTGAGATGGCGTAGTCTGTAGCTTTCTGTTGTCTAAACTCAAGACCAGACTCCAATCACCACCCACAGAAAATGCCAAAGGTATTTATAATCCCAGAGCTGGGGAGCCAGAGACAGGAGATCCCTGGGGCTCCGTGGCCTGGCAGCCTAGCCTAACTGGAATTTCAGTCCCAACAAGAGACCCTGCCTCGAGAACAGCTCTAGAGGAATAGCACCTAACATGGACTTTTGACTTCTGAGTGCACATGCATGATGTTTATCACATCTGCACACATATAATCATGTGCACACATATAATCATGTGCACACATATAATCATGTGCACACATATAATCATGTGCACACATATAATCATGTGCACACATATAATCATGCACACACATGCACACACATTCACATAAAAGTCTCCTTAGAAGTGGGATCTAAACTCACACTTAAAAAGCAGTACGGAAGGGGAGGGGAAGGGCAGGCACAGGAACTGGGTGTTGCTGCTGATGAGTGCTCCAGTTACTCGTGTAGATGGGGCACATGGCTCAGGGTCTGCCCACCCTGTCTTCCATCTTCTGTGACACCCATGGTGAATGACTCACTGATCCACAGGGGGGCGGTGCCACCCATTCTGTTAATGCAATCAAGAAACAAATGAGCGATGAGTGGGAAGGCGTGGATGACATGGATGCTTAATGAGCTCTGTCGCCCTGGCTGTGCGTTCCCAGCTTCCAAGGCCTGCTCAGAGCGTCTGCACTCTTTGGGGCAAGATCGTTTCCAGAGATGAGCTTTAATGAAGTTAAAAGTGTATGGAGAAGCACCACAGGAAACTAATGAAAGCAAAAATGAAAAATGGAAAAAATAACAAATGTTTATTAGGTGTGCCTACCAGGAAACCCCCAGGTGTGAGGATAATTTGTCCTCGCTGAGAAGAAGCATTACCCAACACTGATGTGTGTTTTCTTGAATGCAGGAGATGGGCATCTTAGCCACAGAGCAATTTAAAGAATTGCCCAAATATGTTCTGTGTTTTTACACTTCATGTATAGACTTGTCTGTCAAGATCTCTCTCTCTCTCTCTTCCCTCTCTCTCTCCAGTGCTTTAAGTATCAGGTGAAAGGAATATTATAACTTACACTATGAACATGTTCATAGAAAGGAAAGCTGAGACAAAATGACCTTTCCGGTGGCCTTTCTAGGGACAGCGACTACATCATGGCCATGGACAGCCATGAAGAGGCCCTGAAGAGAAACATCACGAACAGTATCATGATTCTCTTGAAGGGGAAGAGCCTTCAGTTTCCTTCAGTTCTCAGAACATTAGGAGGGCTAGAACATCCTCTCATAGGTAGGCTAATAGGGCCTGGAAAGGAAAGAGAGCTTTGCATTCTGGAATATCAGGAGAGTTGTAGCGTCGTTCTGTAGACGAGGTGGTGAGGCCTTAAAGTAGGATGGCCCTCAGTTCTTCAGTTCCAAGAATCAAGGAGGAAGTTTCTAGCAGAGAATTTTGGTGTGTGCTAGTAGAGGGGTCCCATATCATGTGACACCACCCAAGTGACAATTGTCCCTTCAAACCAGTGATCTCTGAGGGACACATGTTTACAAACTCAAAAGCAATGAAATGTATCGGTTTCCTTCATGTTGCAATGAAACAAGGTTGTGCACAGAGAGGAGGTGTAGATGAAGGAACAGGTTCCATTTCACATCTAGGGAAACGGTAGGAAGTCACTGACACAGACCTGCGCGCGTCAGAAGACTCAGACTGCTCCCGGACCACCGCATCACCGCAATGCTCAGCTCAGCCTCTACGCATCATCAGAGGTTTCAACTCACATCCTTATGCTTGTTTAGCAAGGACTTTACAAAGTGAGCGTTCTCCTCAGTTTCCCACAATCTTTCACACTATCAAGGCATCCTGAGAAACCGTGGTGACATAACCTTGTCATGTGAGAGCTGTCATACCAGTGACTTTCTCACTGATCTCGTGGAACTCAGTCCTAGAATTCATGTTCCCTTTCCTCTCAGTCCCCCAGAAAGTCACCCAGGAGATTCTCTAGAAGTTTGGAACTTCCTTCTCCAAAGCACCCTGAGCACTTTGCATCTTAAAGTTAACTCCCTATTATTATGATAATTATTTTATGAGTGAAAACATTTCCTGTTAACTGCAACATGGTGACCTGGAGTAGTAGATGGACTTAGCACCCAGGCAATGTGATTTCTTTCTTTCTTCTTTCTTTCTTTCTTTCTTTCTTTCTTTCTTTCTTTCTTTCTTTCTTTCTTTCTTTCTTTTTTTTTAACTCTCAATGTGATTTCTGAGACACACCAGAGGGACTGTTTCTCCTGGAAACAGAAGGGAAGTGGATACAAAAACACTTTTCCATGTGTTGAAACAGACCAAGGAGAGGGTATGAACTCTCAAAACTATATTTAAAGTGAACAGATATGAGAGCAAACATAAGTGGTCTTTAACGAGCCTAAAGGGGCAGTGAACCACACAGTAAAAGGCTGCAAGGAAAGACAAAGTCATTTGAAGGAGCAGCTCCAAATACAGAGAGGAAATAGATCTGAAAGTGCTAGCCCTGTCTAGCCATGGGCAGGAGGAGTTAGCGAAATGTGAAAAATAAAATGGAAATATGCAGACGGATGAAAATCAACACCGGAGGCGAGAGCAGAGGGAGGCGTGTTTGTGTGAGAAGACATTGAGTGGTCAAGAAACACTCTTTGAAACAGTGTTTCTGAAATAATAGAGGAACTTTACTTTGCACTCAAACCTTCTCAGTTTCTCCTTCCTCTGAAAAAGGCTGCTGAAGAATCGTCACAAAGGGCTGTTATAAAAGAGCAGAGGCATTGGTGCAGAACTGATTCCACGAGAGACACCGGGGAAAGAATGAAGAAGAGAGGGCAGGGAAAGAGCGCATATTTATGGAGACTGGACGTAGGTGGACATGCAAAGCCGCAGGCCAACCCGACTGTTTTCTTTGGAGCGACTAAGGATTCAAGCATAATGGAGAGCCGCATAAATACCAGGCTGGCTTTTGACAAATGTGGAAAAGCAGCTCAGTGGAGAAATTACCCTTTTGAAAAATTAGTTTCGAATACCTGTGGGAACCCAGAATGGATACCCGCTCAGCGTGCCTAATGTGCTGGGCTCAATCCTCAGCAACGGGGAAAACCAAACAAACAATTAAGTGACTAAAACAGAATAAAATAATAGTACTGAGCAGTGCAGATTTTAAACAAAACATACTAATTCTGAAATAAATTATAAGGTGGGAAACTCAGTGAGACCTAGAGTTTGGGGGAATTCCTTGTGAAGACATCACAACCACTAGCCATAAAATATCAGCACATTGTATTTTATTAAAACTAAATAGTTTCTCTCTGTTAAAGGACACTTGAGGTCATGAAAAAGATAGCCTATAGACTAGAAGAAAAGATTTACAAATCACATTTCCAACAAAAATGAGTGACTAGGCCAAAACACTGCTATGAAAATTCAGGTAGTCCAGTTTGAAATGGGTTTTGAGAAAGCTAATGTGAACTTCATGGAGCTTCCACCATGCTCATAGACTATTTTATTTCCTCACTTCAGATCTGTGAGGAAAGAGGGCTTCCAGCTCTCCATCATCCCATGGATTATCACAGACGGTGTTCCTTGGACTCACGCAGTGATGGAGGTGTCATAGGTCACATCCTGAAGAGTAGGTCCGGGAATCTGCAGGTCAGAAAACAGAGACAAAGAAAATAGCCAGGACTTGGAAATGGAGCTGCAAGTAGAAGAGAGAAGAGGGCCTTTAAAAGCATTCGATGTTTGGTGTCCAGTAGCAGAGAGATCCTCTGGCTCTGAGCGGGCAGCTTTGCAGTTAAACAGGTTAAATGAAGGGCAAGGGGGGTTGCTTTTGCGACTAGCACAGCTGTTGGGAATGGAGTGAGAGGCCCAGGTAAGAGCTCAAGAGTAAAAATCTGTCCAGCATGTTCAAGGCTCTGGATTTGATCCTCAGCACTGATAAACTAATTAGCTAATTACAAATTAAAATAAAGCAATAGTACTAAGGAATAGAAAAATAAACTAATGCTCACAGAGAATGAAAGAGTGTTAGCTGGCCCAGAGTTCTAACACACACATTTTAAAAGAACACAGAATAAGTAGAGGCAACCGTTGTGCAGACAGTAGAGAAAAAATAACTCAAAAGAAGAAAGATCAAAAGCAGGATGTGCCCGGGAAGAACTGTGATTTGTAACAGTGAACCTATACAAAAGTTTAGCGGATAAAAGAAGGACACACCTACAAAAGAAACAAACACTCTGACTTCTGTCATGCTCCTCAATTCTAAAGTGTGCATTTGTAAAGAAATAAGTGAATATCTCTATGCCAGTTTTCAAAGGCAACATGATTGTAATGTCTGGGTGTGTTCCCTGTACCTGTCATTTCAGAACTTGAGAGGGAGAGGCAGGAGGATCAAGACTTCAGAATCATCTTTAGCTCTCTGGGGAGGTGAAGGCCATTGGGTTACAGAAGACCATGTCTCAAAAAACAAATAAAACAATGGTAGTAAGAGAGTCCTCAGTGAAGATTGTCTTATATGTTTCTATCTCTTTATTTAGCCGCCTGTTTGTATGCCTTTTGTCCATCCATCTGTCTATTAACATGACTTTTGAGACTATCAAAGAATTGTTATTGAATGCCTAGAGCTGGGCTGTGTGTGTAGAGCCAGACTCCAAAGTGAGAAGTTTGCAAAAGAGGTACAATTTAATGAGAACGCCAAGCCCAGAGGTGGGAGTGTAAGCCTCCGTCTCCCAGAAGACAGGGTGTAGGGATGCTCGTGGATAAGGGAAGAGGGAAATGTAAAGTGCATAAAGAGGTGACAGGTAATGACGTAATTGGGGGGTCTGTATGAGCTTAATCCATCATTTGAACTATAGACACACATTTAGAAAAAGAACAGGGTAGGTGTGATGGTTGCCTTTCATTGTCAGCTTGATACAACCTAGAAACATCTGGAAAGAGACTCTCCACGGAGAGCTGTCTAGATCAGGCTAACCTGTGCTTATGTCTGTGAGGGATAGATTTGCTGGCCTTTATTGATGTAGGAAGATCCAGATTGAACGTGGGCAGCACCATTCCCTGGTTTGAGGGTAAGGCTAAGAGAGAGTAGAAAAAGCTAGCTGACAACATGCACGCTGTCACCCGTCTGTTCCTCACTGTGTTTGTGATGTGACATTTGTACACTCATGTCACCATGGCTTTCCACTGTGAAGGACTGTAACTTGGAAATTCTGTGCTAAAATAAATACTTTCCTTTTTTTTTTTTTTTTGCTCAGAGTCGATCTGAAATGTCCAAGGGCAGTGTTTGACTCGAAGGAGGTCAGCCAGGACAGCAGGTATTTTCTGAATGGTCTGGGGGCAGTGTTTGATGCAAAGGAAGCCATCCATCACTTGCCTGGGTCCCAGTAAGGAGTCGGTGGTTCCAAGCAGCTTCACAGGGACAGAGATTGCCTCTGAATCCCAGAAAAGCATCAGAAGCGGGGAGGGATTGCCACCAAGATCCACAAACAAGAGGTGTTATCTACAGCAAAGCAATGGGAGACTGGCAATACAGGGCTTGCTTCACGATCTCTTAAGTTGGTGCCTTTAAGTCTAAAGCCAGTGCGGTGAATGAAGTCCAGAGAGTAATGCTCAGGCTCATAAACCTGAGATCCCATTCTATTTTTTAGAAAAAGAAATAGTTGAAATATACTTCGACCTCACAAAAAGAATAGAGACGACCTGAAGCGGAGAGGGTACCTGTGAAAAAGATATGCAGACAAGTAAGGTGGAGATCTTGTTTGTCTGGTTGTGGAGATACTGAAAGACTTCTAACTGGTTGGCACACAGCTACTATTACCTATGAACAATCTTCCAAACCATGACCTAGCCACCTGGATCTTCCTCAGACACCCTGGGACCATCTACCAGTTCGGCAGCTACAGATGTACCGTCACAGCCATTTAGTGCCCCTGTGTATAAGCTTGTCATGGAGCTGTCCAATTGTCTGTCACATAATTCCCCTATTTTGTGAGTCATTACACTCATATTCTTTCTCATTTTGTCTCTTCTGATGCTCACTCTCTCCTTAGTTAGAGTCAATACGGGTTCATCTATTTTTGCAGGCTTTTCTTGAGCAAACACTGCTTGCTTGATGGAACTGGAATTGCTGGAATTGGTCTGTATGCTTGCCAACAGAGAGCCTTAATTGGTATGCCCAGAACTCCATCATCAAGGGATGAACTCGGCTGTGTTATCCATCTTTCTGCTTCTAGACACCAAGACAGATAAACACAGATACAGAGAGATCAAAATGGAATTGCACCTTTGCTATTATTATTCAATCTGCCTTTCAGATATGCTAGTATACACATTGTGGCTCAACAAATAGTCACAGCCAGTACAATTTTATGTCAGTCTCTTTAACTGATACCCTAATCTCAAAGGTTTAAGTTAATACCAGTGTTTCATTATTTCAGACACAGGTGTTGGTGATATTTCATTCGTATTTTAATAATTAAGCCTTGCTTGAAGATCAGAACACAAAGCAGCTGCACTGGTCAGCCATACAGGCCAGGCAGTGGTGGCACACACTAGTTAGCCACAGAGGCTAGGAGGTGGTGATGCATGCCTTTAATTGCAGCACTAGAGAGGAATATAAAGGGGGAAGAGAGAGTAACTCAGTGTGGTGTGGGGTTTGAGGATTCCTGGAGACAGGATCCAGCCCCATTTCAGTTTGAGGTAGAGGTAAGAGCCAGTGGCTGGCTGCTTTGCTTTTCTGATCATCTGGTTGAACCCCAATATCTGTCTCTGGGTTTTTATTATTCGTGTTACATGGGTGCAGATGTGTGTTCATGCATGTAGAGACAGAACGCAACCTCAGTCACCCTGTCATGCCTCCTCGGGCTCCATCTACTGTTGTTGTTGTGTTTTTGCCTCTCTTCACTGGGACTTGGGCTCAACTGATTAGGCTAGGCTGGCTGGCAAGAGAGCCCCAGGGAGACTTCTGTCTGGGACTCCTCAGCTCTGGGATTACAGCTCCTGGCCTTTTCATATGGGTTCTGTACCAGCCCATAAATCCTGGTGCTTACGCTTCACGCACTTTATAGACTCGGCTAACATCTCTTTATTTTGTAAAGCTCACAGAACCGTCTAAAATGCTCCCTTTCTGCCCTCCTCCACAGAGACACGCTTTTACCCTCCTCTTTGTCTTTCCCCTTCTCTGGGGAGTTGAAAGTAGTGGCATCTGCTTTGTCCATCCCCAGACATTTGTCTGGAAAGCTAGATCATGGAGGGATCAGGTGACGTGCACCTAGCTTCTCTTTTTCCTCCTTATCAGTAAGAAAGACATGCTGTCAGGATTAGGAGAGCGAATTTCCAGCAGCAGCTGCCAGGACAGACACAGTGGGCATGGGGCAGCGCTGACAAGGTCAGCGGGGTGGGGTGGGGCGGGGGAGCATGTCTCCAGCATGTGGAGCTGACTGAATACATTACACAGTTGGGTTTTCCCCATGTTTCCAGTGAGAAAGTCTGAATGCTCCACCAATCCTTTGGAAAGGACACTGACTGGTCTTTCACTTCAATGTCATGAGGACTAATCGCTTTTATACCCTGACTGCTCAGAGTGACTAGGGACACTTGTTACAATTACTACATTTAGACAGATTTTCAGTATTCTGGAGACAGACCAGGGAACCTTCTTTGGCTCTTTGGGGAGTTCTATTAAGGGAAGAGAAAAGAGTCAGTCTGCAGTTGTGACCCAGCCACGGAGGAAGCAAGATAGCAAGATGTGACTGCCTCGCTGAAAAAGGTACCAGACCACATGGCTAACACCTGTGAACCAGCAATCTTTAGAAGCCATCTTCTGTAATCTTTCAGTTCCGTTTTTTGATTTCCTGATTTAAGAACCCAGCAGAAGACCCTGGCTTTGGATTTCTTTGGTAGCCAAAGAATTTTTGGGGACCTTAAACCCCTGAATTAAACTTGTCAGAGCTAAGAAAAGCTCAGTTGCTCTCAATAGGTCCAAATCTTTCCATGTCAGCTGCAGCAGCCACTACCACGTCTGTGGAAATGTAGTTCTTGGGACCACAGAGGAGTCAGCAGATCCACACGAAGAATAAGGCTAAAGAAGCCTTGGTTTGAGGAGCCCAGACTCTCTCTGGAGCTGTTGGAAGTCACAAGGACACATGAAATGCTCAGTATGTTGCCTCACCTGGGTTCTGAAGTCGGACCAGAAGGATATAGACAAACCTTTAAGAACAATTTGTGTCTTGTAAATCATCCCTGTTTGTGGGTGACTTCAGTTTCCTGAACTAAAACATGGGATAATATTAGTGGGATGAATGCTGAACGCAGGGCATGCTCACTGTCAGCATCTCTGTGACTTCGAGGCACAGATACTGAAGGTGCCAGTAAGGAAAGCTGGGCGCCTGCTGCCACAGACCCCAGGGACCCCTTGATTGCAATGACTAGTTGATTACTGCCTGTCTCCTCCTGGCTCAGCTCTCTCTAAGAATATATGGGCTCCATCCACTTCAGTCCTCTGCATGCTGTTGGGAAGCTGGTTCATTGCTTTCTGCCAAGATTTTATTTAATTTCATATTTTATTTATTTCATTAGGTTTGCCATTTTTTAAAGTAGAGCAAAGAGAAAAATGCTCCTTTCTTTACACAATCTACAATTCAGCCACACAGAGATGTTCAACTGGACCAGAGTCTCGTTTTGGCATCTTAAAGGCCCAGATACAGAGAGGGGAAACCATAAAGCACATTTGAAAACATTAGCATTAACATCAAGTTAAGACAAAAGCGTATGTTTCTAAAGAACATCAAATAAGGACTTGGGAGTTAGAGGAGAAGGCAGAGCTTCAGTAGCAATGGCTCAGCTGCAGATCCTAGAGAAAGGTGATCCTAGAGTCTCCCTCCAGACAGTATTCATGGAGGGCTGGCTCCCTTCCAGCCAACCCCAAAGATGTTATCATTGTTTCACCTTCAGCTCCTTGATATATTCTCTTTCCCTTTCAAAGAGTAAACAGATAAATAAAAAGCTTGGAATAGTGAGAAGATACTAGACATGAAAACAAGAATTCCACAGAACTGGTTGCGTCAAAGGATTCTAGGTAGTTAGAAGAACAGGCTTGACTTTTTGCTTAATGTGTCTTTCTGTATCTCCCTGTACTCCTCTGTAGTGAATGAAATCACATCTACTTCCTAGGTCAGAGGTCAGGTCTCTGTAATCCACACAAGAAGCAGATATCAGATAGTCTTCTGCACCTGGATGAGAAAGGCTTGTGACATCCCAGTGCTTGCTCCCATCATAGGCATCCGTTCTGCAGATCTGGGAAGGGATCTAGGCCACCTTGAGTTCTCAGAAGGCGCCGGCATCTGTTGCAGCATGTCCAAGGACCTCACCCTGGCTGGGGCTGATCTAGTGCACGTCACATGTTCATTTTACTCTTTTTCTCCTTTCACTGAGTCCAGAATTTTCTAGACTTTGTGAGTGGCTGCATGTGGATATTGTATTAACATTGAATGTGTGTTTCATTGACAAAGTCACCTTCCTCCTTAGGACCCCAGTAGAGTGGTTTCATTGGCCAGAGTGAAGACTAAAGAGGTGAGAGCTGAGCATGGGCTCCATGTTGGGATACTGCTGTTCCCTTCCAGTGAGATCATCTTGCCAGGTGTTTAATCTTCCTCTGCCTGTTTGTGAGTTTGGGGAATATTCTCTATTCTCTTTTTCTTTTGGGCTTTTTCTTCATGCTGGATATTAAATTATCATTTCTCCTTAGAGTTTTGTGGGAATATATATATATATATATATATATATATATATATATATATATATGATGCTATATTTACAGCAGAAGCAGACACCATGAAAGTCTCATTTATAATTTGGTGGGGCTACGGCAGAGGTGAAACAGCTGTCGCAAGCCTTTCATGCGTGCCACAAGTGCTGAAGCTCATGCGTTGTATATGCCATGCTTGCTTTGACCAAGCTAGGAGTCCTGGCTTTACAACTCTATACAGTAGCTGCACATACAGGAAGCATAGTCCAGATTCATTCTCCAAGCTTGACTTGCTCCAGGCCTGCAGCTTCACTCTGTCTTTTTCTTTTGTCAGACTAAGGCTCAAAGGTCTTCTGTATTCTGTGAGGCTTCTCCCCAGAGCTGACCCTATAGGTTCTGACTGATCACTGAGCTGGGTGAAGGATTTTCCTGACAATATAGCACAACAATGACCAGGAAATTCGAGCATGGGCATTTGGGCAGAAACAGCACCTGATCTATTCTTGCTGCTAAGAGCTTTTGTTCTCACCATAAAACACCAAAAAACAGAAAGTCCTCAGCAAGGAAGGTAGCTGGGGACATCAGAGCAAGGCTTGAGTGTAGGAATTCAGAGATCCACCTTGCATGCCAGTAAGACAGAGTGTAAAGTCATCCAGAGGGGGTGGGTCTCTACAAGGAAACTTTTCCAGACTCAGGGCAGCTGTATGTACTAACTCACAATGGTTTTGACAGTACACACATGCTCTATGTCAAGTCCCAGCATGGAAGGGTGATGTGGTCATGCAGTCCTACCTATAGATGAGTGTCTACTGGCAAATTATGGTGTGTGTGTGTGTGTGTGAGAGAGAGAGAGAGAGAGACTCCATTTCTTCAAGGTAGTGCCACTTGAGGGGTTACCCGTGCCCCAGGTGATACCCACACACATCCTGGCAGTGGTGACAGAGGAGCGGAGAAACCAAAAGCAAATATATGAGGTTGGCAAGAAAATGTGGAGGGAGAGTGGGTGAGGAATTGGAGGGGAGAAAACAGCATGGGTTGGATGCAATGAAAACATGCATGAATGTACAAATATTCAATAAAAAAGACAATTGAATATCTTCTGTTGTCATCCCTTTGTTCCAAGTACTCTGATTCTGCATGTTCTTCCTAAAGGATTTCTCTCTCTCTCTCTCTCTCTCTCTCTCTCTCTCTCTCTCTCTCTCTCTCTTCCCTTACTCCTCATTCTCTATTTCTCTGCCCCTGGTACTGGCATTAGCTTTGAATATGCTCTTATGATTAGCCTCATGAGATGAGCACGCCAATGTGTTTTCTCTACTCTTTTAAATGACATCATTTTGGGGCTTGTGATTTTATTAGCACTGACTTCAACTGAAGTCTTTATCACATTGCAAAAACATTCTGAGAGATAAGTGATTTGCTTAATTTCAGTTGAAGAGAAACAGCAAATTCAGAGGACTCATAAGATAGTTACATTGGTGCATCTTTGCAGAGCACACGGGAACTAAGGAGTTTACATCTGACTGTGACAGGTGAGTCCTGAGCAGTTTATTGATTCCAGACAGAGAGGGCTTGGGAGGCCAAAAAGGCATACTGTATACTTTCCAGTTCAGTGATCCAATGACTTTATTGAGGTTTCTTCCAGGGGCATGAGTGACCCAAAGGTGCGGCTGAGGAGTGACACTCAGGGCAATTATTTCTCTTTCATATAACCTTGGGGGAGTCCAACTCCAGTCCAACTCTTCATGTCTCCCATAACTGGGTAGGTCTAATGAAGATCTTGGGGGACTTATAAAGGTCTCCTGGGTCTCCTAAAGTGTCACTCTTCTGTCCTCTCCATAAAAGGCTAACCATAGGCCCGATCTTGAGTGTGTCAGGTGGTGACCACAGGTGCTTCTGCTTCCAAATGACAATGGATGTGTGCAGTGCAGATGAAACAGCTTCCCTACATTCTCTCCGGAGCAAGGAAAATCTAGACAAACCCAGCAGTACAGAAGACAATGGAAAGAACAAAGACAGATTGATGCAAATAGTTTTGAGTTGTAAAGCCAATCAGCATGGCTAGGGAGCAGCACAGAGGCAAAGATGTGGCTGGTTGCAAGGCCCATTGTGGGTCCTCTGCGCACACAGTCTGTTTTCTCTCTGTGATTATAAGGGTGCAGAACGCCATATGCCCCTAAGCAGTGCTGCTTCCGGGGACTGCACAGGGCTGTGGTTCCCAGCTGCACTGCGTATTCAGTGGATAACTCAATATCATGAGTTCCCAGATGTCCTTCCAATGTCCTGATTCTTAAAGCTTGGAAACCCAGAGGCTGGTATGTACTGTCACCAGGAAAGGTAACTATATCTCCCCCAGCCTGTCCTTTTAGGGAGCATAGAGAGCCTTACTTAAAAGATAGATGAGGCTAGGGGGGCTCTGTATGGCGGTTCACACCTGTGATCTCAGTACTTGTGTGTGTGTGTGTGTGTGTGTGTGTGTGTGTGTGTGTGTGTGTGTGTGTGTTTAGGGATTGGGGTGGTTAGTCAGGAGGATCATTAAGAATTTAAGGCCTAGCTGGATTACACAGCCATTTTTAGGTCAGGCTTGGCTATAGGGTGAGAGTGTCTCAGAATAGAAAAAAGAAAAATCAAAACCAACTGACCAACCAAACATGCAACAAAGCAACTTGATTACAAAAACAAACACTATGGAATTTGTCACAGCTTGGGTAAATATCTATCAGATCAGTCACAGAGGGAGAAAGGAGGATGATACAATGTAACGGCCGGAGAACAATGGGTACCAATGGAAACCGTTACCCTAATGGTTAAAAAGGAACTCTCTAGTCCATCATACTAAGAAGAGCACAAGCCCACCCTGTAGACCAAAGTAATTCAGAGCCTTTATAGGACCAAAACTGTAAGAGAAAACCCCCATCTCTACGGGCCTTTTCAGAACAGCTCCAGAGAAACATACAGATTCACATAAACACCAATTTTACCCTATCCGATATGGAACCTGTTGCTTTTCTTGAAATAAAGTCTGATGTTCAGCAAATATAATTGCTTAATTTTAATCCCATTGCTTTGCTGTCTTCATTCAGGAGCCTCTGACAGCTTAGTGTTTTTTTTTTCCTTTTTAAATTAGGATCAAGCGAGGCCACTGAATTAATTGAAAGGGCTATTTTAGACATCTGTTTCTCAGCAGTCTTAGAGGTATGAGCATGTCAGGTAGCTGACTGGATTTCATTTGCCTCATTTTTTGATACCAAGTCATCAATCACCGGTTGGACATAAAGGGGAAATAAAACATTTAAGGAGAAACTGAGTGAAGACACAGCTCGGGGATTCCAGGACATTTTTTTCCCTCTGGTACTCACAAGAAGCCATCAACACATGGGAAGCAGAGCTTCTAAAGGACATTATCACCAGCTCAGTCAAAACTCAACATGATGGCCTCTGCCTGAGCACAGGGAGCTCCATCCTCAGCATCTAAGACCGTTACTGGAGAGTATTTGAGCATCTCTCACATGGGCATCGATGGAGCTCATTAGGAGACAGACATGGATGGTGCCAAGGGGCAGAGATGCGGCAGTTGCTAGGGACTACAAGTCAGTTCTGGCACCCAGGTTGGACTGGCTTTCTCGTTCCACAGGACATGAACAAAGGCAGACACACTGGCTTTCCAAGTGCCAGCCGTGTTGGGTCCAGGAAGTGAGAGGACATGAGTCAATTAGTTAAACTAGATTAGAAAGAAGAGAATGACAGGGAAGGGTTGGTACCTGAGTGGCTGATGCTCTAATTTCCTGATGTTTCAATGACTTGGCACTGACTCAAGGGATGCAGGAAGAAAATGACAGTGTTGGTAAGTTCTCTCCTTCCTCCACTTCTGAGTCCTACAAAGGACATGTTGGTCTTTTAGAATAACGGTAAGTGGAACATCAGTGGGGAAAAATAAGTGTGGTTAGAAACATAAAAGGGCTTACGCTATAGCTCAGATGGTAGGGTGCTTGCCAAGTGTGCAGCAAACCTTGGGGTTGATCCCCAGCACCAAGCACTACCAAGCCTGTAATCATTCCCAGAACTTGGCAGGTGAAGGCAGAAGAAGCATCAGAAGTTGAAGATTGTCCTCTGCTACAAAGAGAATTCAGGCTAGCTAAGACTATCCGACGTTGCTTCAAACAAACTTAATTAAAAGAACAGATTATTTCTTATTTCTTTTAATAAAGCTATACATTCCAACCAGAGATTCAGAAACTCTACCTTCTCCTTGTTGGTAAGACACAGCCTAAAGGTTTTGTCTATCTTCTGTCCTTTCTTCAAAAGCCACTCTATTTGTTACGATGTTTAACAGTCATTAAAACTGAAACTTGAAAACATATTTGCAGGTCTTAGTTCTTTTAGAGGTGAGAATTGCTGTCCTATTTTACACCATGGGGCTTTAGCACAGGGGTAGTCTTTGCTGTAGTTACCATGGGGCTTTAGTTCAGGGGTAGTCTTTGCTGTAGTTACCATGGGGCTTTAGTTCAGGGGTAGTCTTTGCTGTAGTTACCATGGGGCTTTAGTTCAGGGGTAGTCTTTGCTGTAGTTAGCATGGGGCTTTACTACAGGGGTAGTCTTTGCTGTAGTTACCATGGGGCTTTAGCACAGGGGTAGACTTTGTGCTGTAGTTCCTAGGCTCTTCAAATGGGAAATTCCTGAAAGCATTTCATGCCGTAAGAGACATCATAGAGCTCAAGGCCATGCTTCAGAGAGAGCACTATCAACAGCTCCTGGAAGGATGCCTTCATAGTTTCTTCAGGACAGCACTACCAAACAAAGGGGGAGGAGTCCAGTTGGAAATGGTCGGAACAAAAAATTAATGAGAATCATTTTTTAAAAATGGTTTTATTGTATGACATATAACACAAAAGTGCTATTTTGGTTATTTAGAAATGTGTGATTCGGTGGCATTTATTGTACTCAATCTTTTATTGTACAAACACTGGTTCCAACGGTTAAAATGTAGCCCCATGCCTCTGCTTCTCTCCTGTCAAGCTGTCAATAGCTTGATTCCATTATATCCCACTGATGACTCATGGGATTTTAACTTTTGATTTTTTTAAAAATTTGTTTTCTTACTGAGAAAGGTATTTCTCTACATGATATTTCAGCAGTCAGGCATTATTCTGCAATAATATAGATATAACCAAGGCATAAAATAGTAGCTCTTTGAACAATGGAGCAGCTAAATCCTGAAGTACAAAATGCCCCAAATATCCTTCCTTCAGTGATGCTGAAGATGCCAGCCATTCTATGATCTTAACTGCCAATCCAGGCTCTGGGGACATGACAGTCAGTAGGGAGATTGTTTTAGGAGCCCCGACATGGTGTGCGGTAGAAGTAGATATTGTAATTGGCAAATTGAGTTCATACTAAGACAATAGCATGTGTACATCTGTTTAGTCCTATGTGCATGTATTTGGCCATTAATGTGCAAACATGTTTTAGTGTTGAGGGAGAACTACTCTTACTCTCTAGGAGCAGTCCTAAAAGTAGGCGATGATGTAATGACAATGCTATTTATAGGAATCAGGAAGTGCCTACAATAAAGATATTTTAAGAAAGTAAGCAAATGTTCCTTTGATGTGCTACGTCTGAACAGAAAATAGCAATTTGGAAGGGGACCTTGACAGATTGATGAACTATAAATACTAATGGTACATAGTCTAGCATATCAGCAAATGTCTGCAGGCTACTCGTTCAAGAAGAAAATGTCAGAGTTACTTTCCATGATGATTTTCTCTGAACACCTTTGAATTTCCAAGAAATAACTCATAAGGCCACCAAACATGGCTCTAAAAGAGTAGAAAAGATAGGCATTGTGGTGCACGCATACAAGCCCAGCACTGGCAGACACAGCCAAAAGCTAGGCATTGTGGTGCACACATACAAGCCCAGCACTGGCAGACACAGCCAAAAGATAGGCATTGTGGTGCACACATACAAGCCCAGCACTGGCAGACACAGCCAAAAGATAGGCATTGTGGTGCACGCATACAAGCCCAGCACTGGCAGACACAGCCAAAAGGATGGTTGAAGGTTCAAGGCCAATCTAGTCTATGCAGCAAGTTCCAGGCTAGCCAGAGTTACAGAGTACGACTCAGTTAAACATGAACCAACAAAGAAACAAAACCAAATCCCAGTAATAGAAAAATGATGTAAGGCAAATCTGGGTCTTTGCTGGATTCTAGCATTTATCTTTTATAAATCTTAAAGCTAAAACCAACGAGACCTGGGTTCAACCCCTGGAACTCAGAGAAAATAAAAGGAGAACCAATTCCACAAACATGTTCTCTCAGTTTCAAATAAGAGTTGTGGCTTGTACCACAGACTAAAACAAAACAAAAACAAACAAACAACAACAAACAAAAAACTTTAACAGAGAAAAAAATTCAAATCACACAAATACCAAAGCAAAGTTACAAAAATTCCCAAATAATTAGGGAATATGACATGTTCAATCATACAAAACCAAGATCTGTTCACTCTCTCTAAACAAATGAAGCTCTGTGAGTTACATGACAAAGTACTCAAAAAAAAAACCCTCAAAGAAATGTAATGAGTTATGAAACACAGAGAGGACGGACAAACCAAAGTCCAGGAAAACAATTTATATGAACAAAGTGGTAAAATCACAAACATAAAAATGTATTTCTTAAAGAACCAAACAACGATTCTGTACAGGCAAAATATTACTAAAGAATTCAGTAAAAGTTTTCAGCATGAAGCTTAAGAAGAAAAAATTCAGCCATTTGAGCTGAGGTTTTTAATCAATAAACAAAATAAAAAACAGTAAAAGTAAGGAAAATGGAAGGAATATACATGACATGTTGAAAGTTAAAAGCATCAATATGTATATGTTAGAGTAGTCTTTAAAGGAAATGACAGGAAGTAACAAAAAGCTCATTTTAAAATAACAATGACTTCAAACATTTAAGTCTGAATGGAAAATGTACACCAGGCTTCCTGACACCAAAAGCAGTTATCATCAGATTGTCAAATGTCAAAGATAGCAAAGATTAAAGCAGCCATAGGAAAACAACTTTATATCCAAGAGGGTCCAGGTGGGACCAGCAGATTTCTCAAGAAAGTCCCAGAAACAAAATAAGTGAAAAGCTACTGCAAGACACACAGAGAAGTCCTTCTGCAGTGACCCCTTCTCAGCAGGGAAGAGCAAGTGTTGAGTATGTTGGAACATTAGTTATGTAAAGCAAGTGATAACAGGGTAGAAGGGAATGGCAGTGACCCAAACCATGGCACACCAACCCTTAGCTTCCAGTGATTACTAGGACTCTGAGACCAAAATCAAAACCACTAAGTAGATAGCAGAAATGACAACTATAGTAAATGCATGCTATAGAACAGAAGTGTGTGTGTGTGTGTGTGTGTGTGTGTGTGTGTGTGTCTATTGTGTGCATACATCCATCCTGCTATAAACATCAGGTTGTACATTGCTATGTGATATTAAATACTTTCCAGCATGTGTGAAAAAACCACAAGGAATCTTTTCAGCAAACTTCAGGATGCTAAGGTCATCATACATCCTCGTTGTCAAGGAGACTGGCAATCATTAATTACAGAAGGAAAACTGGTGCGTATGTGAATATTAGACAGTGTACTTTTGAGCAGGTAGGTCAGAGAAGAAATCAAAACAAAACTAGAAAATAATTCAAGACGGATAAAAATACAACATATCAAAGCTTACGTGGTGTAATAAAAACAGAACCATGCTAAAGATGACAAGCTATAGCAATGACTACAAAGAAAAATCTCAAGTAAACACCTTTTTACCTCAGGGAACCATAAAAATAAAAAAACTTCAGGCCATGTTTCACAAGGTAGTAAATGATGAAGATTAAAGCAGAATAAAGCGAAACAAAGAAGATGAAAAACTATAGAAATTAATAAAAACTTCAAGCTTTTTGGGAAAAGGTTAAAAAAGACCAACAAGCCTTTTGCTAGAAAAGAATGATTATAGAATATTTAAGCAAATAAAATTACAAGTAAAAGGGATATTGAAATTGGGACACAGGATATATAATTGGAGAACTGTAGTGATAGCTGTGGGGCTGCATTCTGCCACCCAGCTCCCACCACCGGCTAGCTTATCCCCGAAATAACAACACACAAATTGTATTCTTTTAATCACTGCTTGGCCCATTTCTATCTAGCCTCTTCTAGGCTAATTCTCACATATTAATTTAGCCCATTTCTAATCATCTGTGTTGCACCCCAAGTTGCGCTTACCGGGAAGATTCTAGCCTACGTCCATCCTGGGTCAGAGCTGAATCACGTCTGTCTGCCCAGGAGCGGGGAGCATGGCGTCTCTGCTCTCTGGAGCAGAGCTGTCAGTCTGAGCTCACTTCCTCTTCCTCCCAGCATTTTGTTCTGTTTTCTCCACCCACCTGTGTTCTAACCTATGAGGGCCAGCCAAGCAGTTTCTTTATTTTTTTAACCAATGACCTTCTTCTATCAGAGAACAATTATATCACATATATATATATATATATAATGTGATAATCTAGGCTATCAAGGTGAGTCAGTAGCAATATACAATCTTCCAGGACTGAATCACAGAAATTCTTCACAGACTAATGATGATTAACAAGATTAGCAGTAGTCCAAAGTTTCCCATCAAAACAGAGTCCAGGACCAATGGTGTTATTGTTCAAATATATCAAAACATCTTCCATTATTACAAAATTTAGCCACCAATATTATAGATATATTAAAAAGATGAAATGGCTCTGGTTTAAATTTTTGCCAGACAAATGCTCTGGGCTACATCCATAATTTGAAAGGTACAGGGGAAAACAATCTATGTTCTCAACTAAAACTACTAAAATAAATTTAAATTCTCCAATTAGAGTTTTAGAAGTGGGAACAGTTCTAGATTTATTTCAGGAATGCCATTTTACCCTGACAGCAGAGCTAGACAGATAGGCAGAAACAGTGCAAGAAAAGTAACATCATAGGAAAAAAATATTTCCAATGAATATAAATACAAAATCCTCAATTATATGGCAACAAGGAAAACCCAACAGGTCACTAAAAAGTTTTAATACTATAACTAAATTATCTTTTCATGGAATGTGATTATAGTAGGAGCCTGCTTGTGTGTTTCCCAGACATCCAGCAGCTCAGACTCGAAATAACCACACAGAAACTGTATTAATTAAATCACTGCTTGGCTTATGAGGTCTAACTTCATATTAGCTAGCTTTTATATCTTTGTTTAACCTATTTCCATTATTCTGCGTATTGCCACGAGGCTGTGGCTTACTGTGTAAAATTCTGGTGTCTGTCTCTGGCGAAGCTACATGGCTTCTGACTCTGCCTTCTTTCTCCCAGTATTCAGTTTAGTTTCCCCACCTAGCTCTACTTAGCCTTATCACAGGCCCAAAACAGCTTCTTTACTAACCAATGGTATTCACAGCATACAGAGGGAAATCCCACATCATGGCATGATGGTTCATCATATAAAACAAAAAATACTTCACAAAATCCAACATCCTATTGTCATTAAAAAAAAAAACTCTGAACATGCTTGGCTTAGAAAGTAGTGGTGTCATTTTGTCTCTAGTTAATAGGCCCCTCAACATCCTCAAGATAACCCTTACAGGATAATTGTAACAAACCCAATGTTCAGAGGTACTAGAATCATGAAATTCAGGACAACCTGCCTACACTCTGAGATCCTGTTTCAAAAACCAGATGGAACAAAAGAAGAACATGGGAAAAAATGAGTTCCCAATTAAAAACAAACAGATAGGAGGTGCCAGCATAGATTAAAATCAGACAACTCAGGGAACAAGCAAAGACAAGTTATCTACTACCATGTCAGTTAGAGAACATAAACTATATGTCTGTTTTAAGATCAACTTTTGTAGTGTTTTAAGACATGAAGAGAGAAACAAACTCTTTAACAATGAATTACATATAATGAATGTGACAGACACTTGGGTATGGGTGTGTGGAGGACTTCCATAAATTAAGACCTGGGAGACAGCTCAGTCATCAAAGTGCTTGCCACACTAGCATGGGCACCAGAGTTCAGCTCTCCAGCATCGAGGCCCAAAGCTGAGCTTGGAGACAGCATGTCTGTTACCTCACTGCTAGGTGCTGTGAGGGGTGGCAAAGACAGAAGCTCACTGAAGCTTGTTGTTTGATCATCCCATTGAGCCCGTGACCTCCAGATTCAGAGGCGCTGTTTCAAGAAAAGTTGGAGAACAATTGAAAAAGACACCAGACATTGACTTCAGGACTCTATATTTATGAGCACAGATGTGTAAATGCATGTGTTCACATACCATACAAACACATACATATACCACACACATAGACACACACTTAAAAAGGCATTTTCATAATGCAAAAATATATCTGTTGTAGAAACTCAGAGAAATGGTTCAAAAACAGTGTAATTAGCTGAGGAGCAGGAGGAAGTAGGAAGAAGTTTCTAAGGAAGTTGAATCACCTGCAATGGTTAAAATCAGAGAGACATTAAGCACCATCTGAGGCAGAATAGAAAAGCAAAACATCCATTTGCTGTGGAAATTACGGGGATGCTAGACATATGCAGGGAATATAAACCACAGGAATATAAGCCACAAAAACTCATACTAAGGAATCCTAGAAACTGTAGACCTGGATAAAGACAAAGAAGCCCACATCTAGATATTTGAGTACGGATCAGCACAAAGTTAATAGAAAGAGAAAGCATCAGTAGCAGGTGAAAAAAGTACCATTGTCTGAAGGGGAAAGAGGGAAGACAGCTAATTTTTCAGTAGCAAAAATAGAAACCCCAAAACTGTCAGGAATGTCCCAGACGTGCTGAGAGAAACCTTAAGTTGTTTAAAGAGCCTGAGAGAAAGATGTGTCAGGAAAACAAAATGAATTTTCTTGGCAGACATCTTCATTAAAAAGCCTTGAGAAAGAAAGCCTCTCTAAGCAACTCCATGATGCCAAAAGAATAAGGAACAAAAGGAATCATGGGTAAATGTTAATAAGCTCTGGAAGTCAAGTGGGATGATTTTAATGCCTAATTTACAAGAGTTAAAAAGAATACAGAAATTATAGATTTTAATTTCTAATCCATATATTAGCTAAGAATAACACAAGTTAAAAGACCGTAGGCAGTGTAGAGGCCAAATTCACAGTGTTCTTACATTGTTTGAGAAGCGTATAGAAGGTGACGTGAATGTTTTTGAAGTTATATGCTGTGGAATTTCAAAAGTGTGTATTTAAACTTCTCAACCCATTGAGGAAGGATTGTGACAAGAGAAATCTCCTCAAACTTAAAAGGATAAGAAACTATAAGAAACTCAAGAAAAATTAAAAAAGGAAAAGGCAGGTACTCCTGTTGCTGCAGTAATGGCAATCTCTCAAAGGGGCCCATTAAGGTGTTTAGATGGTCAGATTAAAGAGAATGCATTTCTGCATGTAGTGCAGGGGAACATAAGTAAGCCGTAAGCCAACAACCAAAACCCTGCAGAGAAACCAAGGGAGATGATGCCTAGAGGTGGTGATCCTGGGATGTACACATGGGGTGATTCCCATAATCTTAGCAATCAGTAGGTGGGCACAGGAGGATCAGAAGTTTCAAGTCATTCTCAGCTTCACAGGAAGTTTGAAGCCAGCCTAAGTTTCTTGAGACATATCTCACACAAGGGAGAGATTGTTGGGGGAGGGGGCTGCTCATTGGTCCCGGCCACCCTGCCACCAAATAATCACACAGAAACTGTATTATTTGCAATACTGTTTGGCCAATAGCTTAAGTGTATTTATGGCTAATTTGTATCCTAAACTGATGCATCTCTATTAAACTGTATATCTTCATGTGGCAGTGGCTTACCGGATAATGTTCCCAGCGTCTGTCTCAGGCGGAGGATCCATGGCTTCTCCCTGACTCTGTCCTTCTACCTCCCAGCACTTAGCCTAGCTCTCCCTGCCTACCTAAGTTCTGCCTTGCTATAGGTCCCAAACAGTTTCTTTATTCATTAGTAGTAATCAGAGCACACAGATGGGACTCCCACATCAAGAGATGGGCTGGGAATGTAGCTTGGTAGAGTGCTTGCCTAACAGTGAGCACAAAGCTGGTTCAATCTCCAGTGTATATGAGCTGTGCATGGTGGTGCAGACCTATACTACTAGCACTTGCGAGTCAGGGACATGGTGATCAGGAGTTTGTGAGCATCCTTGACTATGTAGGAAACTTAAGGTTAGCCTAAGATACCAGAGACCCTGTCAAAAAAAAAGTCTAACTTCAGCATTGTGATAATTGGGAATTTACCAAATACAGTCAACTTTGTTGCTGCAGGATATTTGATCACACTGTATGAAGACGTGTCTGTCCTTGCTCACCTGCCTAAGGCTCCCTCTGATTGGTTTAGTAAATAGATGAATGGCCAATAGCTCGATAGGAGAGGATAGGTGAGACTTCCCAGGCGAGAGAGGAACTATAAATGGAAACTCACCAGCAAGACAGGGAGGAAGCAGGGCATACTGTACTGAGGAAAGGTAATGGCAATGGAGTCACGTGGCAGAATGTAGATTAGTATAAACAGGCTAGTTTAAGTTATAAGAGCTAGTTGGGAACAAGGCTAAGCTAAGGCCAAGCTCTCATACTTAATAAGAAGTCTCCGTGTCATTATTTGGGAGCTCCAAAGAAACAACTGCTACACAGTTCATTTTATAGTGTGGTGTGCCTGGAGCATGAAACATAACATCATTATCCTTGCAAAGCAGGGGCGGGGGTGCTGCATGTGGATTGACAGGGTTCGGGGGCGATAGAACGTGGTGGTCAGATGCTACCTTTAGAAGAGTGCCAAAACAGACAGGGAAGCCCATGAGGGGTTTCCGTGGGTGAGAAGCTAGAAGAGACTGGATACATTGTCATGTTTCCAGGGATGGCTGCAGACTGGGTCACAATCCCAGCTTTTCAGGCTTCCCCAACTGAATGTCTACTAACAATGTTAAAAGCACATCTCTTGCCTCAAAGGGAAGAAGAGAGTTAAATTTGGAACCTTATGTAAGTGAACAGAGCCTGGAACTCAGACTCCGGCTGCCTCATCTCATGTTCCAATGGGGTAAGAGTTTTATGAAGTTTTTGTAGTAACAGAACAAAGAAAACCACCCTTCAAGGTGGTGAAAGCATCAGGAAGGCCCATGGCAGTAAAGCAGGGACACTCTGCTATGAGCTTCAGATGGCACCTGACAACGTTCTTAGCATTTTGGGTTGGTGGAGGCTGGAGGTCTATGCAGTCCCATGTGTGATGAAGGCTGGGCCATTTTGTATGGCTTCCACTCTGGTGGAACCCATGACAATTCCAAAAATGACAGGAATTTGGTTTCTAAAGTAAATTTATTTGCTTGACTGCTCTTCCTGATGGATCTCAAGCAGTGGCCAGTCAGGGAAGATGTTTATGGACCACTGGTTTTTCCTGGTCAGAACCAGTCTCAGGCAAACAACAGAAACAACGTCCTTCTGATTCTTACAAAGACCCACTGGAGGACTCTCTGGCAGGCCCAGGCATTGCAGACAGGTCTTGTCCCTGCCCCCACTTTCCTCTCCTTTGCTAAATCATTAGATTCCATTCCTAAATGTAGACCCCAAATACAAGGTCTGAGGATATGAAGGCTTGGTTGTAAAAGTGTGTAAAGTCACAAAGGTCTAGGAAAATGTTTCAAGATCTGAGGGTATGAACATTTAACTTGTGAGGGCTTGAGAAGTGGTTTATGGCTCAAGAAAGTAATTTCAGATCTATGAAAAGTTATTTCAGATTTCGTTCCCTCTCTCTATGCCATTGTTATCCTGAAACTTCCAAAGTTCATCATTTTTACATAAAGCGGCAGACTTCTGATAAACTGTTAATCTAGCACAGACCTTTTTATAAACTTAAAAAAAATCTTATAAATTTCAGGAAGCAAACTTGAATTCACCTATCACAGACCAAACAAACTCCAGATAAGTACTCCTGTCAGCCAACGACCTAAATTTCCCTACTACTCCTGAGGGTGGGGTCTCTACTCCTGATATGAAATCACAGATGAACCTATTGATGAGCCTATCAAAATCAGGCATATTTGTGGTCTTATCAGAGTCACCATGCTTTCTCATGCTTGAGTATTACACACTCTTGAGATGACAAGAAGTCATTGCTCCTTGTTTTGTATCCTGTAGGCCACCCTCATGAAGGTTAGTCAGCTCGTCTTGTGAACACTCACAACAGAAGGGGTATGAACATGTCCCATGATAGCAGAACCCCAAGGCATCTCTGAGACTTGCTGGTCAGAGAGCCCTCATGTGATGAAGCAGCTTTAAGCAGCAGACAGTCTGACAGCTGTAGACCCTTGTCCGCCTGTCATACTGGAGTCCAGGACCTTGGGGTCTTGGCTGAGAGTCCTGCTGACTGGTGGTGTTGGCATCTGCCCACTGGCACCTGTTCAGATGTTTTATTACAAGGCACATGTCATGCATCCACATTTGGTGCTGAGATTGCATTCCAATGTTTCCCTCATTTCTTCACAACAGTTGCAAACCTTTTATAGCTCTGAGTGTGAGCTTGTGGGAGTCCAGAGCTGCCGTTGTCTAAGACAGGCATCAGCCCTGGAATGTGGTAGGCAGTTTTGGAGACGCTCTAGAGTTCTCCGGCATGAATGACTTGTTTCTTAAAGTCCCCATCTCTCTCAGAACTGTGTGGTCAGCTCTGTCAGATCTACTGACTCAATCACCAATTCCTACCTCTTTCTTAGCTTCCAAATTTCACTACATTATTATTTTAACTTGCCATTGTTCATCAAGATTGGAATAGCACCAAGAGCGGTGGCAATTACCTGCAATGTTTGGGACCCCCTGGCCAACAAACAAAGGAGGTACAACATGCAGCACACTAAGCTTTTTTTTAATGACATCCAATGGCTTTTTTTTGGGGGGGGGGGGAGAAGATTACTCTAATTCCCTATGGGGTAACTCCAATGAACTATATTTCTATCTCTGTATTCTTATGTAACTAACTAATAAAAAGAGCATATTACAAGCCCTTCATCCCAATCCAAGTATTCTATCAAAAGTCACTAATAAGTCCTGGATAGCACAGGCTGATTTGTTTGTCATGATCTGCACAGCAAATTACACTTGCCCTTAACAAAACCCTCCAAACAGACACCAGACAAGGAGATTTTCCTGAAAACGTATGGCTAACTGCATCTGCTATTGCAACAACAAAATACTGTTTCGTCACCTTGGCTTGTGTTTTAAACTGAGCTGGTCAAGTTAGAGCAATTCTCACATAGAGCAACAGCCTTTTATTTAGAGCGAGGGGTTTCAGGGGCTCCTTTGAAAAGAGAAGGTATTGAGAACTCCGTAAATGCCATCACAAGGACTCGGCAGCCACTCGGGATGATCTCTATAGGCTGTAAACAGGACTCACTGCCCATGGGCTGCTGTTTCGACATGTGATAAAATCTGTCGCCATGAACAGTTCCAATGTTGGGCTTCCTTCCTCACACGGAAAGCAAACAAAAACAGAACAATATTATGGTTCTAAAATGAACTCTAGACAGCAGCACCATTAACAGGTAAGATAATGATAGAAATATCTATACTTTGAGGAAACCTTATGAAACAGTAGGCTTGCTATGGGTTTTTCAGAACTCACAGTATTCTTTTATCCTCCCAACCCCCTGTTTACATCCCACCCCCTCCCCACTGCCTTACATGTCCACCCGGCCTCTGCCCCTTACATTCCCACCCATTCCTCAGCTAAGTTGCCTAGGGTTTTTCCTGTGTCCACTTCCTTAGCACTGAGATTGCAGGCGCATGACCAAACACCTGGCTTTTAAACAATATTTCTTTCACTTTTGAGATTATAATTACATCATTTCTCCCTTCCCTTTCCTTCCTCCAAACCTTCCCAGATACCTCTCCTTGTTCTCTTTCCAATTCATGGCCTCTTTTTTTATTAAATATATATATTTAATGAAATATATTTTATACATATATATTTCTTTAAATACATAAATGCAACCTGATCAGTCTCTACAATGCTACTTCTAAGCATGTTTTCAGGGCTGACCATTTGGTCTTGGACAGAACAATAGGTGTGTTCTTCCCTGGGGAAGACTATGTTTCCTGCTGTCAGCATTCTTTGGATACCTATAGTCTTTTTTAGGACAGACTGAGACCCACAACTGTCATTCTCCTGCACCAGTGTGATACCAAGCATCTGGCTTTTCTCACGGCTCCTGGGGATCATGCCTACGTGGCAAGCACTTTTCTCACTGAGCTGACCCTTCAACCCAAGGTTAATTATTTTAATTTTCTTTTTGCCTCCTCCTTTGTTTCTGCTCCTCCTCCTGTTCCTTCTTTCCATTTTCTTCTTATAATACCTTAAAATGATTATAATAAAATCTGATTATGCAAAGAAGTTACTTAAGTCTTCTTAAGACCTAAAATCTACAAAGAGGCAGGATGGTCATAGCTGTTGCCTCCTTGCTCTCTAAGTCAAATGCTGCTCTGAGGTGCCTCTTTTCTTCCCTGTTCCTGCAAACCACAAACGTCTCTGTCGAGAGGGATCACAGTGTGTTTCTGTTGAGGTTATTGCTTCTAAGGGTACATGCCTTTTACAGAACAGGCAGCTAGTAATAGGTAACAACCACAAAAAGCACAATATAGCCTCCCTACCGTTTACAAAGAAAACAGATGATGGCAGGTCCCATCTTCTTGGTAAAGGGAAATCACCACGTTTTGATTTCACGGTTTCTTTGATATAGTCTAGTTTAGTGCCTTGACTTTGTGTGAAAGGCAAAAATCCTCACACTTTTAATTCTAGCTTCCACATTGCACAAGGGGGTGCACTAGCAGTCCAGACTTCAGCACCATCCCACAGCCCCTCTTTTCTCTTTGGCAAGGTTATGTAACAATTGTCTACATGGGTATGTGTGCAACAAAACAAGGGAAATGGAAAATTCTCGGTCAACCTCATTTTCATCAGTTTACTTAACACACACATATACATACACAATACTTAAATACACATACACACATATAAAATTTCATATGTGTGTATGTGTATGTTAGGGAGAAAAACAGAGAGAGACAAAATAATGTAAATGATAGCTAGGCTTGACGGCACATACTTTTAATCTCAGCACTCAGGAGGCATAGGCAGGAAGAGCTCTGTAAATTCAGTGCTAGTCTACACAGCAAGCCCCAAGACAGCAATGGCTATATAATGAGACCCTGTCTCAAAATTCAAACTGTAGTGAACTGAGATGAATATCTATGAGAGCATAGCTAACCATGAACTCACAGATTTTAACTGTGGCATATATAACCAAAATTAACCATGATTTTAACAACATGGCAAAAATTCTTAAAGGAATTATTCTATGTATCTTTGCAAGGACAGTGGGAAACACAATAGACCTAAGGCAACCACATTTCTATCGTCTTCTGTTCAGAAGTGAGCATTGCCTAGAAGGCAGCATCAAGAGCTCATCTGAATGTATTACACAATCCGTGCTGTCTGAACTTTGCAGTGCAAATGTGCTCAGAAATTAATGTCACCTCTTGCTCTCCGTGTGCTGTCAGATACCTATCATTCCTTTCTGTATTCAGTTATTTGGTGGGAGTGGAGAGAACTTAGTAAAAGGTATAATTTTGAGCATTAAAACAGTCTATAATGTTAACTTTGGTGTATGAGTCTATGTCTGTGTGTGTGTCTGTGTGTCTCTGTGAGTGTGTCTCTGTGTGTGTCTGTGTCTATGTGTTTGTGTGTGTGTTTGTGTCTCTGTTTGTGTGTGTCTTTGTGTGTCTCTGTATGTGTGTCTGTGTGTCTCTGTTTGTGTGTGTCTGTGAGTGTGTCTCTGTGTGTATCTGTGATTGTGTCTCTGTGTGTCTCTGTGTATGTGTCTCTGTGAGTGTGTCTTTGTGTGTGTGTCTCTGTGTCTCTGTGTGTGTGTGTCTGTGTGTCTCTGTGAGTGTATCTCTGTGTGTGTCTGGGTCTGTCTGTGTGTGTGTGTTTGTGTGTCTCTGTGAGTGTGTCTGTGTGTGTGTGTGTCATTGTGTGTGTGTTTGTGTGTGTCTGTGTGTCTCTGTGTGTTTCTGTGAGTGTGTCTCTGTGTGTGTGTCTGTGAGTGTCTCTGTGTGTGTGTCTGTGTGTCTCTGTGAGTGTGTCTCTGGGTGTCTGTGAATGTGTCTCTGTGAGTGTGTCTCTGTGTGTATGTCTGTGTGTGTGTGTGTGTAAGCATTCAGGGGGCATACGATATTAAACTTTGCTTAACATCATAAAAATGTGTGCTTATGAATCAGCCTTAGGGCATTTGAGCAAGAGATATGAGCAGCATTTTTTGTGTGTGTGCCTCAACAAACAAACTCGGGAACAAGAGGATAACACAGGTAAATCTTTTATGAATTCTGATTTTCTTCCTTTGGATCATGAATGAGTCTGCACTTTGTAAACAGACCGTGGGCTGTTGAGGAACTTATTTCTGTGTCCTTTATATTATGTGAGGTAGGAAACAGACAGACAAATGGCCCTTCCGATGACCCTTACTGGAAGGGCTGCTGACACACAATGCAGGACCAGCTCCATCAATGACACGACTCCAGTGCAGCAAAGCACGAAGGGTTTGGTTTGAGGTAGAGAAATAAAAAGCACTGTGGATGCAGAGTACAAAGGCCGGCCAATCTGTGACTGGGGGTGCCTCTGAAGGATTCCCTAAGATTGGGAAAGGAACAAATTCAATATTTTTTTCCATGAACAAGAGACACTGCTGCAGGGCTCCTTCAAAGCGCAGTCCGGGTGACAGGAGGACTATTCAGCGTAGAAGAAAAGAACAGAGTGATGGGCGGTGACGTGGCCTTGGAATCTGAGATCAAAGTTCCCCGCGATCAAGATTTGCAGAGCTATTACTTCTTGAAAGTTCTTCTCTTGTATAAAATAGTTAACAATAGGATTCTGTCACTCACCTGACAAAGATGGAGGCACCTTTTCATTCTTCCTTCTGGGTGTATTACATGTGTGTATGAGGCTGTTCATATGCATGTGTACTCCTGTGCGTATTGAGGTCATAGGTCAACCTCAGGTATCACTCCTAAGGATGCTGCTAATGAGCCCCAGGGGTCTACTTGTCCCTGCCTCCCTAGTGATGGGATTGTAAGTGCTTCATTGTGCCTGTTTGTTTTTTAAAATGTGGATGCCCAGAACTTATACATGAGACTGGAAGATGAGCCATGAAGGACCTCAGACTTACTTTAAGTAATTTGGCAAAATGAAAGAATATGATATTTTTTTATAACTGAGATTGTGAGGTACAATGCATGGCAATGATAATATTTGTTTTTCACCTACAAAAATCTCCTGGAGTTACACTGAATAGGATCATTTTACTGAGAAGTTTGCAGTGTGGTGGGAGATTAAACTACCACATGAGAGTTATGGGGCCACCCATAAAACAGAAGTCAGCCCAAGGAACCCTGCAGTGAACTGGGGATCAGTGAAGGGAAGTGATATGAAGTCAGTTTTGGAAGGCAACTAAAGGAGAGTCAAATGCCATCATGAGAATAAGAAGTACCAACCTGTGGGAAGCTGAAGATGATAATGAAAAGTTAGGTGGGTGTGTATGCACTATCTTGAAAGACAGAAACTCAGCCCAAATATTTTCTTAATATTGATCAAGTCTCTGAGGTGCTGGAGACAGACCAGTGGTACTCAGACACAGCTTTTACAAGGCCTGACCTTCCCATCACTGGAAAATTGGGACTGGATACACTTTTTCAAAGTTACTGTCTACATATGAAGGATCTGAACACAGCTATGAAATAGCTCAGGTAATGCAGTCTGCCGAGCCATCCTACTGGATCTGAGAGCCACCAGACATGTCGCATCTGGGCCCTGCTCCCATTATCAATCCTCACAGTACTGTGACGAAGCTGAGGGGAGCTAGAAGATTTGGATGGTCCGTGAGTACAAACACTTCACCTATGGCTTCCAGATTAAAAGCCACCCTACAATAAGGATAAGGGGTCTTTATTCTATTTCCTTAGCCCCATGCACTCAGAAGCAATTGGAAGCCATAAGAAACAAGAACCATTGGTTCTAACTTGATGGCTCTTCTCAGTCATTTTGATGGAATTCACTGGTTCTGTGATTGGAGAGCGAAAGATGACACATCCATGCAACTTTTCTGTCATTCACACTCAAAGCACTATAACCATTGGGGAAATAAGTATATGTTGTTGCTAAGAGAAGCCCCTAAAAAAGATAATGTGCTCCAGACATCAGGAGAGATAGAGTGAGCGAGAACTTTAAGGGCTAATGTTACACAGGGGCACATGGGCAGACATATGGAAAATCACTTCTTAGCACAAGTGAGTCTCAATCAAAATTGGGTATTGCAAGAGATGCTAGAGAGATGACCCTGGAGAAGCTCATTCTGCTTTTCATTCCTTTTTTATCATGAAGTCTACCAATCTAAAGCAAGACAAAAGTTCTCCAGGCTTTAGGCTTGGGCAGGAATAGGAGAAACGCTGGTTCTGAAGGAATAAGCAAGACCAGGCTGTAAATCAGTTTGACTGCCAGTTTTAGAAGCTGGTGATTGCTTCAATGGGGGGAGAGGCTTGAAGGACGCGGGCAAGACAGTAGAAGTTTAGGACAGTTTAATAAAGATGGCTAATTCCCCTTAGAAAGAATTTCCTTCGAGTTAGTATGGGACCAGATGGCAGAGCAGGGGAGTATCTCTGATAGTGGTCAAACTGAAGGTTGCAGAGTCTGACCATGGCTGAGACGGAGGTGATAGAAAAGAAGACACATCAATTTCCAGGGCTGCTTTTGCTCTGACTGGGGCAGGTTGATAAGAAAGGATGTGTGAGAGTTCACCACAAATTTCCAACCTGCCACTGCAGGTGAATAGCACCAATAGAGAAGGGGTTGTGATCAATGAATGTCTTCAAATAGCAGCCCCTGGATGATGTGACATTTTCTCATGGTGACTAAACTCCCAGCAACAATCAGCCGCAGAGGGAAAGGTTTACTTTGACTCCCAGTCCATCACGGCAGGGAAGGCTTGGAAGTCGGAGCATGAGGCAGCTGGTCATATTGTGTCTGCGGTCAGGAAGCAGAGTAAGCAGATAGGAAGGGTGCCCTGGATACAAAACCTCAAGGTTCCACCCCCAGCAACTTGCTTCCTCCTCTACCTCTTACAGGGGCTACAATGCTCCAAAACAGCGCCACAGTGGAACAGAGCATTAAGACCCTAGAGCCTGTGGGGAACATTTCACATCACACCCACCCTCTGTCAAAGGGTTATTGGGTGGTAGCCAATGGGTAAGTCCTTTGCAAGTTTCCTTTACTCCTCACAACAACCTGGAAGGGGGTGGATTGAGCCTAAATTTTACAGATAAACAAATGGAACATTAGTGAGCTTACCTACCTTCCCTGAAGTCATGTAGGGAGGGGCTTCAGATGCAAAGTTGCTAATTTAATGGTGTTTTATTTGTCAACTCCAAAGGGTTATTTTGGTGACTTGTAACCGATACTTGACTTGTTATAACTGCTGCCCATTCATCTCCTCACCCTTCACACAGGGAGAGTTACTAAAAACACATGACCTCTGACCTCTGAGCAAACTCTTTTACTCAGCCTGTCTCCCAGCCAGGAAAACCAGGTTCCTACTCCATTGTGATATTTTGCCTGAGGTTTGTATTCATTAATGTGCTTCCCACTCTGGCCCAGAGGACTACTATTCTAACTGTAGCACAGGTTGAACAAATCTAACCTGAAAACTGAGATCAGCAATACACTCAAACTGCAGACCATTAAAGATTTTGAGTTTGAGAATTAGGATGTTCATCTACAAAAGTCGATATGAGTATTTCAGAAACACACAAAGCTGAAATTGGAAACAGTTAAGACTCTAAACATTTCAGATATGGGGTATTTAACTGGTAATAATAGAAGCAATTGTGACCAAAATAGACACCCAAAGACTTCTACGTTGATAGTTGCTTAAAATTCCACACTTAAATTGAAAATGATGGAAATGCAATCTTCTGGTCCAGAAGTGACCATCAGTGTGAGGCTTTGTACCTTTAAGAATCACCTGCTAGACAGGGAGCATCCAGTACTGTTGTAACGCATGCGTGATTGTATCCAAAGGCGTCTCTCATGCACAGTTCATTATTCAAGGGCACCTGGCCAAGAGCGTACGGAGCAGACAATATCTGACAGTTCCCACAGTTCCCTATTCCATTTTCACTGTCTCCTTCCCCAATCTAGCCTCACTGCAATGATCTGACAGTTCCCACAGTTCCCTATTCCATTTTCACTGTCTCCTTCCCCAATCTACGCCTCACTGCAATGATCTGACAGTTCCCACAGTTCCCCTATTCCATTTTCACTGTCTCCTTCCCCAATCTACGCCTCACTGCAATGATCTCCCTCCAAAGGAAGAAGAGAGGGTGCTTTAAATTCTCAAAAAGTTACATACACACCAACAGGGAGGTAAGATAGTTTATTTTGGGATTAAATTTGAGTGACCATGGCCTAGGAACACCATTTTAGGTTTCCCCAATTCCATATTCCATTGTGAAAGTGATGAGATTTTATTAGTTATAGAACAAAGAAGCTAGTTGGCCGAGGTATTTACCAAACCCATCAGTGAGGCTCACAGGCAGGTGGGTTAGAGCAGAGTGGAGAAAACGGTCACAAATGCCAGATGCTTTTGTACTGGTAGCAGCTGGTGGTCACTAAAATCAAATTTTAGTTTTGATAGCCACAAAAATGCTAAGTCGGACATAAAGGTGGACAATGAATAACTTTCAAAGATTTTAAAATTAGCTCATGATAATTTATCTGTGTTCTGTAATATTTTAATTCAAGATAATGTCAAATTTAATCATTTGATCTTGAGAATCTTTAATACAGGTTCAATTTGCCTATCTTCCACCCTCCGTCCCTCCGTCCCTCTGTCCTTCCCTCTTTCACTCCTTCCCTCTCTTCCTCTCCTTCTTTCCTCCCTCCTTCCCTCCCTTCCTTCCTGTCTGTTTGTTCCACCTGGGAGCTTTAGTTCTCATGGTCTAAAAATGAGAGGCCCTGACTGAGGAGATGTTTAAGTTTGGACTCCATTCTTGCCTGAAGAGGCATAAAACCTTCTACAGCTTACTCAACGTTACTTAGGTAGCATAATAAATGTTGATTAAACGTATTTCCAAGTTGAACAAGATTGAGGTTATAGCTGGAAGTCTGAATGTTTTCTACCTGTGTGCCTCTGGGCTGGTTTGAGGTTGTTAAGATGGGGTAAGATGGGTAACAGACAGAGTGAACTCCAAACCTGTAGGTGCCATCACACGGCTCATGATTATCTCTGATGGCAACAACCTCAACATAACCTGCTACGTCTGCTCTCTGTGATACTTTGAGGCTGTAAATGAATCGTGGCTTGGCGCTTCACGGAGGGAGAACTTCTGAAGGCTTTATTTTGTGCCCTGGATGGAAAATGCTTTCATCTCACAAGTCTGTCTGAATGCGTGTTCCCATGGCAACACATCCTGAGATGAAAGGCTGCAACAGAAGAGTGAAAACATCTGGCCTAACATCTGGCCTTGCACAGAAAATAAATAAATGACTATGACCATACATATGTGCATACTTATTCGACGATCTGTGCGCCCAGCTGGGCACCTTCGTTGCCTCCCTCCTCCTTCTTCCAGAGTTGTAAATTACTGAATTTTGCACTGTTGACCTTTATGACCAGGAACCTCCATTCACCACCCATTCAATGAGCTTTTCTCCGAGTGACTCTTTGAAGCTGGTTAAACTTGCTTCTGTGCCTGTCTTTAATTCTCCTCTCAAAGAGCCTGGAAAGCCAGAGGTCCCTGACCTTGCTCTTGCTGTTGGCTCTAAAACGGTGCCTGCAGATAAGAGAGCTCCTGATAATGAGTTTCAGCTTAATGATTCCCCAGTTAATCAGACAGCCAGTCCATC
Source organism: Microtus pennsylvanicus (assembly GCF_037038515.1). Lineage (NCBI taxonomy): Eukaryota > Metazoa > Chordata > Mammalia > Rodentia > Cricetidae > Microtus > Microtus pennsylvanicus. The sequence continues at coordinate 12,211,513 of NC_134581.1, read as the reverse complement.
TCGTGGTTTCTGGAGGAACTCGTCACCCAGATGACTGAAGTGTCTAGTACATGTGAAGCTCAGGCCTGGGCTGTTTTGGATGGGTATACCTTGCATGCTGTGATCTTGCAAAACCCCACTCCTGTGGTCAGTGGGGTGATGATGATCTGCTTTAACAAGGTGTTCTGAAAACCAAATGGCTCATGGCCTGTTCAGCTCTTAAAGGTTTCACTTCCTAATAACATTATAATTATAGCTAAACTTCAGTCTCATTTCAGAGAGAAGGTTTTTTTCTCTGTACCTACCTGTTTCTCCTCATGACAAGTTAAGATGCAGGGTTAAGGCTCACAAAGAATGCTATGCTCTTGTCCCATAAATCAGGTGAACTTCCACCATTTATTAAAGAAAGAGATGTAGTTTGGAAATTAGTGACTTTGTCTCTGGAGGTGGCAGACTAGGCAAATTAATGCTCTTTCTGAAAACAATTACAGTCTCTGGAAATGAAGCCTACTCGGAGATATCAAATTGATAACAATGTTAAAAGGTATCACCAGAAAGCAAGACACAGGGAAGGAAGAAACTAAGAGAAGAAATACTGTTATTCCAGGTTTTCCCCCAAAAACTCATGCAGAAATCAAAAGGGAGCCAGACACCATACCATGAGCCTGCAATCCCATACTCAGGAAGCAGAGAGGCAGGAGAACGAATGGTTGCAAGCTTGAGGCCAGCCGTGACAGCATAGAAAGTTCTGGGTCAGCCAGGGCTCATAGTGAGATTTTGCCAAGTAAAACAAATTCAAAAGAGTGAGACCACCACTTATAGAACAGACTTTATCAATTTGTCAGGTCTTTTAAGCAAATTTGTAGCTGTGTGGAACTACAGGAGTGTCTGCTGTGTGACTGGGAAGTCTGGGGCCAGACTGAACCATTAGGTTCTCTTGGATGATTGGAGATACAGAAAGAAGGATGTTGAGGTCTCTGCTGTGCTTCACGTAACTATAGAAAGAACTGTCCTTCTGTCCCTAGGGAGACTGGCAGCAGATGAGTCTTTTACAACCTTAAGATGCTTTCTAAGACAGGGATGGGGCAAAACCTAGCTCTGCCATGCAGCTCCTAGAGATAACTGAGCAAGACTTCTCTGGCTATTTTTTTTCTATATTTCTTTCCTTGGAATCATGTGCTCTGAAAATAGAGATTATTGCCAGATGGTGATAATCTTTAATCCCAGCACTCAGAAGGCAGAGGCAGGGGGAGCTCTGCAAGTTTGTGGCTAGCCTGGTCTACAGAGTTAGTGCCAGGACAGGCTCTAAAGCTACACAAAGAAACCCTGTCTGAGAGAGAGAGAGAGAGAGAGAGAGAGAGAGAGAGAGAGAGAGAGAGAGAGAGAGAGAGAGAGAGTATTGGTGTGGCTTGCTGAAATGTGTGTAAGTGCGTGAATGAGCATGAGGGCTTGGGGTGGATTTTGGACTATTTAAGAGCCATGTCGTTTTGCATCTCTGTTTTTCCCTTCCTTTGAAAATAAAGTTAGGAAAAATGGAAAGGGTTTGGAGAAATGGACTGAAAGGAAAGCCAAGTTTTAGGCTGGCCAGTCACAGGCGATATAAGCATTAACTAACAGAAACATCAGTTGTGAGCTTCCTTGCTGGTGCAATGTTTCTCTACTGTTTCTGGAAAGTGAGACAGAGATAAAAATCTTATTATAGGATTTACAAAATTATCTCATATTTTAAGGCAAGATTTTAATAGCCAAAATGCTTTTTACATTGATTAAAAGTAAACTACTTAGTATACATTATTTTTTGATTATTACTTTGATTTTGTTTACCAGAAACATTATTTAGAAATGATGGATTTTAATTTTTATTAAAGCTGTGACCGATAAAATGATGGATATGCATATCTTTCTATATATAGCATTATATGTGTGTGTGTGCTTGTTAGAGGTTTTTTGTTAAATTTTCTTTTTAAAATAAAAGTTGAGTTATTTATTATTGCTATAATAATATATCATGATCAAGCTGGGCATTGATGGCCCAGGCCTTTAATCCCAGCACTTGAGAGGCAGAAGCAGGCAGATCTCTGTGAGTTCGAGTCCAGCCTTTTCTACAAGAGCTAGTTCCAGGACAGGCACCTAAGCTACACAGAGAAACTCTGTCTCTAAAAACAAACAAATAAACAAAAAATGCCATGATCAAGACAATGTATAGAAGAAAGAATTTATTAGGCCTAAGTTTCAAAGAGATAAGAGTTGATCATGGCAGGGAATCATGGCTGAAACTGGAATCTGGGAGATTGTATCAGGAAGCAGAGATCAAACTGGAAGCTGGGAAAGGCTTTAAAGTCTCAGAGGTAAGTCCAGCGATGTGTTTCCTCCAGCAAGTGTTCCCTCATGACCTCCCAAGCAGCTCCACTAATGGGACCAAGTGTTGAAGCTTGTGAGCCCATGAGGGCCATGTTCACTCAAATCACCACACCTGTGACTTTGAGGATTTATGTTGGTTTACTCTGTGTGCAATACAGAGACCTTCTTCATTAAGTCTTACCAAAAGAAGAGAAAATAATGTCTTACACTGAAATGGTGATTGAAACTTTAAAATGAACTTTTATTCAGTGGTCAAAAACATCTCTAAACTGCTAGGAAACAGTTATTTTAGGAATTGCCTCTATATTTCCAGACCTTCATCTGTTGGAAATCCACACAGCTTGTTAATGCTAAAATGGGCTAACCATAATCTTGCCTTACTCATTAATATACCCAATTATGGAATTCAGTATCTTTATATCTAAATATGTAGGCAGGGACCAGCTTCTTTTTGTCATACCTTACTTAGTCTTATTCATGGGAAATTTGGAAATGGACTCAATTAAGAACCTTCCAGGACCATTTTGTTGATACTTACGAAAGAAAAACTGAAAAAAAAGGCAGGGCTTGCTATGACTGCCTGCAGGTGGATAGTCTCCTGGATCTCAGGGGAATCTGATTGGCCAGTCGCTCCTGAGAGACCCCAGTTATGCCCTGGTGATTTATGTCTTTTCTACCTTGTGGCTCTGCCTGTGTCTGTCCCTCTTGGGACTTCCTGTTTTTCCACATGCAGCTGACACTGTGGTGACTGTACCGGTGACTTGGCTGGACTGGTATTTTAGCCACAGGTTGCTCAGAAGTTGTACTCTTATACAGCAAACCACTAAGGCTTTTGTTCTCAGCTAAGTGATTTGCTTGTAGGTCTGGGATCCCTTGCAACCTCCCTGGCTTTCTATATTTACCCTGTACAAGGTAATGTGAACTAAAGCTCCTAAGAGAAACTGCAGTACAGTGACTCTTCTACATGGGCTGACTGATAGGCGCATCGAGACTGCAGAGCTGGGATGGTACAGGTTCACAGCCTGATTTCAGTTATCCGGAGATGCCTACCTTGGACTCTTTGGTGTCATCGTCCACCTGTGTGTGCTACCAAACACAAAGGCGATTATGAGGGAGATCTCCCAAATGTCTATTAAAAGGTCAGTGAGGTAGGATCAAAACCCCGTGCCATTGTCCTTGGCTTCTCATCAGCCCTCCTTGCTCGCCATGTTCAGAGAGTCCGGTTTTATCCCATGCTTTTTCAGTCATAGTCCAGCTGGCCTTGGTGAGCTCCCAATAGATCAGCCCCACTGTCTCAGTGGGTGGGTGCACTCCTCGTGGTCCTGACTTCCTCAAGCTGGGAGGAGGCAAAAAAAAAAAAGGTCAGTGAGGAAGAAAACCAGACAAGGGAAGGGGGTAGTTCAGGCCTTTATTTAGAGAAAAGTCTACAGAGTGGGTGCAGGGGGTTGGTTAGAGGGCCCCCTGGAGTAGGCTCAGAACAAACCAAGACTTGGAGTTCTCAGCACAAAGGAAATTTATTACCCTGGAGGGCAAGCATGTCTGTGGAGGTGGAGGTGGGGTGGAGGGGTAGGGGTGCTGCCCCTGGATCAGGCAAAGCCATCTGGTAACTGGCCAGTATTTGGGGAAGTCTGTGCTAGGGTGAGTCAGTAAGTCCTGATTTGACAGTAATTTTGATTCCTGTACCTTGGTGTTTAGTCTCAGGAATGAGTCAGTGGCCAAATAAAGGCATAGACCTTGGGGGCTTGCTTTAGGAATGTAATCTAATGTGTAACAGGTCTTTCTTTATGTCATTAGATTATGAATAGTGACGTGGAAACTTTTTCTTAATTATGAAAGCTTGGCCATAGCTTAGGCTTGTTCCTAACTAGCTCTTAAAACTTAAACTAACCCATTGATATTCATCCTTGCTCTGCCGCGTGGCTCATTATGCTTCTTCAGTAATGCACACCCGATTTCTTCCAAGTCTTGCTGGAGAATCCCTCACTTCAGATGCTTCCCCAGAGTTCCTATTTCTGCCCGGAAGTCTCACCTATCCTCTCTTGCCTCGCTATTGGCTGTTCAGGTCTTTATTAAACCAATCAGAAGGTAGGAGCCTTAGGCAGGTGAGGAAGAACAGGGACCCCTCTTCACACAGTGTACACAAAGATGATCCCAACACGAAGGTTTCAGCAAGGGAGAAGGAAGGGGGTTGGAAAAGACCTAGCTGCGATGCTTAGGCCTGTTAGCAAGCCCTTCATCCCCACCTTTTTGTTTTCTTGTGGGCTTGCTTGGTTCTGGGTAAGTGGGTATCCTTCTCTGAATGCTTCTGTTAACATTTTATCTCTAATAATATAATTCTGAATTTGGGTCTCTTTTCTTTTCCCTTTTCTTAGCCTGGATAAAAGATTGTCTATCTTGTTTATCATTTCAAGGAACTTGCTCTACTTTCTTGATCCTTTTCAAAGTCTGCTTCCTTGAACCTTTCTTATGACTCATTGTTACCATAGCCGTGATTCATTAACTGATACTTCAGTCTTTATTGTTTCTCTCCATCCACTGGCTTGATCCCATAATACAAGAACATGAAATGGGTTCTTTTTAAATTTATCTGTACATTCTTTAGTCCCCAAACAAGATTGTATAGGTGGGCCAATATACCAATTATAATTTGAATTTTTGAACTGGACAATAATCTTTGTGTGTGTGTGTGTGTGTGTGTGTGTGTCTTTTTCTATTTACCTCATTTTTTTTTGAGGCAGGGACTCTCACTCAACTTGGAACTTTTTAATCCTAACAGACTGACTGTCTAGTTAGTAAACTTGTGTGACCTCCTTCACCCCCAGGCACCAGGATTACCAGCGTGTGCTGCTACACCCAGGGTTAAATAGGAGCCAGAAGTCTGCACTGGGTGCCTCCTGCTTCCACATCAAGCGCTCTACCCACTGAACTGTCTCCCTACCTACACCAGAATCTTATGAAAACATGTAGGGAATAATTTGACACTTCATTCCCTGCCACTCATGGGTGTCTTAGCATGTTACCTAGCCCTGCTCCCCCATGTCAACCTCTATCCCCCAAGACCTGACACACTCTGCCAATCATATATTAAATATTTGCAGCCTTGGAAATGTAAAAGAAAACTAGCGCATTTTCTACCAACATCCCATGGAACACTAGTTGTTGCAGGGCTCAATGCAGTAGTTCTCCTAGCCACAAAGCTGACTGAGTTCAGGTGTCTACTTTTAGCCAAAAGCTCAGACTGAACCAGATGGGCCCTGTCATTCAAAGTCTTTGTACATGTTCTACTTCTTCTTCTGGCTTGCCTGTCCTCAGACACAGGGCCAATCTCCAAAGAAAAGGGAACGGAGACTGCCTGAATTCTTAGCATCTGCCTCAGTTCCAAACTTCTTTCTAATTATCAAAGAAAGACAGAATGCTGTAGCCCTTCTTTAAAAAGTGGCATTGACATCGGGATAAAAAAGGGTTGTTCTAAACTGTCTGGAGATTTTCTATTTAAATATATGCTCTAAAAGCACGGCTTGCATGAATCACAGTGGGCACACTGCCAAACAAAGTATAAGTCTTTATCCTCAGGTTTTGTCCCAAGTTAATCTCTTCATAGTATATTAATTTCCTAGAGCTTCCATAGCAACACACTGCAAGCTTGGCTGTTTATACAAACATCACTTTATTCTCTAAGAGTCTGAAGGCAGGTAATCTAGACTCAAGCTGTTAGAAGATTACCTCCAAGGCCCCAAGGGAGTTTCATAATTGCCTTAAAGTTCCTTGGCTGACACATCTCTCCAAATTCTTCTCCATGTTCACATAGCTATCTCTCCCCATCTCGGTATCCATATAGCCTCCATGGGTTAGAGGCACAACCTTGTTGGACTACAGTCTATTCTAACAACTCCATCTCATTTGATTACACCTACAAAGACACTGTTTCCAAGTAAGGTCTCACTCTGAGCTTCCGGGAGTTATAATGATCATTTGGGGTGAGACCATAGTTCAACCTGTCATGAATGTGATCAACAGAAGTGACATTGGGATGTACCCACCATAATCAAAATTTGCTTTTATTCTTCCTTATAAAGTTGCTCCTCAAAATCAGGATTTTCGAATTTCATCGTATTTCACATAATTTATCTTGGTACTAAACAAACTAGAAATATCTAAGGAAGGTAGGTGTTTCTGATCAAGTGACTTATGAATTCATATATACCAAGAATGGGTCTGTCCAACCCTCACTGCAGAGATACACAAATGCACACATGCAAAATTCTGCACAGTTGAAATGGTGCAGGAAAGGCCAATCAGAAGCTTTACATTCTGAGATGCCCCGTAGATCGTCCTACATTGTCTAGACAGTGTGTCTCCTCAGCACTTTGTACTGATAGTATCTGGCTCTGTTTCACTTGTGTGTGCAAACTGTGTAAATCGTGATGCTTGGACTCATACCTACATTGTGAAATGATCAAATCAAGTTCATTATTTATCTTTTATCTCCTCTAGCACATAGTTACTCTTCCCAGGGTTCACAGAATACACACACACACATCTTAATCACAACCTTTCCATGCTTTGTTTTATAACTTGCATGTATTTACTGGAGAAATTCTATAGGACATAAAACGAGGGTAAAGAAAAAAATGACAATTTCATTACCTAAATCTCACCTGTTTTATTTAACTTTTGGAATATGCTTTCTCTAATACTTGGATTTGTACATAGTGCTGTGGTTTAAATTTTATCTCTGCAAGTAAGGCTGAAATCTATTTCCATCAGGATGGTAGGGCCTTTAAGAGACAGGTGGGTCAAAATGGATATATGTTTCCATTCTGTTTTCTATGCAACTGTAGCAAATTGGATCAAGAGGTAGCAACTCTAGCCTTAAGGTCAATTAGGTAAATTTGGCCCATGCTTGTTTTTATGAGTGAAATTTCACTGGAACACAGAAATGATTCTCTCTCTCTCTCTCTCTCTCTCTCTCTCTCTCTCTCTCTCTCTCTCTCTCTCTCTGGACTAAAGTATTATAGGAGTTTCTGTGTTGCTAAGAATAGGAGCCTAAACCAGGTAATTCCTCTTTTTCTCAGGATTAACTTCTGAATTGAAATGCAAGTTCATTCTGAAAAGAATCCAAAAGGCAGGGAAGAAAGCTTGATGGTTGAGAATGTTTGTTGTGCAAACAGTAGCTGCTGAATTCAAATCCCCAGCATCTGCCTTAAAGCTGCATGTGTCTATATCACCAGCACTGAGTGTAGAGAGAGGTGGATCTCAGAGATCCCTGTCCATCCAGACTAACAAACTTCTGGTTCAGTGGGAGACCCTGACTCAAATAAGGTGGAGATCAACAGACAAAGAAATCCTATGCCCTCTGTACAGTCACGTGCATGAAACACACACACATACACACGGGAACTCAAGCCTGATTCATTTTTTTCTGTTTTCTAATGATGTCATTTGTTGGATGATAATACATGTGTTCACTGCTCACATAATTTTACTATCAGTCTTATTTTTCACCAAACACATCACAAATATCCTTGAATCTGCCAGGTCATTGGTGTACCTTGGTTTATTGTCTAATATTGTATAATATTCATGGGGAGAAAGAAAACATGGATGCTGCCAATGAAGTGCTATAGACTAAGCATCCACAAAAGATTCCATTACAATTTTAATGATCTCTCTAATCTCAAGTTTACATGTGAGAAAACTGAGTTGCATAGTAACTAAATCAGTTCCATGGCATCACACTCTTTTATGCTTTGACTTATCCTTCTTCCCTCCCTCCCTCCCTCTCTCCCTCCCTCTCTCCCTCCCTTCCTTCCTCTCTTCCTCCCTTCCTTCCTCTCTTCCTCCCTTCCTTTCTCTCTCTCCACTTTTTCAAGAAGACAATGGGATGTATAACATGAAAACAAAGCGCATGAACCCATTCTATCCCTAACTTCCTCCATTCCTTTCTTGCTTCCTTCCCTCCTCCCTCTTACCTTTATATGGCTCTGGGGACTGAACGCTAAACAAACAGTGCCAGTGAGCTGAGCTACAACTCCAGCCCATATGAATTGTTTACTTTCGGATCTCTCTTCAGAGGCGCTTTCTGTAGCTCAGGATGCTCTCATATTCCCTGTGTACAACAAAGTTTGTCTTGAACTTGCTGGCATCCTCCTGCTTCTACTTCTCAAGTGCTGAGATTATGTACCTGAGCCACTAAACAGCTTCAGGAGTGAAATTATAGTGTCTTATTTCTTGCATGTATATGTATGTGTTGGCATATTTGTATGTGTGTGTGCATGAGTGTGGGGGTATACATGCACATATGTATGTCTGGAGGTCAGAGGATAACCATGGGTATTGTTCTGTAAGTGGTAACTATATCTGCATATGAGTGTGTGTGTGAGCGCGCGTGCACACGTGTGTGTGTGTGTGTGTGTGTGTGTGTGTGTGTTTGTGTCCTTTCTGATTTTTGTTGTTGTTGTTGTTAAGTTGACAAAAGCTTGGGAAGAGTGACTCTCAATTGAGAAAATGCTTTTTTTATAGGCTTTTATAAAATTGAGGCAAGTCTGTAGTACATTTTCTTGAGTGATGATTAATGTGGGTGGACTCAGCTCACTGTGGTTGGTAACATCTCGGGGCAGGATGAGAAAGCCATGGGGATGAGGATCAAGGCAGTAAAGGACACTCATCCATGGCCTCTGAGTCCACTCCTGTCTACAGATTCCTGCCCTTCCTGCTTTTGATGAGGGACTGTGAGATATGGGAGGGTGAGTGCAATAAAACATCTCCTCCTCAAGTGGCCTGCGGTCATGGTGTTTCATCCCAGCACTAGACACGAACTATGACACTATCTGAGATCTATATCTAAATCTACAACTCCCCAAGCAGGTGAGGTTGGCAGGCCATGAAGCCCACGGGATCCATCTTTTTCTGTCTCTCCATTTCCGGGTTTGCAAGTGTGTGTCACCGCATCTAGCTTTTCAATTTGACTTTTGAGGATTGGATCGTGTCCCCATTCTTACAAGACAAGTACTTTGGAGGCTGAGCTGTCTTTCCAGCACCCATCATATCATACTTCTCAATTGGTACCATCAGGCTTTTTCTCAAAGTACAAAATCTACTTATTTTATTATTGATTCAATACTGTTTTAAGATTCACTTTTGTAAGATTCTGCTAGTTTGAAAATATACAAAGACGAAAGCACAGTCCTTGAATTATTAAACAGAATCTCCTGAGAGTCAATAATTCAGTGCATTTTCTAGTAGAGGGGGTGACCAAAGGCCATTAGTTCTTGAAAGATTTGAATTTAGCCTAAGCCAATTTGACGTTCAAATGGCCTGATGTTTAGAAATTCCAGCTGTTTATCTTGACAAGTACATATGTGAAAACACATGTTATTTAAAGTGATATAGCTGTTTTCTGGTCTCTGCAGGCTTATTTCCCCGTGCTACAACGTATTAAAATTAACTCAATGACCTTGGAGAAACAGCTATCCTCAGAGCAGGCATTTGCACACCAATGAACCTCAATCAAATCAATGATGACCGAGCACTCTTTAATTCCAATGCCATCAGTAAGCTTGACCTTTTATTTCCATCTGAACAACGAGACCTCATCTTAATTACTTCCTAGTGGCTTTGAATGCAGACTAGAAGGTTGAGTTTACAAAGAGTAGAAAGACAAAGGTGTCAGGTTCACCATCTCAGGCTTTTAGGTCCAGACTTAACTGCAACTAGAAAAAGAGTGTCCTGGGAAAAATCAAGGATTGAAGAAATAAGGTAGAACAAGGTTAACGTTCTTAGCTCACTCCTGGAAGGAGTTTTCTAAGGTTAGTTGAGGCAATCTCTGCAAAATTTCCCCTCAGTACATGGCACAGGGTCTCCACAAGGTCTGGCAAAAGGAAATCGGTGGAAAGAATGAGGCCTTCAGTCAGATAGCCTGAGAAACTGGTGCACAGCTGATTTTCCTGACCTTGAGGATATGTTGACCTGTTTTGCAAAGCTGTTGTAGCAGACAAGGCAAGATGTACTTTTCTTTTTTTTTTTACTTTCTTTTTGTTTTATTGAGGAAAAAAAACAATTTCCGCCTCCTCCCAGCCTCCCACTCCCCCCACTCCTCTCCCCGTCCCCCCACTCCTCTTCCTCTCCCCCCTCTCCTCTCCCCCCTCTCCTCTCCCCCTCCCTCTCAAGTCTGAAGAGCAGTCAGGGTTCCCTGCCCTGCGGAAAGTTCAAAGTCCTCCCCCCTCCATCCTGGTCTAGGAAGGTGAACATCCAAACTGGCCAGGCTCTCACACAGCCAGAACATGAAGTAGGATCAAAACCCAGTGCCATTGTCCTTGGCTTCTCATCAGCCCTCATTGTCCGCCACATTCAGAGAGTCCAGCTCCATCCCCTGCTTCCTCAGTCTCAGTCCAGCTGGCCTTGGTGAGCTCCCAATAGATCAGCCCCACTGTCTCCATGGGTGGGTGCACCCCTGTTGGTCCTGACTTCCTTGCTCATCTTCTCCCTCCTTCTGTTCCTCATTGGGACTTTGGGAGCTCAGTCCAGTACTCCAGTGTCAATCTCTGTCTCTATCTCCATCCATCGCCAGATGAAGGTTCTATGGTGATATGCAAAATATTCATCAGTATGGCTATAGGATAGGATCATTTCAGGTTCCCTATCTTCAGCTGCCCCAGGAACTAACTGGGGATCTCGCCTTGGGCACCTGGAAGCCCCTCTAGGTCCAAGGCTCTTCCCAACCCTAAGATGGCTCCCTTAATTAAGATATGTGATTCCCTGCTCCCCTATCCAACCTTCCTTTATCCCAATCATCCCGTTACCCAAAGTTCTCCCCATCCTACCCTTCTCACTTTTCTCTCCCCATCTCCCCTTACTCCCCTCCCCCCCACCCTTAAGATCCCGATTTTTTGCCTGGCAATCTTGTCTACTTCCCCTACCCAGGAGGATAGCTATATGTTTTTCTTTGGGTTCACCTTCTTATTTAGCTTCTTTAGGATATCCAAGGTGTACTTTTCAGAGGCAAGGTTTCCAATGTGGGGCTGATTCTTTTGAGCAGCAGCGACTATTGATTGAGAATCTAGTTCTCCTCAGAGTGTTCCTAGTCCCTACAGGGTAGAGACAGTACTTCCAAGGTCCCAAGTAATCACACACGAGCCACTGGTTCCCAGAAAACCTTGATAGTTTAGCTTCCTTCATCAGTCTTAGACCACTGGAAGTATTATTTTAGGATAGGTTTTTAAGCCAGCATATGGGAAATCTATCTGTTACTTCCATCCTGAGAACTCATCCAGGTCTCTTGTCCCTTTCGGTAGCTCTCCCTCCTGACTCTAAATACTTTGCATTATCGCTGATATGAATCGCCATCGATCCCTGAGATCTCAAAATCATCAAGGAAACCAGAGTGATTGATTGTCATATGTGAGACAGCAGATCTAAGTATCACCTTTACTTTGCATCTCTTTCAGGGTCTGCCACTGTCCCTTGATTTTCCTATCCCTTCTGAATTTACTTCTGCATCTCTGAAGGAAGCTTAAAAGAAATCCCACACTAACTCAGAACTGAGTATAATAGAGAGTTATTTACTTAGGGGTAGACTCACAGATCACAATCCTCTGCTGGAATGGAAAACAGCAACTGAATCCCGCAGCCAGAAAAGAGACCAGGTACACTTTACATCGGCATAAATAGTGTAAGAGGCCACGCCCAAGCTGGCGGGTAACTTAAAGGCCACAGGTGGTAGGAATTCCTACAGCATATCTCTGTTTATTGTCAGCACCCAAACTCTCTGTGAGCACAGGCAGAGCAAACAATAATTCCCAGACATGTGTGGAACTATTGCAGGTGAGAGGAATCTAGGTCACTCTGCCTGCTGTCCTAGTTCGGTTTCTCTCACTGTGTTAATAATGCTGACCAAAAATATTGGCAGTAAAGGTTCCGTTACATATTACGGTTTACTTTAGTTCATCTGTGAGGGAAGCCAGGACAAGAGCGGAGGCAGAAGCGATGAATTCTGCTTACTGGGTCTTCCACGCTTTACTCAGTTTCCTTTCTTCATAACTCAGCACCACCTGTCCAAGGGTGTCATTGAACACAATGGCCTGGGCCCTCCCATGTCAATCATCAACCAAGACATGCCTACATGCCAGTCTATGGAGACGATTCCTCAGTTGAAGTTCCCTCTTTCTAGGTGACTGGACGTTGTGTCAGATTAACAAAAACTATCCACACACCCACCTTTATCCACAGCACTGATGTTTTATTAATTTTTATTACGTTTATTGATTTACTTGTATTGCAGACAGAAGCTAACTTTCTGGATCTGTTTTCCTCTTCCACCACATGGGTCCTGGGCATTGAACTCAGGTCTCAGTCTTGGCTGCAAGAGTCTTTATCTTTCTGCTTCAGGAATGGTGTTTAGTCACTGAAAAATGGTCAAGGCCACTATGTGACAGGAAAAAAGATACTGACTTTGTTAAGAGTAATGCTACCAATGTATGCTGATTGCTGCCCAATTCAAGGTATTTATAGGCTCAGAAAGAAGGGTGATGGTTTAGACCTGATCTCTGTTTACAGTATGGTTAGGAAAACAGGTTCGTAAAACAATCACCAGTTGAGGGCGGGGAGTAAAGCATTCTTCATTCTATGTCTGTGGGTAGAATCATGCTGAGTTACCCTCTTCATGTCTCTCAGAATCTCCCAATTGCACACTTTGTGATCAGTGTGTATGTACATGGGGGGGGGTTGTGAGTGTGAAAGTGGGTGTATGCGTTCCATGTCACACACAGAAGCTGGAGGACAATCTTAGTCTGCTTTCATCTTCTAACTTGTTTGGAGATAGAGCTCCCTGTTGTTCCTTGTTGAATATGCCAGGCTAGCTAGCCTGAGAGCTTCTGGTAGACTCTCTTAACTCCACCCCCCATTGTGACAGAGGAGCTCTGGGATTACAGGCTCCTTGTCTGGATTTACATGGTCACAAAGAGGACCTGAACTCAGGTCCTCAAGGTTTCATGGGGAGATCTTTATCCACTGAGCAGTCTTCTCAACTCCTCAATACTTATTTCTGGGTCACCAAAGCCACAGCCATTCTTTCCTTGAGTCAAAAAGATAATTATTTCTTCTTAAGCACGTTTCTAAGAACACTTAGAGACATTTGTGTACTACTTACCTGCTATAGAGATTTGCATTGGTATGGATCTTGGTTTATTGACACAAACTTAGGGTCAATTTTGTTATATGTATTTTTCAGTTCTTGATTAAGGTATTTTGACTGAGCAGTTCATTTAAAAATGTAATGTGTAATTAAGATATATAGGTTACTAGATAATCATCTATAATAGTCAAGCTTGTAATCATGTTAGGTTTTCTAGAAACGTAGATATTTATTTCAGTTAGATAAATATCTTCAAACTTTTCAAAGACTTACAGAATATGGCATTTAAAATGTTTTAAGGACTTAGGACTTTTCATGACAATGAGACACATCTGCTCCTGGCAGCACCAATCTACTTCAAGAGGATGATGGGCATCAAAGAGGTTCCTTAAGTTTTGGTTAGGCATTTGGGCAAGAGACTGGTCTTGCCTGGACTATTTGATGGTATGCTGTATGAACTAGACATGCAGAACCCACATAAAAATGACTGCTAAACTTGCCTAAAGGTGAGATGCTCCTTCAGGGTTTCTGCTTCATGAAAGAGACTGCCAGACATACTACAGGGCACAAAAGAAAGTGACTGACAAACTGCTAATATAGGCAAAACTGTCCTTGAAATTTCCTTCTATGTGGAAAAGTCTGCTGGATTTTATGGGCCTATAAGCTGAAGATGGATGCTCCAATAATGCAGAAAAACTTTGGGTGACTTTCCAGGAAGCGAGATGTCTCTGTCAATTCTAGAGTTTTGGAAGTTGCTTAAAATGCATGTTCTGTTTACTTCTGTAGCCTTTGATGGAGTTGAAGAATATATAGTTATATTTATGATAAAAGATAAAGCAGATATAAATATTGTAACTATAATTCTTGCTTGATACCTGTTTTGTTATATGTAATTTTACTATGTTAAAGTTAAAGCCTTTCTTTTTATTAAACAGAAAGGAGGAAATGGTGTGGGATTTCCCTTTGTATGCTGTGAATACCATTGGTTAATAAAGAAGCTGCTTTGGACCAATGGCTTGACAGAATGAAGCTAGCCAGTGAAAACTAAACTGAGTGCTGGGAGGAAGAAGGTGAAGTCAGTGAGAAGCTATGTAGCACTGCCAGAGACAGACTCAGCATGAAAACTTGCTGGCAAGCCACAGCCACATCATGATACACAGATTAATAGAATTGGGTAAAATTAAGATGCAAGACTTAGCCTGAGCAGCCAGAAACAAACAAGCGGCCCCTTACTATACTTACCCATCTTCCTGATGCCAATGCACCTCTTGACATAGTTTCATATAACTGTTGGTCTCCAATGTTATATAACTTAACTGTTCAAAATCCAGTTTTCTAACTGTAGGAAGCAACTATGGTTCTCTGATAACCCATATATTCTTTTGTATCTTTGATATGGTATTTTTTAAAAAATCTTATTCAAAATCTGGTTAATCTGTTTATTCTATACGTCCTTATCCTAATAATATTTGCAGTCAAAGACTGTATCTGAATCATCACTTCCATTTGATACCTATTGATACCTTGAACTTGATTGAAATGTTATATCCATAGTGTTGCTCTTAGCAATATTAGTTCTTTATTCTAAGCAGTGATAACATTGAACCTTCCTACATTTTCATTCAGTTGCAACATATCATCACTGAGACTAACTTCTGAAGAGAAACCAGTTCAATCATATCACGAGCAAAACAAGACACACCCATCCCAGCAAAAACAATTATGCATTTGTTTTGAAGGAGAGTTCATCCTTCTGAAAGCTGTGTGTGATAAACGGCCTTGGGATTCCAATGATAGTTTCAATATATCTGGGAATGGACTTAAATTCTGACATTTGGGTATAACTAGTGCTTAGCTCCATGACTGGCAACATAGAATTCACCAGTGAGGGCAGAGGATCACTGCTGTTTTATACCTTGTAGCAACAAGTGACTAAAACTTGTTCCAAGATCAAGTCTCAGTCTGCAACAGCTGCCTTAGTAACTCAAAGTATATCAGAAGGTGATCATGCCAGAAACCAGAGTTGTATGTTGGGTTTTAGGTTAACTAACCAATTAGTTGTTTTTTTTCTGTTTGTGTAGTGCATTTGTGAATGCCTTTGTATTCACATGCGTGCATGCCAGTGCATGCATGCCTGCATGCATGTATGTGTGTGTGTGTGTAAGTTTAGGTCAAATGTCAAAATTGGATGTCTTCTTTATCACTCTTCAATTTATTTTTTGAGACAAGGCTGTTTATTAAACATGACTTCAAGACTAATTGACCAGTGAGAATTAGGGGTCTTTAGGCCCCTGTCTGCCCCTTGTCCTCAGCAGGAGGCTCATACATACAGTCATTGTGCCCAACATTTTTACATGGGTGCTGGGGATCTGAACTCAGTTCCAGATGCTGTGTGTCAGCTATTTTATGAGCTGACTCCCCAGCCCACTGTACTTTTAGAAGCAAGAATGACAAGGTACATTCAGATTAGCACTGATAGAGAGACAAGGGACGAAATCACAAGGTTAGTTAATTCAAGTCTAAAGACACAAGGTTAGTTAATTCAAGTCCCCCAAAAGCCCCACTGCCTTCTTGTTTGGTTCATGAAATGCAATCATTTTGGCAAGGAAGTGTTTATTATCATTGACTTACACTAAGAAAGTGGGGAGGAGAGAGCAAGGGATTCCCCAAGGCTGCTGAAGCTCAAATGCAGCAAAGGCTGCATTGCTATAAATTTGCAATACAGTAAGAATCTGACAGGTATCTGCTAAACATACTAATTTATTAAGTACATCTTACCTGACACAGAAGAAAAAAAGAATTCTCCAGGACTTTGAAGACATGCATGGCTTCATTTAAGAACAAAGAGATAAAATGAAAATTTCAATTTTTAGTGAGTTTTGTTAAGGTTCACAAATCCCATTTTCCCCATGACTGACCTTTTTTCAGGTGGACTCATCACATGTCCACATGCAATTGCCTAAATTGAATATGTGTGACTCACAGATGTGCTTACATAGCAAGCTTCCAACTCCATAGACAGAGCTACTGGCTTTAGCATCATTACCAGAGCTCAATCTCCCTCACCAAACATCCATAACTCATTTTTTCTCATCAAGAAATAATGATACTGCCCCCCTGTGACCCTGAAGTGTAAGGTATAAAAGATGGAGGAAGTGGTGAAATATAGCACACAGGCATTTGAGAGCAAAATTTTCTGAATTTCACCAATTTAGCTGCTCCCTTTTGCCTCTTGTCTTGCACTTGTTCTGCATACCCATGTAGGAGCCATGTTTCCAAGCACAGTTCAGATTTCATATGGCATAGGTTAGAAGTAGTCTCCCATTTTGACTCACTGGGAGTGAATTGCAAAAGTAGTGTTTGAACTGATTCCTAAAGAACTGGTTGGGTTTCTATGTGATGGGGCCATGACAGTGATAACTCAAGGAAAGGGATACAGTGTGAATAGACAGGGCAGAATGCTTTTGGAGAACAGCAAGTATCTCTTTACAGCTGAGGCATAGAGTCTCACCAGTCAAGTTAATGCTATGTATCTTTATCAATATCCAACTTTACCAACATCTTCTCTGTCCTTGGCTTGATCAGCAACAACCATGGCGACCTTTCTAGGTGTGACAGTACAGTCAGTACAGTTAACTTGATAGGACTGGAGACACCTAAAAGATACACTTCTGGTCACATCTTTGAGGGAGTTTCTAGGTTAGGTTAGCTGAAATGAGAAGACTCACCCTCAATGTGGGTGTCATCATTCCACGAGCTGGAGTCCTGAACTGAATAAAAATGAGAAAGTGAGCTGAGCACCAGCATCCATGGCTCTCTGTGTCCTGACTGGATGCCATGTGGCCAGCTGCCTCACACTCCAGCTGCCATGGCTTCTCTGCCAGGATGGACTACATTTCTGCACTGTGAGATGAAACAAGCCCATTCTTCTTTCATATGCTGTTGTCAGGATTTTTTTTCATAACAAGAGGAATGGCAACTACCTCCCTGGGCACACTTGGTGCTACCAGAGTCCTTGATTCTCTCGTACCTCTCACTGGAGGTTTCCTTTCTTGACCTTTTCAGGACTTTTTTACCCCATAAAAATCCTCCACTGTTATTGAAGTGGTAGTAAGGAAATATGCTTAAGAGATCTAGGCTCATATGGATGATATTTTTGGTGAATGGCCAAATTCCACAAATTCATTATGTTATAATATTTAGGTGGCACAAATAATTTAATAGAAATTTGGTTAATTTCTAAGGGTTGCTATTTCAAATGATCACAAACTTTGTGGCAGCAACAATGGTCCTTCTCTCTACCTGCTAAAACCCTGTGTTATCCCCACAACAAGGCATGATGACCAAAGCAACTCTTCTAAAAGAAAGTATTTAGTTGGGGGCTTGCTTATAGTTGTAAAAGGTTAGTCCATGACCATCAGGTTGAAAATCAGACAGGCTTGGCACTGGATCATTGACTGAGAGCTTTATATCTTGATATATAGGCAACAGAGTAAGGGAAAGGGAGAGGGAGAGAGAGAAACTGCATCTGGCAAAGACTTTTGAAACCTAAAAGCCTACCCCCAGCAACACTTCTCACAAGGTCACCCCTCCTCCAACTAGTCCACATCTCATAATCTTTCAATGCTTCTCAAACAGTTTCACTCCCTGGCGACAAAGGAGTCAATAGATTAGTCTGTGGGGCCATTCAAACTACCACAAATCTGGATGTCTCCAATCACGGTATGTACTGGTGTCCTTCCTTTCAGTTTCTAAAGGAAGGTTCTTCCTGTCTCTTCTAGGGTGTGGTGGGTCCAGAAATTGTTTGTGGAAATATCCCTCACTTATGCTACCTGTCTTCACATTATCGTATTACCAGCATATGTTTGCACACCATTTTTCCAATAAGAATACTTACACTGGATTTAAGGTTCACTATAAAAAACACTCCCATCTTATTCTTTACATCAATCACTTATGCAAAAGTCATATTTTAAAATAGGGCCACATCCCTAAATTCAGGGTAGACATGACTTTTACAAAAAACTACATATTCCCTGCAGGGCTCTGTTTAAAGGATTAGAACATGATGTGGGATCCCTCTCAGTATGCCATGAATAAAACTGATTAATAAAGGAGCTGCATTGGCCTGAGGCAGGGCAGAGTAGAGGTTGGGAGGTGGGAATTAAACTGAATGCTGGAAAAAGTAGGTGGAGTCAGAGAGACGCCATGTAGCTGCTGCCAAAGGAGACAGATGCCGGGGAACTTTCCTGGTAAACCATGAGCCTTGTAGTAATGTATAAAATAATGGAAATGGGTTAATTTATAATATAAGAGCTAGCTAGCAATATGATTAAGCTATTCACCAAGCAGTATCTTAAATACTATAGTTTCTGTGAAATTATTTCTGATCTGAGCCGCCAGGAACAAACAAGTAGCCTCAGCCTACAGGACCAATTATAGGATATGTTGATTCAAAAGAATGCAGACCCAGTGATTTTAATTCTAAATGATACCACACATTTAAGGAAAACAACATGATACCAATTCTTTACAGTTCATCCAGAAAATAGGATCAGAGAGAAAACTTCCCAACTTATTCTACAAAGCCAGCCATACCAGGTAAAGATGTAACACAAAAACTACAGACAAGTAGTCATAGCTGAAATGCATACACATACTCATAACATAACATTAGCAAATCAATGCAATAGGGTACACAAAAGTTCTATACTGCTCCTAAAAAAACTTACTCCAGGTATGTAATATTGGTCCAATATTTGAAATTAATTGATGTAAACACCCTATCATCAATCTAAAGAAGAGAAATTATATGATCACACTGAATGATGAAGAAAAATATTTTACAAAATCTAACATTAATTAATTTGTGAGAATATCCTAAATTTTAAATTGAACTTGTACAATAATTCTGACAGATAACATTATTATTTGTGGGAGGGAAATCCATGAGCTGTCTATGATTAAGAAAAAATTTAACCATAGTTTTCCATTACACCAATTCCAAATGTAAACTCTTGTGCAATAAAATAAGAAAGGAAATGAAATATGCAACTGCCAGAAATGAAGACATGCAATCATATTTATTTATAGATAGTATGATTATCTATGCCAGAAACTCAAACGAAAAGTCACTCCTGAAACTAGTCATCAAACATAGAAAGGTTGCAGGCTCTAAGGCAAATATAAAAAATTCTTCTGCTTCTCTATATAGTAGTGACCACCAAGATCTGAAATGTACAATATAAATGCCACTTATAGCAACATCACAAAATGACATGCTTAGACATTACCCATCAGTGCAGATATAGGGTCTACATGTATCAAGCTACAAAGCACTGCTAAGAGCAATCAAGGAAGAGCTAAATGATCTGAGAACTAATCTGTGTTTCGGGGCTGGGGAAAATGGTGTTACTTCTAAAGTTATTTTACAGAGTCCAAATAATTTCAGTAAAAATTCTACAAAGCTACTTTGTGTGTATTGAAAAGATTATGGCGCTAAATAAAAAAGACTAGACTAGTGCTTCTTAGGAAAACAGGATGGAGGGGTTCAGTTCAGATCTTCAGAAGCCCTGTAAAATTTGGGGTGGTATGTGCCTGCAACCCTAGTGTTGCCAGCAAGAGACAAGTGAACCCCAGTGGAGCTTGCTGGCCAGTGAGTTTAGGCTAATCAGTTAACTCCTGATTTAGTGACAGAACTTGTCTCAAAGAATAAGATGGAGCGTGAGTGAGGAAGACACCTGATGACAGGGGCATCCACACAGGCCAATATGAGCCAGCACACCTGCACACACCTGTACACCTGCTCTCTCTCTCTCTCTCTCTCTCTCTCTCTCTCTCTCTCTCTCTCTCTCTCTCTCTCTCTCTCTCTCTCTGGGATTGTATTTGGAAGAGAATTCACGACCATACAAACACTGAAAGGTTTTAAAAGTCCATTCAAAGATGAAGTATGAACATCACCAGAGTGAGACAGGTTTTCTCAGGTCTCTGTATTATGATATTCTAAAGTGTCAATCACAGTCTGCTGAATTTTTTAGTGGTCTTTGTTGGGGTTTGAGTGAGAAATGTCCCATGTAGGCTACTATGTTTGAACACTTGGTCCCCAGTCAGTAGCGCTGTTGGGAAATCATGGACTTGAGTATATGGGAACTTGCTGCAGAAAGTATGTCACTGGGAGAGGGCTTTGAGAGTTTCCCCACTTCCTGTGTGTGGGTTAAAAATTGATCAGCCAGACTCCTACTCCTGCTGATATGCTCTCCTTGCTTGTTGCCATGCCTTCACCACCATGATGGACTCCATTCTACTGGAATTCTCAGACTAAACAAATCCTTTTTGTCTAAATTGCTTTATGTCAGGACATTTAATCCCAACAACAGAGAAATGATCAACACAATTTAAATTTTTCTGTTCTTCCTTGGCCTTCCCTTCTCTCCTTACAAACTCTCCCAGTCATTGCTTACCTACCCCCTTGCTTCATGTGGGATTCTCCTCTGTCTGCTGTGAATACCATTGGTTAATAAAGAAACTGGCTTGGCCTGATAGGGTAGAACAGAGGTAGGCGGGGAAAACTAAGCTGAATGCTTGGAGAAGGAAGGAGAAGTCAGAGAGAAGCCATGTAGCCCCATTGGAGACAGACATTGGAACTTAGACAGCTGGTAAGCCACAGCCATGTTGCAATACACAGATTAATAGAAATGGGTTAAATTAATATGTAAGAGTTAGCCAATAAGAAGCTAATGAGCTAAGTAGTGATTTAATTAATACAGTTTCTCTGATTATTTCAGGGCTAAGTGGCCAGGGACTAACTAGCAGCCTCCAAAAACACTTGTTCTTTTCCAAGTTCATGGCCTCTTTGCCTTTAACTGCTATTACTGCCCACCCCCCTTCCCCTGTTGTGCCCAGATCATGGCATCCCCCAAATACCAGCTAGGAGACTGAGTCCTTTATGTAAAAGCAAAGAGCTTTTCTTTGCTCTTTTTCAAGTTTGAACTCAAAATTTCTGTGTGTCTAGCACATTGGCATGATCAAAGAGCACTGAGCTCAGTTGGGGTGGGGTTTTTTATAATAACAGAAGTTGGGCGAGGGATTTATAAGGTTTAGGACCCCTGTTTGGCTGACATTTGTCTAGTGGTATCCTGGTGAAAAAGGATGGGAATGTGTTGTCAGGTGATCCTATCTGTAATTGTTAGAACATTAGGCATTTCCTTTGGATGGTCTGTTTCTGCGTGATGCCTGGGTGGCTAGTTCTTGGAACCAGGTATTGCATTAGGGTAAACTACTGAGACTTGTGTCTCTATTAAATTTGTCATGGCTGGGTTCTATACCCTGTGTGTGTATTCATAAATATATAAATAGGACATGCTCAGTCTCTGTAATGTTACTTGTATGTATGTTTCAGCTTTCACACCCACTCGCTCTGACCTCACTTCACACCTTTATCAACACTGTTTTTTTTTTTTACCAACAATACTCTTCCTTAGCAGCAATTGTAGGAAGAGTTTTTATGGTGACTGCCATCTAATAACCACACAGAGACTTCTTATTAATTATAACTGCTCAGCTGATAGCTTAGGCTTGTCACTAACTAGCTCTTACATCATAAATTAACTCATTTTTTTTAATCTATGTACTACCACATGGCTCTGTACCCTTTTTTTTTTCAGCATGGCATGTTCATCTCCTGCTCCCTTGGCATTTCCTGGTGACTCTGTCCTCCTTCTTCCCAGAATTGTTTCAGTCTAGCTAACCCCCCTCCTGCTTGACGTCCTCCTGCCTAGCTATTGGTCAATTGGCTCTTTATTAAACTAATGAGAGCAACACATCTTCACATCTATGGATTATTCCATAGAAAGCAGGGAAAGAATCAAGATTTCCCCAGTCTCTCAACACTAAATCAGAATGCTTTTCTCCTATCAACTTGTTCATCATTTTTCCATCCAGACTTCCCAAGGGAACACATAATCCTGAACTCAGAGCATTTGCGAGGATCTCTCTTTACATTCATTGTACAACACTTAGCTCCTTTTTGTGTATGTCTCATGTATACATGAACTATTTTTTTACATTACTGGAGACAAGACCCATGCTTCATCCATGCTTGTCAAGTGCTCTTCCATCGAGCTACGTTGCTATTCTTTCTTCAAATAGCTTTTTATGTATTTGTGTGTGTATGAGCGCACATGTGTGCACATGCACATAAGCATATATTGTGTGTGGAGGTCAGAGGACTACCTGATGGAGATGCTTTTCTCTCTCTCTCTACAGTCTATGTTCTAGTGTTCAATCTTGGGCCATCAGGCTTGGCAACAAGCACCATTACTTCCTGATCCATCCATCCCACCGTGACCCCTACATCCCCATGCTTTTTGTTTATAAACTTTACTTGCTTTTACTTCATGTGCTTGGGTGGTTTGCCTGAATGTATATACATGTACCACATACACACCCGCTGCCTGCATAGGTCAGGAGGAAGCATCAGATTTCCTGGAACTGCAGTTACAGACAATTGTGATAGTTTGAGTGGCAGGACTTCAACTTGCATCTTTTGCAAGAGTGTAAAAACGCTCTTGACCTCTGAGCAGTCTCTCCAGCCCTATTTCTACACCAAAGGCTGGCTCATCTTGGTCTTCCATAAATCTTTGCAAAGATTCATGGTCCTACTCACAAATCCTTAAAAAGGCGAGTTATTTGATAGGTCCTTGCTCCTTGTATGATGGAAAAAAAAACACAGTTCAGTTTCGTTAAATGATTCAGACAATCTCGCTCGTGTCTTAATTTCTAAGCACATATGATAGCTAGACCCTGTGAGATTAATTTTACATGAGCAAGGCAATTGATGTCAAAGGAGGAGAAAAAAATCAACATGGACTTGGCTTCTGATTTTGACACATGTATTTTTCTTGGGCCTGTGGGCATCAAAGCCTCCCTGGAAAGCTTTGATGCTTCACTTCCTCACTAATGAAGATCTTCAAACTCTGCTTGTTCACACATCCGATCCCCCTCAAAAGGTGTGAACAAATGCCAATTGCTTTCTGTCCCCGTCCGTCACGCACAATGTCTGACAGCATACAGTTTTAATGAACGCCTCGTGAGCTCCTGGGCCCAGATCTCGGCTCTCTCCCTTTCTTGGCTCAGGGCCCAAATGAACATTGCCTGGATGGTGTGGATACAACAGAGCCTGTTGAGCAGATGTAATCACAGGCCACCCTCCATTTAGCAGTCAGTCAATGGAGCTGACACCAAGTCCTCTGGGCGAGGTGTGCAGAGAGGTGTGAGTGTTCTTGACTGTCTGTGAAATTCCTTATCATATTGATCTGTTTTCTAAACACATGCAGGGCTTATGTTTCTGATTTCACCACACAAATCTTTTGAAAAATCCCACTGCATACGAAAATCAAACTCCATTTCATTCTGATCCTGAATTTTCCTGGCTAATAAGAAATACAAATTCAATTCTTTTTGTGGTTTTCATTTTCTGGGAATATTGTTGGAAGTTGTGTGCACTGGCACGGATTGGTAGTTTGGGAGAGTGGCACTGGGAGAGTTTGGTCTTAGATCCAAAGTCATTGCACCAGGCTCTTAAATGTTTCCCCATAGGCAGATGGGCACACGCACCTCTCCACACACATGAACCGACATACAGACAAAGAGACACATGTAAATAAATAAAAGGGTTTTGTTTTTGGAAAACAATTTCATAATGGGGAAGCAAGGGTGATGACTTAGTTAGGGAATAAAGAGTTTGATGTGTAATCATGAGGGCCTGAGCTAGGGCCCTCAGAATCCACTTAAATGCTTGACAAACATAGGGGTAGCAGTCTCTCCATCCCAGTACCTGGAAAGTAGATATGGGGTGCATGGCTTGCTAGACTTGATGAGTCAGGGAGCCGTGGGTTCAAGGGAGAGACCTTGCCTCAATATACAAGGTGAAGAGATGCTTCTGGGTCTGATGACTCCCTTGGGGAGGGGATGAGAAGGTGCAGCATCAGCGAGGTAGAGGCTGGAAGTCGGGTGAAAGAGCAGACTTGTTTATTTAGCAACAGGGAGAGCCTTATATGCACCCCCAACACCCAGGCATTCTATTCTGTTGACATTGCATGGTTGCCCCTCCTTGGCTAGGCAGGATCAGGACCTCTGACAGAGCCAGGCAGACTCAAGTTTGGCTCCTCTCAACCTGGTAGGCTGTAACTTCCTAAAGAGTGTAAATGGAGGCTGCTCTTTCATTTCCCCGCCACCCACACCTGAATAATCATGCAGAAACTAAATTAATTACAACACTGTTTGGCCACTGACTCAGTTGTATTTCTAGCTAGCTCTTGCATCTTGAATTAACCCATTTCTGTTAATTTAATTCTGTGTATTGCCATGAGGCTGTGGCCAATTGGTAATGGTTCTGGGTGTCTTTCTCCTGCAGCTACACAGCATCTGTCTGACCCCACCTACTTTCTCTCTCTTTGTTCAGACTTTCTGTCTGGCTTTGTTATTTCTTCCATAGGTTGAATCTGCTTCTTTATTAACCAATAAAGAATATGGTATTAAAACATATTCACAGCCTGCAGAGGGGAATCGCACATCAAGTGAGTGACTGAAGAAGATAACCAACATATAAGTCTGGCCTCTACACACATGCCTGCACCCTCACATAGGTGTTTTTCTACACATGTGAGCAGACATACACATGCTTGCATGTAACTGACACATACAATTGGAAAAGAAGTATGTAAAAATAGAAATACATAAATAGAAAGGTGTTTCATGATGAGCTTGGCAACCCTTTACACGAAATGCAGCTCCGCTTGTACTTGGAGTTGTGGGCAGGCTGTGTGACCAGGAAGTCTGCCCTGTGACTTCTGTGCTTACTGACAGTGTTCCTATGAACCCTGAGAGACATGTGTGTACCTGTGAACCCTGAGAGTCTGTTCTCCATGGAAACTTGTCTCTGAAAACTGTAAGATTAATGAGCTTGGCAACAATCAGTTGGCTGGGGGTTTTCTGTATCTAGACTGATAACATGGATAGGCACCAAGCCTGCATACTGCAGGTGCCTGCCGTCTTTTGCTTCCCTCCATGTTTGACAACAATGGGGTGCAGCACCCATGGGCAGGTGGGAACAATAGCAAGAGGCAGGTCTGATGTTGCAGTTACTGTACAGTAGGTGAGGGGACTCTTGGCCCGTGGCTGTGGCCAGCGTCACAGCTCTCAGCTTGAGGTTTAGGACCCTTGGCTTTGATGAGTTGGCAGCTTTCTGGAGCTCTTGTGGTGACCAGGCCCTTTGGCTTTTCTTCTCTGGGTTTTTATTATGTTTTATTAACATCAACATTGCACTGTCTTTCCCAGCCTCTGCTTCCTTTTGCCTTATCTTCTTGCCCTGGCTGTTCTTTTCAATGGACTCTGTTGACCAATACCATGTCTTTTGTGTGCATGTGTGTGGGTTGCTGCATTAGGGAGACTGTGGTCTGAGCTCAGACTTTACTGCTGCTCAGGAGCAGGGTTCAAGGCAGACCTCCAGAAATGAGGCTCTGGTGCTTCTTCACAAGTCATCTGAATCATCTGTAGGTAGGTATGACTGGTAGGCAAATGGAAGGAATCAGTTGGTGGGATCAGGCTCGTGGGTGTGAATGGTAGGAAGGCCTATGGCCTTGAATACTCCTTAAACAGTAAGGGGCTGTCCCCCAAGCTCTGTGCCAGGATGTGTAACAAGTAGGGCTGTGAGGGAACCCAGAGTTCAGGAAGTCACCCTGTTGTAGTATGGAGCACCCTGCCCATGGTTGGGGGGTGCTTTCGAGCCCACAGGCATGGGTGTGTAGAACTCCATGCTGCAGGCTTGCTTCATGGGGTCAGGTGGTGCTGAAGAGGTCCTCCGCTGTTTCTCTTCCTCAGCCACAACAGCTGCAGCTAACAGTGTTTCGT
Organism: Microtus pennsylvanicus; assembly: GCF_037038515.1. Lineage (NCBI taxonomy): Eukaryota > Metazoa > Chordata > Mammalia > Rodentia > Cricetidae > Microtus > Microtus pennsylvanicus. Next base: position 12,185,133 of record NC_134581.1, on the reverse strand, counting down.
GCTTAGCCCACAGTACTGAAATAAGTAAGCCCAAAACAACTGGGAAGAAGCCTGTATTGGGCCAAGTGTAACCCAAGGGAAATGACCAGGGAAGGGCTTTTATCAAGCCTGAGGTGGGGTTTGGGGGCCAACCACAGCCTTGCCAATTAGCACTAGTCACAAAGTCACTCTACTGTGGTGGAGTCTCTCTCTCTCTCTCTCTCTCTCTCTCTCTCTCTCTCTCTCTCTCTCTTTCTCTCTCTTCTGTCTCTCTCTGATGGTTAAAACTATTTCAAACAGCCTTGGTTATGAGTGGACCTTCAGGATCTTTGCATGGCTCTCTCATGGAATGTTCTAGAAGAGTAGAGTAGTCCAACAGGCTCTTAGACTCGTAGTCTTTGACTCAAGGCATCCCAGGCAGCAGTGGCTGCTAATTAAGGGGTCAAGTGGCTCTACCTCTGAGTCTTTGCCTGTTTAGAAGAAAATGCACACTAGAAGGCCTGCTCAGGCTATAACTAGAAAAAAAATTGTCATAAACACTAACTGGTCTTTTAACAGACTTTTAAACAATGCTCAACATCAGTATAATGCCCAAGGAAAGATGGCTTCTCTCATCTTTCTAGGCTAAGTGATTCCTTTCCAGGCCAGAGACCTGGCCTCCGTTGTGGCCAGTTCCTCCCTTCTAGTTTCCAATAGTTTCTACACCCACCCTCTGCCTCCAGGACCATCTTGCACTTCGTCTTGTCAGAGGACAAGACGAATACTCCAAACCTTGTTCTGGACTTCAGGATTTTGCTCTTCAGAATGAAGCCTCTCCTGGAAATGAAGGTCTTTGTGCCTCAGACAGCTCTATTGAATCAGAATCCACCTTGTCACTAACTCAATTTTCTCTGACTCCTTCTTAGTACATAGTGAGGTAGGTAACTAGAATTCATTGTGATGCTAAGACTTGAGAGAATGGAAATTAATCGGTAATTAGTGAGCAGAACAATGGAACTTCCTTCGCAGAGCAGAGCTGCAAACTGAAAGTTTAAAAGGCCAAGATGATCACCTCAGTGAAGGGAGGCTGTTGCCGAGGAGGCGAGACGATGGCTCCATGGTTGTCCTGCAGAAACCTCCTCGTCCAGTGTTGCCATGCAGCAGCAGGTATTAATCCCAAAGACAGGAGGAGCAAGACCACTGACCCAAATCATCATGGTCAAATTAATTAAAGCAAACTTTTTAAATTCATGTACATGGGTCTCCCACCAAGGCAGGGTGTGATAGGTCGGGGATTTGGAAGGCAAATTAGGGGAGGTTACAGGAGCAGAATATAAGATTACAAGTTGATCATATTGGCCTCCTGAATCAAAGAGGTGGGCATTGTTCTAAGGTGGGCATAACAAAGCAGTCATAACAAGGTAGTTACAGGCGGTTATATAACCTTTTGAAACAGAGGTCAGGTTGCAAAATGCTTATAAAAATTTGAAACAAAGACATGGTTGTCATTTCCTGAAACAGGCAGAATAGAACCATTTGTAGTTAAGGTTACAGGTTGGATATAGCCCAATCTTTGAGAGACAAGTTTACTCATAAACAGGAATGAGTCTAGTTTGTCTTTACTAAAAAGTAGCTTTTAAGCCTAAGATGGAGGCAGATTGCTTCATCACGGGTGATCACCTTGGCCTAATTCTGAAAAGACAAGGTTGGAACATTGCTTTGAAAGCTCCAACAACTTTGAAAACTTTAGAAAGACTTAATCAAATAAAACAAGGGAGTAGTCACTCATGAGAAACTTTATAATAAATGTTTGAGGTAAGAATTCAAAAATCAGAACATTAGAAAGAGTTGAGTTGAAGTTTATTTATTTATTTATTTTTTTTTTAATTTTTTTATTGATAAAAGGAGGATAAAGAAAAGAAAAAAAAAAACAAATTTCCACCTCCTCCCACCAGCCTCCCATTTCCCTCCCCCTCCTCCCACTCTTCTCCCCCTCCTCCCACTCTTCTCCCCCTCCTCCCACCCCTCTCCCCTTCCCCCTACTCCTCTCACCCTCCCTCTCCAGTCCAAAGAGCAGTCAGGGTTCCCTGCCCTGTGGTACGTCCTAGGTCCTCCCCCCTCCATCCATATCTAGGAAGGTGAACATCCAGACTGGCTAGGCTCCCACCAAGCCAGCACATTGCGTAGGATCAAAACCGCGTGCCATTGTCCTTGGCGTCTCATCAGCCCTCATTGTTCGCCATGTTCCGAGAGTCCAGTTTTATCCCATGCTTTTTCTGGTAACAGTCCAGCTGGCCTTGGTGAGCTCCCAGTAGATCATCTCCACTGTCTCAGTGGGTGGGTGCACTCCTCGTGGTCCCGACATCTTTGCTCATGTTCTCCCTCCTTCTGCTCCTCATTGGGACCTTGGGAGCTCAGTCCAGTGCTCCAGTGTGGGTCTCTGTCTCTATCTCCATCCATCGCCAGATGCAAGTTCTAGGATGATATGCAATATATTCATCAGTATTGCTCTAGGGTAGGGTCATTTCAGGTTCCCTATCCTCAGCTGCCCAGGGAACTAACTGGGGACCTCAGCTTGGGCACCTGGGAGCTCCTCTAGGGTCAAGTCTCCTGCCCACCCTAAAGTGGGTCCCTTAACTAAGAATTGTGGTTCCGTGCTCCCCTATCCAACCTTCCTTTATCCCGATCCTCCTGTTTCCCCAAGTCCACCCTCCTTCCCTTCTACCTTTTCTCTCCCCATCTCCCCTAACCCCCATCCCACCCCACCCCCAAGATCCCACTTTTCCCCCCCGGCAATTTTGTCTACTTCCCTTATCCAAGAGGATAACTATATGTTTTTCCTTGGGTTCACCTTCTTACTTAGCTTCTTTAGATTCGCCTATTGTAGACTCCGTGAACCCTATTTATGGCTAGAAACCAATTATGAGTGAGTACATCCCATGTTCGTCTTTTTGGGCCTGGGATACCTCACTCAGGATAGTGTTTTCTATTTCCATCCATTTGCATGCAAAATTCGAGAAGTCATTGTTTTTTACCGCAGCGTAGTACTCTAGTGTGTATATATTCCATACTTTCTTCATCCATTCTTCCATTGAAGGGCATCTAGGTTGTTTCCAGGTTCTGGCTATTACAAATAATACTGCTATGAACATAGTTGAACAAATGCTTTTGACATGTGATAGAGCATCTCTTGGGTAAATTCCCAAGAGTGGTATTGCTGGGTCCAGGGGTAGGTTGATCCCGAATTTCCGGAGAAACCGAAACACTGACTTCCACAGTGGTTGCACAAGATTGCATTCCCACCAGCAATGGATGAGGGTACCCCTTCCTCCACAGCCTCTCCAGCAAAGGCTATCCTTGGTGTTTTTGACTTTAGCCAATCTTACAGGTGTAAGATGATATCTCAAAGTTGTTTTGATTTGCATTTCCCTGATCGCTAAGGAGGTTGAGCATGACCTTAAGTGTCTTTTGGCCATTTGAACTTCTTCTGTTGAGAATTCTCTGTTCAGTTCAGCGCCCCATTTTTGAATTGGGTTAATTAGCATTTTAAAGTCTAGTTTCTTGAGTTCTCTATATATTTTGGAGATCAGACCTTTGTCTGTTGCGGGGTTGGTGAAGATCTTCTCCCAGTCAGTAGGTTGCCTTTGTGTCTTAGTGACAGTGTCCTTTGCTTTACAGAAGCTTCTCAGTTTTAGTAGGTCCCATTTATTCAATGTTGCCCTTAATGTCTGTGCTTCTGGGGTTATACCTAAGAAGCGATCGCCTGTGCCCATCTGTTGTAGGGTATTGCCCACTTTCTCTTCTATCAGATTCAGTGTTTTCGGGCTGATATTGAGGTCTTTAATCCATTTGGACTTGAGTTTTGTGCACGGTGATAGATATGGGTCTATTTTCATTCTTCTACAGGTTGACATCCAGTTGTGCCAGCACCATTTGTTGAAGATGCTTTCTTTCTTCCAATGTAAACTTTTAGCTCCTTTATCGAAAATGAGGTGTTCATAGGTTTGTGGGATAAAGTCCGGGTCTTCTATACGATTCCATTGGTCGACTTCTCTGTTTTTATGCCAGTACCACCCTGTTTTCATTACTGTAGCTCTGTAATAGAGTTTGAAGTCAGGGATGGTAATGCCTCCAGAAGATCCTTTATTGTATAGGATTGTTTTGGCTATCCTGGGTTTTTTGTTTTTCCATATAAAGTTGATTATTGTCCTCTCCAGATCTGTGAAGAATTTTGATGGGATCTTGATGGGGATTGCATTGAATCTATAAATTGCCTTTGGTAGAATTGCCATTTTTACTATGTTGATCCTCCCAATCCAAGAGCAAGGGATGTCCATCCATTTTTTGGTATCCTCTTCAATTTCTTTCTTCAATGCCTTAAAGTTCTTGTCAAATAGATCTTTCACTTCCTTGGTTAGATTTACCCCAAGATATTTTATGCTGTTTGTGGCTATCGTGAATGGAGAAGCTTCTCTGATTTCCCTCTCTGCTTCCATATCCTTTGAGTATAGGAGGGCGACTGATTTTTTGGAGTTGATCTTGTATCCTGCCACATTACTAAAGCTGTTTATCAGCTGTAAAAGTTCTTTGGTGGAATTTTGGGGGTCGCTTATGTACAGTATCATATCATCTGCGAATAACGAAAGTTTAACTTCTTCATTTCCAATTCGAATCCCCTTGATCCCATTATGCTGTCTTATTGCTATTGCTAGAACTTCCAGCACTATATTGAAGAGGTATGGCGAAAGTGGGCAGCCTTGTCGTGTTCCTGAGTTAAGCGGGATGGCTTTGAGTTTCTCTCCATTTAATTTGATGTTAGCTGTCGGCTTGCTGTATATAGCTTTTATTATATTTAGGTATGACCCTTGTATCCCTAATCTCTCCAAGACTTTTAACATAAATGGATGTTGAATTTTGTCAAATGCTTTTTCAGCATCTAATGAAATGATCATATGGTTTTTTTCTTTCAGTTTATTTATATGATGGATTACATTGATAGATTTTCGTATGTTGAACCAGCCCTGCATCTCAGGAATGAAGCCTACTTGATCATAATGGATAATTTTTCGGATGTGTTCTTGGATTCGGTTTGCCAGTATTTTGTTGAGAATTTTTGCGTCGATATTCATGAGTGAGATCGGCCTGTAATTCTCTTTCCTGGTTGAGTCTTTGTGTGGTTTTGGTATCAGAGTAACTGTAGCTTCATAAAAGGAATTTGGTAATGACCCTTCTGTTTCTATATTGTGGAATACATTGAGGAGTATAGGTATTAGGTCTTCTTGGAAGTTCTGGTAGAATTCCGCATTGAAACCATCTGGCCCTGGGCTTTTTTTGGTAGGGAGGTTTTTGATAACAGCTTCTAGTTCTTCGCGACTGACAGGTCTGTTTAGCTTGTTCACCTGGTCCTGATTTAATTTTGGTAAATCGTATTTATCTAAGAAAGTGTCCATTTCTTTTACATTTTCCAGTTTAGTGGCATACAAGCTTTTGTAGTAAGATCTAATGACTCTCTGAATTTCCTCTGTGTTTGTGGTTATGTCCCCCTTTTCATTTCTGATCTTATTAATTTGCAAATTTTCTCTCTGCCGTTTGATTAGTTTGGATAGGGGTTTGTCAATCTTGTTGATTTTTTCCAGGAACCAGCTTCTTGATTCATTGATTCTTTGGATTGTTTTTTGTGTTTCTATTTTGTTGATTTCAGCCCTCAGTTTGATTATTTCCAGTCTTCTACTCCTCCTAGGTGAGTCTGCTTCTTTTTTTTCTAGAGCTTTCAGGTGGGCTGTTAAGTCTCCAATATGTGCTTTCTCTGTTTTCTTTAAGTGGGCACTTAGTGCTATGAACTTTCCTCTCAGGACTGCTTTCATAGTGTCCCATAAGTTCGAGTATGTTGTTTCTTTATTTTCATTGAATTCAAGGAAGACTTTAATTTCTTTCTTTATTTCCTCCTTAATCCAGGTATGGTTCAGTAGTTGACTGTTCAGTTTCCATGAGTTTGTAGGCTTTCTGGGGGTAGCATTGTTGTTGAATTCTAACTTTAATCCATGGTGGTCTGATAAGACACAGGTGGTTAGTAATATTTTTTTGTAGCTGTGTAAGTTAGCTTTGTTACCAAGTATGTGGTCAATTTTCGAGAAGGTTCCATGAGCTGCAGAGAAAAAGGTATATTCTTTCCTATTTGGGTGGAATATTCTATAGATGTCTGTTAAGTCCATTTGCTTCATTACCTCCATTAATTCTCTAATTTCTCTGTTAGGTTTCTGTCTGATTGACCTGTCCATTGGTGAGAGAGGAGTGTTGAAGTCTCCTACTATTAGTGTGTGCGGTTTGATGGCTGCCTTGAATTTTAGCAATGTTTCTTTTACATACGTGGGTGCTTTTATATTAGGGGCATAGATATTCAGGATTGAGATTTCTTCCTGATGAATTTTTCCTGTTATGAGTATAAAATGTCCCTCTCCATCTCTTTTGATTGATTTAAGTTTGAAGTCAACTTTGTTAGAAATTAGTATGGCCACACCTGCTTGTTTCTTAGGTCCATTTGCTTGATAAGCCTTTTCCCAGCCCTTTACTCTGAGTAGGTGCCTGTCTTTGTGGTTGAGGTGTGTTTCTTGTAGACAGCAGAATGTTGGATCCTGTTTTCGTATCCAGTCTCTTAGCCTGTGCCTTTTTATAGGTGAGTTGAGTCCATTGACATTAAGTGATATTAATGACCAGTGGTTGTTAACTCCGGTCACTTTTTAAGTAGTAGGGTTTGTGTGTTTCCCTTCTTTGAGTTGCGCTGGTGAAGGGTCTCTAGATGTCTGAGTTATTGAGGTCTTTGTTGGACTCCTTGGTTAGTGATTTTCCTTCCATTATTTTCTGTAAGGCTGGATTTGTGGCTACGTATTGCTTAAATTTGTTTTTATCCTGGAAAATTTTGTTTTCTCCATTTATGGTGAACGAAAGCTTGGCTGGATATAGTAGTCTGGGCTTGCATCCATGGTCTCTTAGTTTTTGCAGTACATCTATCCAGGACCTTCTGGCTTTCATGGTTTCCATAGAGAAGTCAGGTGTAAGTCTGATAGGTTTACCTTTATAAGTAAGTTGGCCTTTTTCCTTTGCGGCTCTTAATATTCTTTCTTTATTCTGTATATTTTGTGTTTTGATTATTATATGGCGAGGGGATGTTTTTTTTTGATCCAGCCTATTTGGGGTTCTGTATGCCTCTTGAACCTTCATAGGTACATCCTTCTTCAGGTTGGGAAAGTTTTCTTCTATAATTTTGTTAAGTATATTTTCTGGACCGTTGAGCTGCACTTCTTCTCCTTCTTCTACTCCAATTATTCTTAGGTTTGGTCTTTTTATTGTGTCCCATATTTCCTGAATGTTTTGTGATGAGAGTTTGTTGGACTTGCTGTTTTCTTTGATCAGTGCGTTTATTTTCTCTATGTTATCCTCAGACTCTGAGATTCTTTCTTCTATCTCTTGTATTCTGCTGGTTATGCTTGTTTCTGTAGTCTCTATTCGTTTACCTAGATTTTCCATGTCCAGCCGGCCCTCTGTTTGTGTTTTCTTCTTTGCCTCCATTTCATTTTTCAAATCATGAACTGTTTCCATTATCTGCTTGATTGTTTTTCCTTGCTTTCCTAGGGTATCATTCACTGATTTACTCAATTCCTCAAACTTTCTGTTATACTTCTCATCCATTTCTATAAGGGCGTTTTTTATATGCTGTTTAAGGGTGTCAATCACTGTCATGAAGTCAGTTTTTTCTCCTTCTTCATGATTAAGGTGTTCATGTCCTCCTGTTGTGAGGTCGCTGGCTTCTGGTGGTTTCGTGTTGTTCTTCAGATTGTTGGGTGAATTCTTGCATTGGCGTCTCCCCATCTCTTCCTTCCAATATTCTCCTATGGATCTTCTTTTACAGGATCAGGTCTTCTTGCCAACTGATGTACCTTCCAAGTGATGTCACTCCCCCGTGATGTTTCTCCTGGAGTCCAGTTCCGATCTCCTTGCTGCTTGGTTAGCTTCCAAACAAAGGCCCACCCTGCTTGCTGCAGGCAGGTTATGGAGACAAAGGAGCTACCACCTTCCCCTTTGCACTCACCTTCGGGTTCAGTCCCAGCGCCCAGGCAGGCTGAACAGGGCGGCACTCTGCTCCAAGAAGGGAGGGATGGAGGGAGACAGGGGGTAGGGGGATCTGGATGTAAGCTGGATGGGATAGGAAGAGAGAGGAGGTACCGGGCAGTGTAGCCCTGTAGGTTGATCAGGAAGTGTAGGCGGGCTGTTCCCGGGTGCCGCAGCACTCACTCACCACAATGATGTCTCACTAGGTGCCCTGATCGAAACTCCGTGCTGCTTGGTTCGCTCGCAGACAAAGGGCCCACCCTGCTTGCTGCAGGCGGGCTATGGGGACAAAGAAGCCCCGAGCTCCCCTTTACCCTACGCTTGGGGTTGGGACCCAGCACCCAAGCAGGCAGAGCAGGGAGGCTCTCTGCCACCAGGGAAGGGAGGGGGAAGAGAAACAGAGGGTGGGGGGATCTGGATGTAAGCTGGATGGGATAGGAAGAGAGAGGAGGTACAGGGCAGTGTAGCCCTGTAGGTTGATCAGGAAGTGTAGGCAGGCTGTTCCCGGGTGCCGCAGCACTCACTCACCACAATGATGTCTCACTAGGTGCCCTGATCGAAACTCCGTGCTGCTTGGTTCGCTCGCAGACAAAGGGCCCACCCTGCTTGCTGCAGGCGGGCTATGGGGACAAAGAAGCCCCCGAGCTCCCCTTTACCCTACGCTTGGGGTTGGGACCCAGCGCCCAAGCAGGCAGAGCAGGGAGGCTCTCTGCCACCAGGGAAGGGAGGGGGAAGAGAAACAGAGGGTGGGGGGATCTGGATGTAAGCTGGATGGGATAGGAAGAGAGAGGAGGTACCGGGCAGTGTAGCCCTGTAGGTTGATCAGGAAGTGTAGGCGGGCTGTTCCCAGGTGCCGCAGCACTCACTCACCACAATGATGTCTCACTAGGTGCCCTGATCGAAACTCCGTGCTGCTTGGTTCGCTCGCAGACAAAGGGCCCACCCTGCTTGCTGCAGGCGGGCTATGGGGACAAAGAAGCCTCCCAGCTCCCCTTTACCCTACGCTAGGGGTTAGGACCCAGCACCCAAGCAGGCAGAGCAGGGAGGCTCTCTCCCACCAGGGAAGGGAGGGGGGAGAGAAACAGAGGGTGGGGGGATCTGGATGTAAGCTGGATGGGATAGGAAGAGAGAGGAGGTACTGGGCAGTGTAGCCCTGTAGGTTGATCAGGTAGTTTAGGCGGGCTGTTCCCGGGTGCCGCAGCACTCACTCACCACAATGATGTCTCACTAGGTGCCCTGATCGAAACTCCGTGCTGCTTGGTTCGCTCGCAGACAAAGGGCCCACCCTGCTTGCTGCAGGCGGGCTATGGGGACAAAGAAGCCCCGAGCTCCCCTTTACCCTACGCTAGGGGTTAGGACCCAGCGCCCAAGCAGCTATTTATTTTTTTGAGACAGGGATTTCACATAGTTCAGGATAACCTTGAACTTACTACACAACCAAAGTTGACTTTGAATTTCTGTTCCTCCTGCCTCTACCTCCAAAGTGTTGAGTTTATACAGTTATACACATGCACCACCACATGTGGTTTATGTAATACTGGGGATTGAACCCAGGGCTCTTAAATGCTAGGGAAGTGCTCTCTATCAACCCAGCCCAAGAGTTGAATCTTAACCTCATCTCCTGAACTCTGATTTTATGGTATCCCTTGCCTTTGGTGCCGTCATCCATAAAAACCCAACTCAAACCACTGTTGTATGTGGGAGTCCCTCAAGCTCTGCTGGTAGAAAAATTAACCATGAGAGGTAAGAAGAAAACCAGGTTCACTACAACTTGATTAACTGGGCTGGTTTAAACTTCTGGAGTCTGGTCCTGAGAAGTTTATTTTTTACATAGTTAAGTGCAACATAATCTTGGGGGAAAATGTCCTTGTGGCAGTTTTCACAAAGCTTATACATCTCTGTGCAAAGCACCTGTGACCTCTACCATCAGAATGGGTCCTATTGGCTGAGAAACAATGCCCGGGATAAGGGTCTAGAGATAATGGCTTTGTAAATAAGTGTAATAGTAAATAGTAAATTCTTTTGCAAACATATGGAACCTCTTTCTTAAGAAGGGGCTCTCTTGGCTGAGAAGCAAATGCTCGGGCATCTGGGAGATTCGGTGAAGCAGGGCTCTACAGAATAGAAAAAGATCCTCTGGTTATTAACAGCATCTACTCCAGCCACCAAGAAGATGAAATGGTCAGAGTCCTGGCTAATTTTGGTTGTCAACTGGACTAGGTATAGAATCAACCGGAACCCAAGCGTTAAGGCACTCTTGTGTGAGATATTGTTGATTGAATTATGTCTTAGTGACTTAAGAGACACCACGACCAAGGCAACTCTTAAAAAAGGTAACTGTGGACTTGCTTATAGTTTTAGAGGGCTAGCCAGTGATCATCATGGCAGGAAGCAGACAAGCATGGCCCTGGAGCTTTACACCCTGATCGTCAGGCAGCAGGCAGAGAGACTGAACCTTAAATAGGGTTTGAAACCCTGAAGCTCACCACCAGCAACACACCTCTTCCAACACGGCCATACCCCATAATCAATCCAAACAGTTCATCCACTGGGGACTAAGCATTCAAATATATGAGACTACAGGGTGTGTGTGTGTGTGTGTGTGTGTGTGTGTGTGTGTGTGTGACATAATTCTCATTCAAACCACCATAGATCTTTTGAGGCTAAATCTGGGTCATATCTGGTGGCAGCCCATATAAAAGGACATAGAAGAAGGGTGCTTTTGCTTTCTGCCTGCTTGCTCTCACTCTTGCTGGCACGTTCATCTATATGACAGTGAGGCTTTTCTTCATGGGTACTAGAATTTATCTCTTTGGGATTCCAATATGTAATGAAAACCAACAGTTCTTCAGGAATTTCCTGGGTCTCCAGAACCAGACTGGTATTGCTGAGACATACAGTCTCATGAAATTGGCCTTTTCACTAGGAGATGTCTAGTCATTGTTGGAATACCTGGACCACAGCCCATAAGTCAATATAGCCAATATAGTAACATATTAATATATATGTGTGTATATATATACATATATATATACATACATAAACACATATAGACATACATTCTATCAGTTCTGTTCCTTTAGTGGATATGTTAAGTTAGTTAGTATATTCAGAGGGTTCTGGGTTCCCTGGTTGGTTCCCTGGTTAAACATAAAGACAATATTCACAAGGGCTGCAATTAATCTTCCTGTATCCTCAGTCCCCACATGTAATTCTGTAGTTCATTCCACCTAGAAGTGAGGGCTGTTTTTCTACTTTCTAAGTCTGGCTTGAGCCCTGCCTTTTTCTATGACTGATAGAATGTGCTAGGAATGACTCTGAGAACTGTCCGTCTTGAGTCTTCCTCGTACCAATCCCTGTGTTGTTACTGGGATAATAAGCAAGAGGGCTTCCACGAAGATGAAAACTCACAGGGACAGCCACAGTGCACCCCAGTTTACATTCCTTGGGCCATTGGTCACTCAGGGTACCCAGTAACTGGTCCTGCAGATCCAGAAGTGGCCATGGTTGATAGCAACAGGAGTACAACTGAGTTCTACCCAAAAACTTGGGATCATTCCCTTTCGGCAGCTTTGATAAAATATCCCGACGAAAAGCAGCTCGGGGAGAAAGAGCCGATGGTAGCTAGTGGTTCCAGGTTCTAGTCTATTGGTGAAGGGAGTTAAGATGAGGAGAATTTCAAACAACTAGTCACAGTCACACCTAAAAGCAGAGAAACAACGCCTTGGCACTGACTGTTTAGCCAGCTTTCTCTTAGTCAATGCAAGACCTCAAAGTTGGGAACGGTGCTGCCACTTTCTTACAAGTTGGTCTTCCCACATCAACAGAGGCAATAAAGAGAATCCCTCTTGGTCCTTCCTAAAGGCCCACCTGACCTAGACTCTCTCCCACTGAGCTTCTCTTCCTGGCTGATTCTAGGCTGTGTCAAGTTGACAAAACAGATCAGCACGGAACCCAAATCACCACAAAATCTTTAAATTAATCTTCATTAACTTTTATTGAGTTTCTTAACTGTGTTGATAATTTTAGCTTGTTTGGTTATACCTTCTGCTGTTACTCCATTAATTACTGACTCTTTTCATTTGATTCTAGCACCAGGTACACCACATTCAGACCATCTGTGTGCCTGTCTCCTGGGCTATTCCGCTCTGTCCGTCTGCTTCTTGTCTACCTCTTCAATTCTCTTTCCCCCATCTTCTCCCTCTCCCATCTTCCCCCAAATATCTCTTTCCCATCCAATAGCTCTCAAGTGCAATTGTTGTATTTCTTTTCAATTCTTGACATCCGTTTGATTTTAGTTACAGGGTACAGACCTCAGGAAATAGTTTTCACCTTTCCAACCCCTTAAACAATCTGCATGAGGTAGTAACTCAGAGGACAGCCTTTGAGGGATGTGCAGGGGCAGGGGAGGGTAGAGTGGCCTACGTTGTTTATTGTGGCCATTATTAACTTACCTATTGACACCTGGATAGTAAGACATTGGACTGGCTTTTTTTTGTTTTTTTCTTGCATCTTTTACAATTTTTAAATTTTAACCTGTCATTTTCAATTAAAAATGTGAGACTATTAATTTCATTTTTTTCTCTCTAAGAGGCTGGTGGGACAAATTCACTTTGAAATGAATGAATATCGACAGAGCCCAGGACATTGGCATTCCAGTCCGACTGGCACTAGGAGCCTTCCAAACCTGCCCTTGAGCATTGCAGCTAAAAATGAGCCATTCTCCGCTATCTTCTGAGGAATGAGAATTCACAGTTTAACTATTTCTGAGGACTTGGGAAAGTACACGATGTAGGAAGGAGAGTTGCATGGTGCTCAAGACCAACATCTTTCTGAGATAAGGAGAACTGGGCTCCAAACTTGATTAACTTCTTTGGAATTGTGGAAATGGTGCAGAAATGTCCAGTCAGCTTCAGCAGAGGACCTTTGGAGTCAGCAAGGAAAGTAATCCAGACACCAGAGAAGCAGAGAAAGGACATTTTGGAGTTACAGGGCAGACTGGCCATTTACATAGCAAGAGGATATATATTTTTTTCTATTTTTAAAAAGTCAAGCAAATAAACAAATGCTTCAAGCGATATATTAAAATTTCAAAAAGTCCTCCCTATGGCTCATTGGATTTGAGTTTTTGTTGTTTCCCATGATCTGTTTCATCTAGGTTGTGAGACTTTTACTGGTAAATGTTTAAAATACTATTTACAGCAACAATACACTAAAGTCAATATGCTCACTGAATTGTACTAAGCCGGTTGAAAATTCTAATGGTACATGAACAAAGAGAAGGTTCTGAGAAGTCCAGCATCCATCTTAACAGATAAACTGCATCCTAGAGTGAAAAGAAACATCACAGTGTGCGCACGCGTGCGCATGTGCGCGCACACACACACAAACACATGCAAATGCCCTCACACACATAGGAACACACAGAGGCACACACATAGTCTTCTTTTTAAAAACAACCTGTTTTGCTAAAACATTCAAATACCAAAAGAAGTAGCTGCTATCAGAAGCAACATTTCTTCTAAAATAGGCCAAGATAAAATAATACAAAATAAAGTAAAAGTTAGCAGTACTCGTGGATAAATCATCAGAGCCCCTCACTTTCTTCTATTTAATCAACTATCCTACTGACAAGAAGAGACATAGGGAATTTCTCAGAGCAGTCCACCAGGCTTGGGGGGTGGGTCAAGGAAAAAGAACCTGTCTCCTGTGTGCATGTTAAAATATTGCACATGGGGTAACGAAGAGGAGTTGCCTCTTGCAGAATTCCCTCAGATCCCAACCAGCAGGTGTCTTTGTTCTCATAGTTCAGAAGGAGAATTCAGACCAGTTCCAGTGAGTAATCAAACTTTATTTCTAGTAGAGGAGAAGCCAATTACAGAGGACCCTGTAGAGCAGAGAGTGGACTTAGAACACAGAAGCAAATGGTTGCTTCTAGAGTCTGGACTCTTCCTCTTGTATTTCTCTCACCCCTGCCCTCTCTGGAGTAATTAGGTGTGTTCTCCTTCCTGGAATAGGTAGGGGCTTTCTCAGAAGCTGTCTTCATGCTGTTAGCGTGGCATGCATCTCCTGAAATGCTATGGACCAAGGTTGAGCAGCCCATGAAGTTGGGAAGTTATTGGGGAAGCACTCCAGAGTTTGAAGTCCATGAGATCAAGCCGGGCGGTGGTGGCGCACGCCTTTAATCCCAGCACTCGGGAGGCAGAGGCAGGCGGATCTCTGTGAGTTCGAGACCAGCCTGGTCTACAGAGCTAGTTCCAGGACAGGCTCCAAAACCACAGAGAAACCCTGTCTCGAAAAACCAAAAAAAAAAAAAAAAGTCTGAAGTCCATGAGATCAAGGGTAGCCTGGGCTCCAGAGGAAGACCCTGTATTTAAGAGAAGAGAGGTAACCCAGTGGTGGTGGCGGTGCATGCCTTTAATCCGAGCACTCGGGAGGCAGAGGCAGGAGGATCTCTGTGAGTTTGAGGCCAGCCTGGTCTACAAGAGCTAGTTCCAGGACAGGTACCAAAACTACAGAGAAACCTTGTATCAAAAAAAAAAAAAAGGAAAAGGAAGGAAGAGGAGAGGGGGAGGGAAGAAGGAGAGAAGGAGGAAGGTCAGAAAGTAGGGAGGGAGGGACAAAAGGAGGGAGAGAGGGAGGGAGGACCTAGGATTGGGAAGAACTGTTTAGAAAAGAAGTCAGCCATCTGGACTTTGTAAAATTATTGCTTTCACATTTATTTCATGTTTTTTTAACTTTCATATTTGCTTATCTCTTCTGTTTGTTAAAAACCTCTCTCTATTCTTCATTATTATCTCCTCAGGATTAATCACTGGCCTGGTATTTAATACTTATTCTCTCCATGAATATTTTAGTGCATATTTTAAAAATATGTGCTATGTTTCAATATTTATGAGCCATTTGTAGAGTTACTCTGAATGTTTTCAAATTTATACAAGTATCACATTTTAAATATTCATCTTCTAGTTGTGTATTTTCAGCACAGACTCAGGCTTTTTGATAGTTTTCTGTGCTAGTTGCAATCGCAGCTTTTAAAATTATTACTGTCGTATTATATTTCATTGTGTGACCATAGTGATTTACCCATTTTCCTAGGAGCTGGCATTTGCGTTGGCTCATTAACCCATTAAACATTCTCGCAAGAACACTGTTGCTCTATCTTGCAAATCCAATCAGGAAGCTTTCTTGTAGGTGGGGTTGGCACCTCCTGGGGTGTGCTTGCTTTCAACTTCATATATTATTGCCTTCTTTTCCCATGGTAGCTCTACCTTACACCCTCATTAATTCTGTCCCCACCCAAGACTCATGCTGCCCAAATTGTTTGTGGCTAATGTAGAGATCTGTCATTGAAAATTTGTTCTTTTCCTCAACATTGGTGACACCCATCATCGCTATGGTTTGAGAGTCTTTTATTTTATCTATGCAACCATGCAGGGTGCTGGAGGTCCTCAAAGGTGACAGTTCATAAGGATACAGCCCTAGGGGCTCAGGCCGTCACAAGGGTGATCTGCTCATCTCAGGAGTGACTTTTAGCAAAGAGCTACCCCCTCTTCCCTCTCCCCTGCATACTCTCAGAACATGGATTGAATGTTCCAGAAGCTCATGACAGCAAGAAGGCTTTTGTTGATTTGCCAATATCCTTTACATAAGTTAGTAGATACACTACATATATGCACATATGTGTGTGTGTGTGTGTGTGTGTGTGTGTGCACATGCCATATACCCTTCTTCTCTTTATACCTTGCCAGGGTGGTTTTTATATAAAAAAAAAACCTTAATTCATGTGATCAAAATTTATTAAATTTTTGTTTTTCTCTTCTCCTGTGTTTTCTCTAGAAAATTCAATATACACCCTGGGGCCGTGAGGATACCATTTGATTGCTCTCCTGACACTTTATGGCTTTGCTTTTTTCATTTAGGATTTACTTCACCTCAAGGTTGTTTCCAGCTACTTTGTGAGATAGAGGTCTAACTTTATTTTTCATAGGTAATTTTTCAATAGTGGTTCACTCCTTTTAGTAAATGGTTTTATCTCTACAGTTTGTACTGAAACATTTTCATATGTATCTATATACTACAGTTTATTTGTCTGGGTATATTACTTTGTTAATATGTGGATACTGTGAAGCTTGTGTTTGCATGTGCATGTATGTACGTGTGTGTTTGGGTGCACGTGTGTGCATGCACATCTAAAGATCAAACCAGGGCTTTACACATACTAGGCTAATGTTCTACCAATAAGCTACATGCTATCCCTACCATGCCATCTTAGAAAGTGTCTCTTATTTTTAATAGAATAATTTCCTCATCCTGTTTCTAAAAATTCATTTTCTTTGCTGATGACAATCCCTTATGAATGTGGGGATACACCTTTGGAGTCTCTTGACAGTATGTCCAAGTTACAACTTCAGCTATGGAGAGTGGCTCAGCTGCTGCAATGAAACATTCCTTACCAGTATCTGATAGTTAAAATTTGAATATTCTGTGTCTATGACGATACTTGACTTTTCATTTATGTTCTAGTATTGTTACCTTTTCTTTTCCTACCAATTCCATCATAATTAAGACACGGTATTAATCTGTTCATTTAGTCCCAGTTTATCTTAAGAGGCAGAAACGATCGACTCTCCACTGAAATCTGATGTTTCCCTTTATATATTATAGAGATGTTGTGTCTAAGTAGCTCTCTACCCAGGCACGCATCTCCCAGACTTTCAAGCCATGAAGTGTATTCATGTGACTGGTCCTTAGCAGGATGAGAAGGACTCAGATAACCTGAGGATTGGCATGAGGAAGGAGGACACTCACTTTACTGGGAGCCAACGACCTGCAAGAGTGATTGTTCATGGTTGGATCCTGGGGTGAGATATCTCAGTGGCTATTGAAGATCACTGGGGTTGGGATGCTGAGAAGATGTCACTATCAATAGACCAGCGTTGGCTGGGAGATGGCAGGAGTTGTAGAGAACTAGGTGTGTCCATGAACGGCCTTAAGAATGAAGGGACTCCAAGATGTTGGGGCTATGTGATGGTGCTTAGCTACTGGAAATTTAAGGTGGTAGATGATGCTATGACAGGTATGTGGGGGAGGCTCAGGA
Organism: Microtus pennsylvanicus; assembly: GCF_037038515.1. Taxonomy (NCBI): domain Eukaryota; kingdom Metazoa; phylum Chordata; class Mammalia; order Rodentia; family Cricetidae; genus Microtus; species Microtus pennsylvanicus. The sequence continues at coordinate 12,167,969 of NC_134581.1, read as the reverse complement.
CATTGTCTGATGTGCGACTTGAAAATGCTCACTAGGATATGATGTCTCTTGGAGGTCAATGGATAGACCAACTAGTTTGCCATTAGAAACAGCAAGAGTGGAGCTGAAGGCACTCACTTCAGCATGGGGCTAAACGCTTGTGCTCAGTTCCCAGACATGAAGCCGGTTCTTAGACCCAAAACCATTGAGTGAACCCAGAGATTTGCACAACTCTAGTACATCTGTGTAGTGTTTATTAAAACGAGACCACCCAACAAGCTGGTCACAATACCTGTTCTACAGTGCACTTCTGCGTACAAGACTGTCAAGCGTATGTTACATATTGATTTGCACGTTTTGATTCAGGCCACAGGAAAGAAGGAAAGAGCCTGTCTCTGTCCATGCTGCCTGCAGGGAGCAGAACCTCCTGCCCAGGACATATATCTCTGGACTGCGTCCATGGAGAAAGAGTTGCCTTTCATGGTTAAGATGTCTTTTAACTCCTGTTTATCCCTGGTCTTCTGTTGATTGCTGATTTGAATCAGGGTACCTCGATGTCCACTTCCACATCTCACAACTTAATTTTGTCTTGGTTTCCAGGGGTGCTTTCTCTATTCCAGGATCTAGTTTCTGTGTTTTCTGTTCACTTCAGCACATTGTATGAGCAGGAAAATCAGTTGTGGTTTAACGCTTGCCTGTGGCTGTCCTTCATTTTCTGACTCTGAGATGAAACAGCTCTGTGATTCCTTTCTTCTTGTGAATCTTAATTGTGAATCTTATTCTCACAATAAACTACCAGGAAGATTTCACTTTTCTTCCCAAGGAAGCAGCACCTTTCTGTCTCCTGTGCATAAGCTCCATGTGGCTCATCGCTTTTCCCTTTTTGCTTTGGCTGCTGGGAAGCCTGGTGTTAGTATTTGCTCTAAATTACTGTAGCATTCCTCAACAGGAAATTTTTAATTTAGTTTAGTTTTCATTCTATGATTACCTTTAATGTTCGTTTCTCTGAAGATTTATTTTTATAATATGCTTATGAGGTGGGAACTGAAACAGAAACTGTGCAGGGGAGCTGCTTATCTGCTTGCTCCTTGTATGTTGCTAAGCCTTATCTGAGACAACCCAGGACCACTTGCTCAGGTGGCACCACCCACAGTGCACTGGGCCCTCCCACATCAATCAAGAAAATGTCCAATAGTCTTGCCAACAGATCCAGCTGATGGGGGAGTTTTCTCAATTGGTGTTCCCTTTCACTAAATGACTATAGAATGTATCCAGTTGCCAAAATAAGACAACAAACCAAAAACAAGCCAAAGAATGAAAACTAACTAGCACAGCACACGTAAGGATCTAGGACATTTAGGATTTCTGCTATTGGGGAAAGGATGCAACATATGGAGTATGAAGGAATAGTAATAAGTATTATTATTCTCTTCCAAGTAACATGGAATGATCGATAGTGACTAAAACAACCATCAGTTACTGTCTGTGAGAGCTTTTAAATGAGGTCGCACATAGACATCGTAGTCAGGCAAAGTGAAACTATACAAGACAGCATGGATGCTCATGGTACACATTTGTGTTTATATGTACATAGTCATGAGAAAACATTCTACAACACTGTCTCAACACAGCTTTCTTGCAAATGTAGGCTCCCTCCTGGCTTTTGCCTTTCCTCGGTATCATCTTAAAGCTTTAGATTTTGCATCAAAAAGACAGGATCATAGACTTCTGAGTTCCAGAGACCGGCAGAATGCTCCCTGATGTGACCAATCCCTGTGATTATTACATCAGGGACAGAATGATGGTGTCCGAGTGAGGTAAATCTCCAGGGCAGACAACATCCAGGCCACTAAGGCAATCAATCATAAAACGATCTTCTGGCAGGCTCAGCTGCGGGGGTTTTCATCTATTCCCACTTAAACAACTGCTTTAAAAGCATCTCACTGTGTCTCCCTTAGGAAATTATTTCATTGTATAATTGCCCTTGCTTCAAGTGGAATTTTCTTAATGTCCAATTTGAACGGCCTCTTTTTTCAGTCTCAGGCCATTGCTCTCTATTACAGTACTATTAAGCACCTCTAGTAATTCCTATCCCTTTCTGAGAGGGTGAAATTGGCTCCCACTTCTCATTTGAAAGTGTGGCCTCATATTTCTAGATAAAAATGGACAACATGTGCGAACGACAGGGGATCGTGCTGCCTGTGAGAGAGGCGGGTGATTTCCTTGCTTCTGAGCGTTCACCTGCTTTTGAAAGCAAGCTATGGACTGTTGCAGGGAGCCGAGAGTACCCCATGAACACAGCCTGGTTTTGAGCATGCTGGGACAGAAAGACAAGGACACTCAGTGCCGTCAAGGAACCCTGAGCCTGCGTTAGCCGCCATTCATGGCCTTCGGTGTGTGAAGGGGGAGATGTAACTCCAGACACAGACCTCCTGCTACTTTGCTTTCCCAAGGTGTAGGAGGACCAGCTGCAAAGGGAAGCCAAGAAGTTGAAGTGGAGGGCGAATCTTTGAGGAATACCATGTCAGTCAGAGCTTGAGGACTTTGGAGTTTTTACCACGTTCAGATTCTTCTGGGGCAGAGGTTAGGCTGTGTGTCTCTATGTTGGCCTTTCACTCACATGCACATAGACCTGCCACTCTTTTTGACCTTTTTTATGGCATGCTAGAAGTAGGAACATGGTTCTGAGCTTAATAGCAAACTGCCTTCTTCATTTATTTGTTTGTGCATGTGAGTATGTGCGTCTGTGTGAGTGTGGATGTGTGTGGTGTGTGTGAGTGGTGTGTGTGAGTGGTGTGTGTGAGTGTGTCTCTCTGTGTGTGAGTGTGTCATGGTGTGAGAGCATGTGTATGTGTGTCTGTGTATGTGAGTGAGTGTGTTTATGTTCGTTACTGTGTGTGCTTCTGTGTATGTGAGTGTGAGTATGTGTATCTCTGTGTGTGAGCGAGAATGTGTGTCTCTGTGTGTATTTGTGTCTGTGTGTATGTAAATGTGTGTGTTTGTGTGTTTGTGTGTGTGTGAATATGTGTGTCTGGTGTGAGTGTGTGTGTATGTGTGTCTGTGTGTGTGTACAGTGTATATGAACTTGTTTAGCACATGGAAAAGTGCATTTGCCTGTAAAGGTCATGTGAACACCAGAGATTAACACTGATATTTTCCTCAATTGCTTCTTTGTCTTTGTTTTTGGACAGGGATCCTCACTGAACCCGTAGCTTACCACTTAGGATAGGCCAGCCGGTTAGCAAACCCCACCGTTTGCTTGTCTCTGCCTCATCTCATTGTGGTTACAGACACACACATGCTGCCATGCCTGACTTTGACATGGTAGTTGGGGATGCGACCTCTGGTCTTCATACTTCTGCAGCAAATGCCCGGTTCCCTGGGCCATTGCCTTAGTCCCTTGCTACCTTATTCCTAATTTTAGAACCTTTGTGAATCTGGCTCTCATTTTCCTCCTCCCCGTGTTCTCCATGTTCTCAGTGTCTAATGCCATTCCATGACCTTGAGATGAAATACAAAAATTGCATTTCTTGGTTGGAGGTGCAGCCCAGGAGTACAGGGCTTGCCTATTGTGTACAAGGCCCTGGGTTTGTGGTTCCTAGTACTGCCAGTACATAAATAAATAAAACAATTAATTATGAATGAATGAACAAATTAGCTAATCAGTTAATAAGCAAAGCAATAAAACGTGTGGTGTGGGAGGTCCTTCTGTCTATGTGTTGCTTTTATTGGTTAATGAATAAAGTGGCTTGGCCTATAGCATGGGAGAAGGAAGGCGGGGTCAGGCAGAAGCCATGAAGCCACTGCCGGAGACAGGTGTGCTGAAACTTTGCTGGTAGGCCATGACCTCGTGGTGATACATAGATTATTAGAAATGGGTTAAATTAAGATATAAGTGTTAGCCAATAAGAAGCTAGAGCTAATGGGTCAAGCAGTGATTTAATTAATACAGTATCTGTGTGGTTATTTCAATTCTGGGCGGCAGGGACGAACAAGCATCTCCCTCCAACAAACAAGCAGCCTGCTCCAACAAATGTGGTTCTGTTCTCGGCCCAAGCAGCCTAGGCCTGTGCACAGTCCATCTGCATTCTGTGAGCACCCTACGAATCTGGGTTTGTTCCTGGGTTCCACAGCAGCTGCATATAAAATCCCCATTCTGATTGACAGGTCCCTTCTGTTTCAAGTCTGACCCTTTTCATTGTGAAGAGTAAAATTCAATAAAGTCTAAGCAAACAGATCAAGTAGCACATGTAAACATCAGGGCATTCTCCATGCTGCTGTCCTTGGGGCTATTGACACATTGTCTCAGAGGGGGCCTTACACAGCCCAGGAGACTGATGAAGATGGCTACCAGGAGGGATCTTCCTCTACAGAAGGTGACCCTCTGCTGTCCCACGCAACGGGGCATCCGCTCCTAGGGCTAAGATTTTTGTCATTGATGATACAACAATAGTGGCAAATCTTTCTACAGAAATTAGTTAAGGTTTGAGACCCTGCTGGAAGTTGGTGGAGATCTAAGTTTGAAACAAACATTAATAATGAGAACTATTGGAAAAGAATGTCAAATCTCTAGCAAAGAAGCCCCTCCCAGTTGAGAGAGATGTTATAGGGCGGGGGAGGGGCAGGCAGAATGAAGCAAAGAGCCCTGATCTTCTGTGGAAGAAGCTGTAGCCATAGGAGTAAAGAGGCAAAATCCTGAGGCATGATGGGTAAGTGTTCTCATCACTTTCCAATGCAGGGTGACGGGAAGTGGCTATTGGATTTCATCGTGCGTCAGTAATAATGGAATTGCGCTGGAGGCTCGGCAGCCCTCCCACTATGTCTCCAGGTCTAGCTCAGGCTGCTTTCGGTTGCTGACCGATTATGCTCTCTGCTCTGACACGCAGCCTAAGGCAGATCTTCTGTTGCTATTCCCTCTGGGTCAGATGTGATCTTTCCCCTCTGGAATGACAGCATGGCAACCTCGGGAGTTCAGCCCTATCAACATTCCCATGGATGGGGGCGGGGCTCACAGCAATGACCTCACCGGGTCATTAAGCTGGACTTGGAGGGAACCCTTTCTTTGGTCTGTCAGGGCTCTGTGCTCTGTCAGTGAGTAGACATGGCTTTATGTCTCTCTAGGGAAAGTCAAGCCATAGTAGGGCGTTTTTGTGTGCTGATGATTCAGAAGACTCTAAAGCCTTGCTGTACCCACAATAAAACTGTTGAGTTTTCCAAGCCTGGAGATGAAATGAATTCTGGTTTGTTCCATGCTACCACTGGTAGCTGTGGCATGAATAGAAGACCTTAGCTGTTTGTGTTCATCTACGGTCTCTGAGTGAAGACCTCTTTCAAATGTTCCCCATCTTACTTTTGGAGGCATATATTGTTTTATGAGCCATGGCTGCTATCATATTGCTTAACACTGGGAGGGAACTCTTCCTGGGGTGTCTGTGACCTGTTTATTCTGCAGACCGCTTCAGGTCAGGCCAGCCAGAACCACTGTGCATTTCCTAAAATGCATCCTTCTATAGATTCCGCCCAATCACTTCCCATTCCAAACACTGTAATTTATATTTTGTGGTTTCCCTTTTTTTCTTTTCTCTATAGGCCTTTCACTTAGTTGAGGTTATGACACATCCACACCCATCTCTGTAACCCCAAACTCCATGTATCCAACATGGTGCACGCTCATAGAACCACAGCTAAATGACTTGCCCCCTTCTTCAAATTGTTATTTTTATGTTATTCTTCAGATGAGCCCCTCAGTGAATACATTTTTATTGACTGAAACATCGGCACAATTTGTTTCAAACATTTACATGCTTCATGAAGGTGAGGGCTCCAAGAGCAGTGGCTCAAGGTCTTGAACTTACAGATTATTGTTCTAGTTTGTTTTCTGTTGCTGTGACAAACACCACGACCGACAGCAACCTGCAACCTGGAAAGGTGTTTTGTTGTTGCTGGTGGTGTTTTCCTTTTTTCTCTTTTTGTTTTGTTTGCTTGCTTGCTTTATTTTTTTTTGTTTTTGGTTTTTGGTGGGGTTTGTCTTTGTTGCTGTTGCTGTTGTTACTTTGCTTACACTTGGATATCACAGTCCATCTTTGAGGGAAGTGAGGGCAAAGAACTCCAGCTGGAACCTGAAGGCAAGAACCGAAAGGGAAACCATGGAGAAACACTGCTCACTGGATTGCTCCTCATGCTTGCTTGACCTGTTTTCTTATAGCAGCCGGGATTATCTGCCCAGTGCTTTCACTAGCCAGAGTGAGCTGAGTCCTCTCACATCAATCACTAATCAAGAATATTCTCCATCAATAATTGGCCCACGGGTCAAGCTGATAGACATATTTCCTCAATTTAAGGTTTCTCTTTCCAGATAATTGACAAAAACTAACCAGGGCAGTGAGGCTGCAGTGAGAACATGGTGAAGAAATTATACCCTAAATCACTGTCATTGCATTTGATCACATGTGTGTGAGGAACCACTAGGGACAACTATACTCTCACACTTTTTACCTATGTGACTACAGACCATAGACAGAAATGGAGAGTCCTTCATCGTCAAGAATTCACAGGTGACAAACCAGAAGTATGATGTTACAACAATTCCTTCCAGATTCATGCACCATGCTGCGGTGCAAACGTGGCAATGCCAAAAGCTCTCAGGAGTGGGGCTGTGGCATTGCATTTAGAGATGGAACATGGTTACCACTGAGATCTAAATGGGCTACTCTTTTAGGATTTTCATAAATGTATGATACAAATATATGCAAATATGAATTGCCTATCTATATCTTTATCTGTATCTATCTATACACATACACACACACGACAAGGTCTCACTTTGTAGATTTGGTTGGGCTTGAAGTCAGAGAGGTGCTTGCCTCTGTCTCCTTTGGTGTTGGATGTGATACACCATGCTGGCTTATAACACATACACATGTACACACACGCACACACAACTGTTTAAGAATGTGTGTTGTTTTTAATCCACATGAATGTCTGCATATTATAAGCATGCTTTGTACTCAGGGAGTTCAAAGGAGGCATCAGATTCCCTAGGAGCAGAGTTACTGATGGTTGTATGCTGCCAGGTGATGCTGAAACCAAAGTCAGCGCCGTTGGAAGAGCAGCAGCAGGTGTGCTTATGTGCTGAGACATCTCACCAGCTCCTTCCGTAACTAGCTCCTCATATTTTTTTTCTTTTCATTTTTCTTTTTTGAGTTTTTTGAGACAGCGTTTTTCTGTAGCTTTGGAGCTTATCCTGGAACTAGCTCATGTAGACAAGGCTGGCTTCAAACTCAGAGATCTGCCTGCCTCTGCCTCCCATATGCTGGGATTAAAGGTGTGCGCCACTACTGACCAGCTAAAATTAATCTTTTGATATAGTCTGTGACTGAAGGTGACTTTTTGGCAAAACTATGAAAAATACGGCTGCTTTTTGGAAATTTATAAGTTAATATGTTAAAGGTTTCCAGAAATGATATAGCTTTTAACAATATGAAAACAATGTTCATCTTTATCACCCTTTCCTCTCTATAATTGCCCTAGAAACCACCTATTTCACATGGAAGTTGTAAGTAGCATGGGGCAGAAAACGTTCTGGGTTCAAGGACATGCTCAGTGGTTGCATTGCTTGCTGCACAAGTGTGAGGACCGAGTTTTATCCCCAAGGCCTACATAAAGCTCTATGTGATACTGTACTTTTGTAATTAGCAGCACTTCTGCATTTAGATGGCAAGGGTGGTGGTAGGCCCTGGAGAGTCCCCAGGAGCTCCCAGATAAGCTAGCCTGTCACTCTCAGCAAGGAGCTGGAGACCCAGGCTCGATATGTAGGGTGAGGCTTGACTCCTGGAGTTGCCGTCTGATGCCCACACATATGCCATGGTGTGCGTGTGCATGCTTTATTATTTTATGGGCTTTAACTCAGGGATCTGCTTGCCTGTGCCTCCTCCAGTGCTTGGCGAGAGCCAGCATGCCTAGCATGTTAAAACTGGGAGCATGGGGCTGGAGAGATGGCTCAGAGGTTGAGAGCATTGCCTGCTCTCCCAAAGGCCCTGAGTTCATTTCCCAGTAACCACATGGTGGCTCACAACCATCTGTAATGAGGCCTGGTTCCCTCTTCTGGCCTTCAGGCATACACACAGAAAGAATATTGTATACGTAATAAATAAATAAGTATTTTAAAAAACTGGGAGCATGTATACCTCAAACATCACATGCACACAGATTTAAACAACAACAACAACAAAAACTGTTCCAAGGAAAATGTTTTTGGTAATAAGACCCTTATTTTCCATTTATTTAAAATATCATGACTACTATATTTTTAGAATCCCCAAAGATCTATTTCAGCTTTACTTTGAAGGTGAGGCATCTTCAGTATTAACTTTGGTTTGTAAGTGATCAAGGCACCTGTGATCTAAATCCCAGGGAGCAGGTAAATGGTGGAGCTGCAGCCATTGGCACCTCGTGGACCCGTGTGTGCTACAGAAGGAGGAATAGTGTGGAGCGTTCACGTTAGGAATAGTGTGGAGCGTCCACGTTTCGGTCACAACTTTACTGCTGTCAAAAGCAGAATCAGAATCTCAATACGCCCTCTATGAAGGCTCAGAACTCCATCTCTGTTGCTTCCCCCTCACTGTATTTGATTTTCTAAGTCGTTCTTTTAAAAATGTGTTTTCCACAAAGGGCTCACATTGCTAATGGTGATTTACAGCTCTATTTCAGTCTTCAAACTATAGTCACAGTTACATAATCTTATTTCTCTAATGCTGGCACATCCCTGCCTCTCCTCATATCCCACAGAAGTGTGTTAAAACAGCAGCACCATGATCTGTGAGTCGGAACATTTACTATCAGAGCACTGTCAAGACAAAATCCACAAGAGTAAGGCAAAGCACCTCAGTGCATTTGTACTCCTGTTTTCAATGGTCCTGAATAACTAAGATGTAGTCAACCATGTAATAAAAGTTTGTGTAAGTCATCAGTGTTCTCCTTTATATTTACACAGAGGTGTAAGAGATCATTAGAGATGACTTTAATTATTTACCCATGTGTTTATTTTTCTAAGTATCTGTATATTAATATCTTCACCTAAGCTTATAAGCCAAATCATCTATAATTAAAATATGATGAAGATAAAATTATTAAATGAGCTGAAAAGCACTTTGAATGTTCTCTTGACAATAAATTAAATTCTGAATATGCTTCACTTAAGAAACCATCATTTTACATAGCCAATTTAAATATTCTACTGCAAGAAAATACTAGAGGCAAGGCATGGAGGTACATTGCCATTTAATCCCAGCACGAAAGGCAGGGGCAGAGGCAGGTAGATCTCTTTGAGTTTGAGTCAAGTTGGTCTACATAGTAAGTTCAAGAACAGCCATAGCTACATGGTAAGACTTGTCTCAAAAAAAGAAAAATTAGCAAAGGAAGGTGGAAAGAATGTTTGGCATTAAATAACATTGGAAAAATCATATATAAATATAAAACCTGTCTTTACCATTAGCATGTATAAGGTTTGAATCCACAGAAGCAAGAGGCTCAGCAATTTTAGGAATCATAAAACGAAGACCCAAAGTTCTATGGAATAAAGGCAAGCATTCCAATTCAGAATTAGTATTTGACTTAGAATCAACATGAAGGCTGAATAGAGAATGTATTTGAAAAGCAGATCTGGGTGGTGAGATGGTTCAGAGGGTGAAGGTGCCTGCCATCAATGGGAGAGTTCAGCTCCATCCCTGGAACCCCAGTGGTAGAAGGAGAAAAGTGACTCCTGCAAGAAGCTGTACTATGACATTCACATGTGCACCAGAGAATGTGTGTGCGTGCACACACACACACACACACACACACACACACACGAGTAAATAAGATAAATAAATGTAATTAAAAAGTGAATCCATATTGATCAAGACCCTTCTTCCATAAGGGAAAGAGATTAGCTGGAAACATATTCTGTCCTCAGTGTAGTTATTGGTTCAATGGCTCAACTGAAAAAAGAGATTCATATATATATATATAATTTTCATGGTCAGGGATTAATTTGATGAAAAAATAAGTAGACCCAGATATGGGAAAATGGAACAGACTTCACAAGGAGTGAACTTAATTAGAATAGCACAAAAGCTCCATTTGAAAGGGAAAAGAAAAACGATAGACAGAGAGAGATGATAATCCACTAAGCAGGGTGTTTAAGTGCTTAACTCTACCGACAGCTAAACAACATGAAAATGGAAAATCCCCATGTAGAAAATGTGATCAAATGAAAACCAATGAGAATTTCCCTGATACCATTCCCATAACAAATTTCCAGCAGGAAATATAAGCTATGAAGCAATTAGTATGCAGTGGTATTAAGATGAAAGCTAGGAGGTTTTATTGCCTCAAATAAACATTTTCTCAAGAGCCAGTCCTCAGGGTCTGGAGTTCAGTTATTATTTTTTAAATGTTGTCCTAACTATGAGCCCCATAGGGAATTATACATGGAGGGATTGGAGAGCCATCTTATATCTGTGTACGATGTTCTAGCCTTTGTGATTTGATCATTGCCATACACATTCCTTGTCAGTCACCAGGACAAATTTCAGCACCTTTGAGTTGTTGACTTGCTGTCAAAACCAGTGGTAGTTTGGAGTTCACAGTCTAGAATCACAGGAGGAATCCGATTGTAGCTCTTCTGTATTACTATAGACAAACTTATCATCCAGGTACACAGCTGAATTCCAATAAAGACAGAAGAAGACTAGGTGCAGGGTGTGCATGCTTACTAACAACATTTAAAACTTCCTAGTAGGTACAGTATAGCTATACACCTCCAATATTCCTATAATTAAAGCAAAGACATGGATATCATCTTATGTTCAGGATCCTTATAATAATAGTTATCGAGCTAAGGGGCTACTGATGGTAAAGTGTTTGCTTATAGCATTTCTTGGAGAGACGCCATTCAACCCCAAACACCTGGGACCACTTTTCCATGCAGCATTCACGAGATGATGCCCAGAAGGATAAGACTGACACCAATCAAACGCAAGCTGGTATGGAATGTTCAGTCCTCAGTGAAACTTCTCTGCCATCCCCGTGAGAGCACAGGGGGCAAACTTCTCTGCCATCCCCGTGAGAGCACAGGGGCACCGCAGAGGATGGGATGGAAGAACCCAAGAGCTGCAGGCAAAGGTGGAGTGTCCAGGCATGACACAGTGTGGCACGACTGAGGTCACAGACGCTATGATTACCTGCACAAAATGGGGCCTGTCAACATCCTATCATGGGAGGGGAGGCATATGAAACATCCCCCCCAAGAATTTATAGGCAGTTAATGGTTGGTGGGAGATGAGAGACTTTTCCCTGAGTGGGTCACTGGGCACGCTCCTGTAAATAACCCCCTACCCTTGTTTTTGTAGGAGCTCCCATGAAACTCATTGATTCATCAAAACCAAACCAGCAAGCAAAAAGTGCCTTGGACTCAGGGGAGCAGATTTAGAAGAGGGAGGGGTAACAAGATGGAGGCCATGAGAGTGTGAGGAAATACTGAGGTTCAATTTGATGAAAACACATTTCACACATGTCTGAAAACATTATGATGAAGCCCATCCTGTATAATTGGTATCGCTAATAAAAACATTGAATAAACAAGTAAATAACGTGTTGAAAGAGAGACCGAAACAAACTGGTGGTAAAAACATGACCTTCCTCCACAAGGTCAAATAAGCTTTTATTTGGATTAAACACTACAATACCATATATATCCATTTAAAAAAAGAAAACTCTATAGTGTATATAAATTATTCCTTCCATTCCTTAGCTCTCTTCTTTCCCATTACAGCTTTGGTACAGTGTGATTTAGTTTATATATTTTTAAATACTTTTAGCATCACAAACTCAACACAAAGTACAAAACTAATCCGAATCAGGGATATTGTAATCTACACAGTGGTATTCAGTGGTAGGAGAAAATCTTACCTTGATGAGTTCATGTCACTAGCTGAGCTACAAAGGCAGACCTAGCAGACATGACGGAGATATGCACCATTAACCAGCTAATGTATGTGTTAGTCTTTGATTAGTTTGTACAGAACACCAGCAGCAGTCGTTCCAGTGTTGAGTGAATACGGAAGTCCTCAGCCACTTGCGCGTCTCCTCCTCCCGTGAAGGCCGTGAGTTACCCTCTGACGACGTGGCCCGCAGGCAGCCCCAGCTCTCAGAACTTCAGAACTTGACCTGCCAGCTCGCGTTACTCAGGCTTGCACAGTTTGTCCTGCAGCTAGCAGACATGACAGGAACCGTGCTGGAAGGGCAGTGTGGACCCATCAACCTTAGGTTGTTCTGAGGGGTTGGCGGCGTGACGTTACAGTACACAGGCATTCCGGTGGCTGGGAGTGACCCTTGACCTGCCTGGTTGGGCAGCATAATTGACGGTTGGTATGTCTGCTGGGGCACTGCTTGAGAACCTTGGGTCATTGGCACCTGTGTAAGACACAAGCAAAAGTCTGTGTGAAAAGATTGCTTTGATGTGTCCAGGGAAGGGTATGGTGTCATGAATATCACTCGAGTGTTTGAGTTGGACTTAACAGGTTCATAATCCTGTGCCTGTCTTTGATCAGTTATTTTCCCTTGGAGAAAGGCACTCAATCTGGCTGACTGTATGAATGGCGGTATGTCTTATAATCCATTGTACTCATTCACAGGTATCCTGGGATGCAGGTAGCCTGTAGGCCATACGTTGCGTGTGGAGGATGGATACAGTTTGGGTAAGTATATCTCTGTTGAAAATAAAAAAATAAACACTGCAAGTATGGCAGGGACATATCCCAGGAGGCAGCAGATGTTGTGATGTGTGAACTCTTAGAATCTGCTTCCCTTCTTCCTGTTCTTCTTTCTTGGCCCCAGGACAACACCTGGATACCTCTCTTTATCTCAGTGTGAAAAACCATTCCCCTTTCTGGTTTCATGAGAGGTAGCTTGGAGCCTTCTTTAGGATGGAGGGGCTTTTGTCCTGGTAGAAGGGGTGAGTCAGCTTCTTTAAACCTAGGGCACCCAGCACAGCTAAACTGAATGACCAAACCCTACTCGCTCCTCATTTCTTCTCCTAGAAGGCTTCAGGTGACACTCTGAAAGCATACATCATATGTTAAAGACTCAGGTTGCCCTGTTCTGGGAATGGGCTCGTTCTGGCATTATTGTGCTTTAGATGCATCCGAGATGCCATTTAAACATCTGTGATAACTCGAAACTGTAGTAGAAGGAAATTTACTTGAGTAAATACAAAAAAAACATATTTGGTCTCCTATCAAGTATCATTTTAATAGAGCGCCCAAAGGGTCTCCCTGTATAGAATGCTAATGAAGAATTTCCTTCTACGAATAGGAAGTTTATATGGGAACAAATTCAGTTTAGCATTGGAAAGCCCAGACATTTGGAATGGCACCTGCACACTTTTTCTCCTATATCACAATCCAAGTCAACTGATGTGTGGACGGGTCAGGCATCCATAACCCTACTAACTGCCCACCGCAGGGAACGTCCTGTAGTGTTTGCTCTGGAAGGTGGGAGCTTGTGGCCGGGGCTTTTCCAGCTGCAGGCACGCACCTGATAAGAAGACATGGTTGGGTAGGAGACCATCACGCCCTGCACTGGGGTTCCTTGCTGACTGCTCATCACACCCTGGCCATGAGAAGACTGCTGTACTCCCATCAGGCCTTGGAAGCCCTGCTGACCAGTCAAGACTGGCTGGTAACCTGCAAAGGTAAGAGAGACAGAAAAAAGAGCCTTCTGAATGGATTGTAAGAGGCTGGAACAGAGAGAGCTTGTGGCATTGCTCAGGGTGCGAGCAGCCGTGAGTCTCGGACTTCACAGTTTCCATGCGGTGATTATGCTGTCCAGGTGTCTGCATGGACAATAGCATGGTTTCAAAAGGTCTACTGACATTTCCATTGCTACATAAAACAGTCCAAGAAAAAGCGTCTAATATTTCTATTGTTATAAAGAATGGTCCAGTGAAAACCCCCTGACATTTCCAATGCTGCATAGGATACTCAAAAAAAAAAAACAAAAAACAAAAAACTGGCATTTCTATTGTTACATAGAATAGTCTAATGAAGACCTGGTATTTTTATTGTTACACAGACTCGTCCAAGGAACATATGTGGCTATGATTAATTCTTCATTACACAGAAGCCTCTCTTGACATCATAAATTACAGCATTCCTGTTTGGCTTCTTCAACGGTCTCACTAATTTCAGATGATTACACATGTTTCAGTTTAAATGACTGCTTCCCTTAGCTTCCCAGTCTCCCAAGCTAGTGTCATGTATGTAGATCCCACCAAACAGTCTTTTTACATAGTCTGCTTGGTCATGTTCTACTCGAACAAAACAACTCCCCGTCCTGAACAATGAAACATCCACTGGAGAAAATGCCTCAGCAGAGAAGAGTATCCTGTAGCTTTATTCTGTTCAACAATTCACTCCTAAGAGAACATTCTAGTAAAATACCCAATAAACAGCCATGAACACGTATGGGATAGTATAGAATACAGTATTTTTTAAAATTATATGTTTTTGTTCATTTGTTAGTTGGCCTTCTTTTCTTTCTTTTTCTAAGTGATAGAGCAGATTTGATTTATTCATTCTTGTCCTCAAAACAAGTAGTTCAAAATGCATTGTAAATAATGATAAAGAACAGTTCCTATAAACATCGAAAAAAGTTACGATTTTATATAGGTTGATACAGTAGTAAATAAACATACAGCTTCAGCCCCTGCTGTAAAATAAGCTGTGTCCAGAGCTTATACAATGTTGACACCGAGAAATTGAGGATGAGAGAGGAGACTCTTACCACAGACACTGAGAGAAGTTGTACAACCTGATTCTAAAAATGAAACAAGAACACAGAATGTACACTCATTCTTAATAAATGCCATGTATTCCATACTTGTGAATGCTGCGACTTCATAGTGAGGAAAGATGAACTTATAGCCCTTTGTGGAAGTAAATACTTGGCCGTATAAATATACTTCTTCAATTCTATCAGAAATAATCACGGAAACGTGGTTGCAGAAAGTCACTGAGTTAAAAGCCCAGCCCTCTTCTCCAGATCTATTTGGAGCAAAGTGTTGGTAAGGAAGGCAGGAGATAACAAGCTGGGATAGGTCCAGTATGGAGGTCTGCTCAGTGCCTGTTTCTAAAGTCACCTTTTATCCTGGTGCGTCCTCTTACTTTTTATTCCCACTGCACACCCTGTTTATTACTGCAAAGGTTTTAAACACTGCTTCTCAAAAGGTCTCGGGGGCAGAGGTGTTTAAGTCCATTTTCTTTTAGAATGGTTTCTGTGGTCTTCAGTATCTGCACCATCCATTCTAACTCACATATTCAGCGGCCGTGAAGTTTACATCGGAAGGTTTGGCAGGGGGTAGATGCCTTGCAAGCAGGAGGACCTGAGATCAACCTGGAGAATTATTGTTTAAAAGAAGCAAATCTGGACATGAGGACAGGCGTTTGTAAACTCAGAGCTAGGGAGGCAGAGAAAGGCAGATCCCGGGTCACTGTCTTTCCGGCCTAGCCTGAGGGTGATCCAGACCATTGAAGGGCCCTAAATTAAAAAGGAAAGCGGTAACACCTGAAGAATCACACAGACACACGGGGGAGGGGGGTGGGACCTACATACACAAAAGACACATTTCCTGAAAAGACAATCTGAGACTATTTTACCATTTCATCCGAGCTCTTTGTAGCGAACATTGTTGCACACATAAGAAAATAACTTGATATGGTTGTGGGAGAGTTACAATCATTTATGAGCTATATTCTCCCTTACCATTTAGTTTTGTAACAGAGAGCAGGCAATGTGAACTCACTGTCAAGGTCAGGCCACTGGGAGTATTGTAACAGAGGCCTATCTCTGCCTGAAAACTGAGGGCAATCTTTTAATATTCAGGATATAAATGGATCTTTTAATGATTATATGTGATTCTCAACCTGTGGGTCATGATACCTTTTGGTTGTTGAATGACCCTTTCACAAGGGTCACTATCGGAAAACACAGATATTTACACTATGATTCATAAAGTAGGAAGATTGCAGTTATGAAGTAGCAATGAAAATAATATTACGGTTGGGTGTCACCACAACACGAGGAACTGTGTTAAAGCATCACAGTGTTAGGAAGGTTGAGAACCACTGCTCTAGGTAAATCAAACACATGAAGAGTGAAGGAGCGGTGAAGAAGATGAGGCGGGAGGAATGGGGGAGACAGTGGTCTAATGTCCAAAGCTTATTTACATGATTGCTGATCGACCTCCCTCATCCTTCCACAGAGTCACTGTGTTAAATAAATAAACTGGTGTGGCTGAGAAGAGATCTATCCACCAGCACCATCGCTAAAGGAAAACTAAGGGGAAGGGGAAAGAACAGAGAAAGAAACAGGGGTGTAAAGATGTTGAGAGTGTGTGTGGTAGAAGGAGGGAGGGAGGGAGGGAGGAAGAGAGGGAGGAAGGAAGTGAGGGAAGGAGGAAGGAAGAGAGGGAAGGAGGGAAGGAAGGAGGGAGGGAGCGAGGGAGGGAGAAGGAATTCCTTTGTAGAAAAATGAAGGTAATCTTCCAGGACAGGCAAAGCGTGTGGGGCTGCCCCATGTCCACAAAGGGCACAGCCGCCTGCAAAGCTGCACAGCCTTCATGGGTGCACAGGTGCAGCGGCATGCAACCTCTCCCTCCCCGGGCCACATCCTGGGATGATTTGTGAGAGCTGGCATTTGGTTATGCATAGCAATATGCTAGCAGCTCCGCGCCCGGGTCCCACAGCAAACACACTTAAGGCAAATAAGGATTTATGGGGGGGGGGTCTTCAATTTGAGATGGAAACTGAAGTGTAAGGGAGGCTCAATTTATATTCATGAATCCCATTCGTTTCTCAATTCGCTCTCTAGGCAAGAACTTTCCATCTGGAATGGTTTAATTGGAGGTACCCATTTCTTTAAATTATGCCAGGGAAGGTGGGCTACGGAGGGGTCCCTGAGACAGGAGGCTGCTGGGAGTGTAAGTTGAGCTCCTGTGCAGATGCAGAGAACTAAAAATAACATAGTGCTGACCCAAGAATGAACCAGCAGCTTCTGCCTGGGACAGCCTTTGTCTGAGGCAGAGATGGCAGAGCCCTGGCAGCCTGCTTATCTTGGCGGCTCAAATGAAAAATGTGCTCCAGTTTGTCAGTTGGTAGCTGTGAAACGGTCGCTCTTCCATATTTATTGAGGATCAGTCAGCCGTCATACATCTTACAAAACAGAGGAAGAAAGGCAACACCCTTCTGCCTGATGGGCTCGCTCAGGAAATGATGAAGACATTAGCTGTTTTTATTATTTTATACTCTGTCAAGATTGATTCAATTTTCAAGTCACGTGTGCCGTTTATTTTTGTGAAAGTGAAAAGGTTAAGGGTGGATGGATGCCTCCTGGCCACCAGAGAACCAACTCTCCTGAGGGGAGACTTTACAGAGTGTACAAGTCTGCTCCTTGCAAATCTGAGAACGGGAAAGGGCTTAAAGTACAGGAGGGTTGTCAGATAAAAGTTTGACCTGATGCAATACAGTTAAAGCTTGGTGTGTAAAATGATCTACACGATACATTGTTGCAACTGATATTTTAACTCTTACTTAAAGGCTGGGCTGCAGAGAACACTCTGGAAATGAATGAAAGAACCACTGTAGCCATCATCTGGGGACTTAGGTTAAGCCTGCTGCTGTTGACTGTGGAAACTAGAAGACAGGAGAGTGACAAGAGAATGAACTTCTCAGAAAGTTCTGGCTATCTTAATCTACTCAAGCAGTATGGCATACAGTGAAATATTCTTAAAGTGGTAGATGTCTTTTTCCAGCATTAGTTAACAGTCTGTGCAATAGAAAGATTTTTCCTACCTGGGGTGATGGCTCAGTGAGTAGAGTGTTTGCCACACAAGTGTGAGGACCAAGGTTCTGATCTCGGGAAACTACATAAATGCTGGGTAGGCCGTATCCTGTCAAAGTAGAGACAGGGTATCCTGGAGCAGGCTGGCTAGCAAGACTAGTGGTATCCGTGAGCTCTGGGTTTCCATAGAGAGGCCCCGCCTCAGTGAACAGAGTGGACATGAATTGAAAAAGACTTCCAGTGTTGACCTTTGGCCTTGACATGCACGTACACAAACGTACACCTATGCCCACACAAACACATACTCATGCATATACACCATACAGTTATCCCAGGGGAGCCAAGGTACGTATATCCCTACATTCCCAAGGAACTGCCTCTGCAATAGCTTGCTTCTGAGTTCAAACTCTGTGCTTTTGTCTAAAGTGTATGGAAGGGTCACCGCAGTCCTGATAATAGCAGAGCTGGTTATGAACGTGCAGACAAACTGCTTATCTCGAACTGGCCCCTCCTTTTGTAAGTTTCCAACATCTGCTGGTTCTTGGCTCTGATGGACTCTTCCAAGTCTTCCCCTGCTCTGAAATCATCCATGATTAGTCAGCCGCATGTGTTGATCACCCAGGCTCAGGCCAAGAGTGAATTAAGTACTTTGGCATGATGCTGCAGAATCCCGAGAAGCAGTAACTATCACAAAACACCTTTTATGGAAAATGATGACTTGCAAAGATATAATAAGTCATTAAGGACTCGGAGCTACTCTGAGAGACAGCTAGAATTTATGCTGTGACTTCTGACCCCGTAGCCTCGTGCTTTCTCTCTCAATGGAAATACTATTTATTATGCAGGCATCCCCCTCTCTTGTAGCTAACATAATCTCTCTCATGTGGCAGGTATTCAATGACCATTTGGTACATTAATTGTTTTCTCAATAGTTAAAACGGTTAGATGAAGAGAAGAATTATGACCCACAGCTTTTGAACAAGATCCCCTTTGTATGAAAGGAAATCAAAGCTGAAACATGATTTCCTTGTGAAAACCAACTCTTAGCTCTAAATAACTGTGCTGCAGGATAGCTACGCAGACGGTGGGGCAGTGGGTGGACCCTTGGATGGAGAATGAGGTTGGCGGCTTTCAAATAAATGGATCACACTCGGAAGATCTTGGAAGAGCAGGCAAGGCAAACCTCAGTTTCATTCTGCTGTACCCTTAACCTGACCAAAAGCAACTCAAGGAAAGGAGTTTATAGACCCAAGTTCTGTCCACCGCAGAGGGGAAACTGAGGCAGAAACTAGGCAGCTACTCATGTAATGTCCATAGTCAAAGCAAACAGAAGTGAATGCATCCATGCTGCCTGCTTGCTTGCTGCTTATGGTTTTGCATTCTTAACAGCCCATGAGAAGATACTGCCCATATTTACGATGGATCTTCCTACCTCAATTAAGAATCGGGACGACCTTTCACAGATTCCCCCACAGGCCAAACTAATCTAGGCATTCCTCAACTGAGGCCCTCTTCTTAGGCTGTGTCAAGGTAACAGTTAAAACAATCACAGGTAGCTTAATTCTGTGTGATACCCACTCAGTCTAAACTCTCCTGGACGACAAGTTAACTCTAGGAAGAACACTTGGCTGGTGGAGATGCAGGCAGTATTCATAGGGTTTTGAGGGCAAATATAGGTGGGAGAAAGAGGAGAAGTGGGGATTTGCAAAGCAACCTAGGTCATCAGATGAAGGACTGGGAAAAACAAATGCCTCCCCATCTCAGACCACTTGAAGAGCTTTGTGTTTGGGGCATATGCTGTTGCTGATTCTCACTGTGTGGATACCGTGCGCTTCTTTGTGTCATTTCACCACAGAGGCTGCATCCCTAAGACACAAAGCCGGTCTCAGCTCAGCAGCCACAGCCTTTGCTCCAGGGGGCTGTGGACAAGGAGTACAGGATGTAGCTTTATATGACAGTATTGCTGTGCGCTCCTGAGGTGGACCAGCTTCTTATGCCTCAGAGAGGAGAGCAGCCTTTGGGCACTTCACCGGAAGACATCTTCACCTACATCCTGCATGAGGAGGTCAGCTGCCCCGAGGTTCCCCAGACGTATCTGACTTCACTGTTTTTGATGACACTATCCAATTCTAGCACACGCTCCAGGTGGCCATTCCCCGCCACTCCCACCCCCAGTCTAGCAATCCAGTCCAGGGGAAAAGAAAAGCAAGCTTTGAGTTTCTCTGAGACACTTTGCTCCATGCCAGTCTGCTGGTACATGTGATTCAAGACCCGTGTCTGGCCTTCGAGAGAAGGAAGCAGAGTATATGAGACTGCCTTTTCCTTTTGTGCTGTTGAAGCCCATTAGGAGCGGCTCCTTCTTTGATATAAATGCCCTCTTTCACCTTACTTATTGTTAGTCTCTGCATCCATTCCCTTCCTTTCCCTTGATATTTATTATTTAGTGGCCTTAATTCCTCAGGAAGGAGGCGCCTTGACCTAGGAGGAGCTTGCATGGGAATGTGCGCGAGGCTCAGCACCCTCCTGCACAGACCCACCCCGTCCTAATGACTTTGAAGGGAGCCACGACAGGTCTAAGTGGAGCCAGACTTCCTGAAGAGTCGCTTCTCTCCTCACTTGCTCCTTTCCTCATTAGCTTTCATCCTTCACAGTGAGTAATTCTTAAAAGCCTCTTTCCTGTCCCCCGAGAACAACCACGCACAGGTCATTGTCTGTTGGCGGCACACATCAGAGGAGCCGTCCTATTACTGCCAGCCCGGGGGCCTCCTCCCTGCAATTACACTACCCTGATCCGCGTTATCACAAATACAAAGCTGGGCTCCTTTCTCTCTTTTCTTTTCTTTCTCTCTTTCTCTTCCTTAAATCAGGGCAAACATGAGAGACATTGTTAAATGACTAGAGGAACGGATCATGCGCAGAATTTCAATGAAGGCTCCGAGGGAAGCAGAGCTGAATTCCGTTTTAAATGGAAGAGGCTGTCATATTATTGAAGTCATTCTCTGAACTTTCCTGGCCCAGAGTGCTGCGCTGACAGCCGAGGAGCTCCCGCAATCCAGAGGGAGGAAGGCTGCCTGCAAGACTCGCCAACATTTTACTTTCTTAATGAGGGTAGGGGCTCAGAGGACAACGTGGCTTTCCTGTGTCTCACATCGCCCCGCAATTATGATGCTGCACACTCGTGGGGTGGGGAGCAGGACACTGAACCACACAGAAGGAGCAGTTCCCACAGACAAGCTGGGGGCGGGGTCAAGAGGAAGATGGAGGGGGCTATGGCAAGTGGCCCCCTGGTGCCTGTTTCCATAGATTTTATCCCATTGGTCAGTAGGCTACAAGCCATGAGGTCAGCATTACTGACCATCTGTATGGCTACAGAGTGTAAAAGTGTAACCAGCTCTGGCCAGCCACCTCAAGGTAAGTTCTACAGTAACAGATTCACCACTATGTATGGCCACAACTGAGAAGCTCTTAAGTAGGTAACAAGTAATGTCTCAAAAGAGCCCCTTGGGTCTAAGCAGACAGCTCAGTTGATAAAGCTTTTTCTATGCCAGTATGAGGCCCAGAGTTCAGATCTTCAGAGCCCATATATAATCTGGGAGGGCATGAGCAGGCCACCAGCAATGCCAGCGTTTAGGATTTGGGGGCAGGAGAGTCTCTAGGCAACCTGGCTAGCTGAGCTAGCCAAATCAGGAAGCTATGGTCTCTGAGAGAGAAACTGCCTCAGTAAATAAAGGGGAAAACAACCAAGAGCCAAACTTGCTGTCAGAGTCCACTCTCTATAGTCATGTACTCATGTGCACGTGCAGGCACACACAGACACACAAGAACACATATACATACACACACAGGCATATCATATGTGTGGGAACACATATGCAAAAAATACTCTTTTGATATAAGGCATCTTTGTATGTTACTACTTGCCAGCAATCAAATAGAGCATCTTGTTCATTTCCAGACTAATAGGACTAGACCCCAAATGCTGAACCATGGAAGGTTTAACAATAACATTGGTTTCTGTTACTGGGCAGCCCTATTAAGGAAAAGGGGTAGAGACAATGATGATAGGAGCCTAGGCAGAGGTGGTAGTAGCGGGTGAGACACAGACACACACTTCGGAAGTGTCCCATGAGGGACAGTCATCTGTGAGCTCCACCAATGTTGTACACTTGAGGGACATGAAAAAGGGCTAACTGGCTTTATGTTAACCCCAGTTACCAGTGATCTCAAGGAAGCTTCCCCTGCTAGTCTTGCCCCCTCTCTCTTACGTGTGTTGGTGACTGAATGAATGTCTGGACTTGAGCTTGCTAGGAAAGTCAAGTGTTTTGCCACCGAACTAAATCCTCTCTCCCAGAAAGCCTCTGTGTATCCAAGAGTGGGGAATCCCTATTGACCACACATGCCAATTTTCCTGGAGCAAATATTCTCACAGTTGCTGGATTTAAACTACAAAGGGTTTAGAACAAGTTGGCACAATTCCTGAATATTTAAAAATTATGATTTCTTGAGCATATATACATGTGTATGTATCCATGTATGCATTCTTGTGTGGGGTGTGCACATGTGTGCTGTGCACCTTATGTGTGTGAGCATGTGGAGAGAGGACAACCTCAAGAGCAGCTCCTCAGGAACCATGCACCTCATTTTTGAGGTAGAATTTTTAAATGGCCTGAAGTTCATCAATAAGGGTAGTCTGGCTGGTCACTGATCCCTGGGAATCTGCCCATTTCCCTTTCCTAGGGACTGGGATAACAAACATACACTAAGACATCTGCTTTCTGATCTGGGTTCTGGAAGTTCGAACTTGGGTCTCTATGCTTATGGAGTGAGAACTGGGGCTCAGGTGTCTCTTCAGTTAGACAGTCCCTGATGTTTTAACAGTGGCTCTTTAAGTTGACAGGAGATACCTCTGACTCACCTTCAACCTAATAATAGTCAATAGTCGACCTCATCTGCCCTTCACTTGAATTTCTGTTATTTCTATCTTTCTTCCTCCAGTGTATTGATTGTTCTTTGCCATTTAACATCTGAGTGACCATAATAGCCATTCCCAGGGTTTATATGTGGGCTGGAGAGGGCACTGATCAGATATGGACGGGGAGGTGGGAAAGGAGAGAAAAATGGGACCACATCTTAGACTCCATGGAACACTGAAGAAAGGACTACTCTCGCAGGGTTTTGGGAGGAAGGGCAGCTAATGGAAGGCTTCCAGGTGGTTCTTTAACTAGCCCTTTTATGCAGAGGCTTCAAACTCTTCCCCTACAAAGTCCTTTCCATCTGAGGTTTTTTTTCAGACTTGATTTGGAACCCACAGGTATTTAAAGTCAGCACACCAAACATTTGTTGATAATAAACAATAAATACAAATTTTTAAAGTTTTTCATTATATCAACAACTTTAATGTCCATTACAGATGAAAGAAAACTCCTATACTGATGATATGGCCTGCTTGTTAATGAAAACCATTCAAAGATATTCTAATGTGACACCTATATCCAGAGGAATGACAACAGGAAAATATTTAAAGTCTTTGTTTTCTGTAATTAAAGCATCATATTTCTATAAGAGCAAAAAACTTCGTATGTACAGTCAAAACACTGCCATGGTTTAGAATCTGTATTTTTTTTTTTTTTTTGGATTTTTGAGACCGAGTTTCTTTGTAGCTTTTGGTTCCTGTCCTGGAACTAGCTCTTGTACACCAGGCTGGCCTTGAACTCACAGAGATCTGCCTGCCTCTGCCTCGTGAGTGCTGGGATTAAAGGCGTGCGCCACCACCGCCCTAGAATCTGAGCCAAAGTATAGCGTTGTGAATGGTGTTCGATGGGGTGATGGTTTTCACCGTGTGAGGCATGCATGTTGTCTGTTTACAGCCAAGGCTACAGTGAAGTGAATTTGTGTGAGGCAACATGGGTGAGCATTGTCAGAAAACTCTTGTATTCACTCCACACTTGAGGCTGAGTTCATTTTTGTCCTCGTGAACTCATAATTCTATTGCCACCCATGAGTTACACAACCCACTCCAGGTCAGTTAAGTGATGCCATGATCCACAGCTGAAGAAGTTTCTACCCGGAAGATGAGCAGAAAATGTTAATGGTATGAGGTGGGAAGAATCGAGATCCCCATGTGCAAAGGCCAGCGATGTGAGAAATGAGTTCAAAGGTGGTTAGATGTAAGTAGGGACGGTGACGGGGACAGAAGTGGAATCAGGCTCACACTGCGGGACCTTAGACACTGTACGATAAAATGAGATCTAACATTGAAAGACCTGATCAGTATGCAGAATGGGTATGTAGATACAAATTGAGTAGTGAAATGAAGGGCAAATTTACAAAGATAGCCCCGAATCCATCCAAGAGGCCGAGCTGAAGGTCGGAAGTCTGTGGGGACAACAATAACCCGAGAGAAACAATGAACACAAGCTGAGCCAGGGTAGGAGTGGTAGCGATAAGGAGCACATCCGAGGGATGCTCAGAATGGGAGGTGCTGTAGCCTGTGACCCAGGGACATAAAGAAGGTAGAGAAGGAACCCCAGCCCTAGGGTACATAGTGATTGGCAGCCCCTTAGTTGGAGGCACAGGATGGACCAGTGTATTGTTATTAGTTATCAGTAATCAAATGAGCGAAAGGCTCCAATGCTTAGGCAAGCCATTTGTCATGCTGCATAGATTCAGAAGTCAATAGGACATGGCTGCTCTTGACATGAGTTAGTGACACCTGAGAGAGAAATAGAAATTGATCTATAAGTCATGGTGATACTCATGCACTAGGTGGTCTAAATGAAAAATCAATAAAAGCATGAAGACAGGTAGAAAAGCTAGAGACCCAGGACAGATTAGAGAAAGTAGAGAGGAGATGGTGCATGAGGACAGAGAACAGGGACAATGAGGAGAGCTGCAAAGCCATCATGAAAGAGAAAGGTCAAGCCAAAGTTCAGCAAATAATAGTGACCCGGATAAAAACAAAGGCAATAGATGGCAGTTGTTCCCATGAGAAGAATCATGCTAACCAGGATCTGGTTTCTTCCTGTTTTCAGGAGATTTTTTTTTTAAACATAGGTTCTGAAAGGTGGAACTTAGGTACTTATTGCATGACAAGCATTTTATTGCCTAAGATCTCTCCCCAAACTAAGGCTAAACATTTTTAAAGTTGTCATTACAGTTAGAGCTGGGAACATGACTTCTGATTCCTCGTGATTTTCTAATTACATCAATATCCCAATAGTCAGGACCCCAAAGCAAAAGCCTCTGGACAGACGATGTCACACGCTCAAATGATAGTCAAGAGACAATTTTTGTTCCTCCACATAATCACCTAACTCATAATCATCATTGCTAGAATGGCAGTAGTGGAGATCTTTTATCCTTTGTATAAGGAACTGTTGTTTACTAATGTCGTTTTTATATGGACCAAGGCAACTATCAGACATCCAGAGACTTGCCTACACAAGTACAAATTAGTTTATGTTGGGCTGGTGAGATGGCGCAGTGGGCAAAGGCACTTGCCATGAAAGCTTGATGACTTGAGTTCAGTCCCTGGAGCCCATGGTGGAGGGAGAGAACCACCTATGAAGGTTGACCTCTGACCTACATGCATCGCAGCATGCAAGCACCCGGTAACATGCACACCCCTGCAGGCTGTCTCTGCTGCCTACTGAGCAGCCTCACTTTCTACAGCCTGCTCCAGGGTAGGAGAGAAATGGTTCTGATCAGTCACTTGTTAACTCTTGCTGTCACCCCAAGGCACTGGAGGGAAACACCAGTCTTCCATCCTGGTTAAAAGTGATTTACAAGTTCCCAGCTGGAGCTTCTGAAGATGGCTGCAAGCTCATTGCCTGAAGTTTCCTTTCAGATGGCAGAGTACTTTCCCCACAAGGCACAGCCAGATCTATCAATTCTTAAGATAATAGAGGAAGCCTTTGGGTCCAGATTCCTGCTATCTCAGCCTAGAGCAGCAATGCAAACATGGGGGCTGCAGAAGCTGGCACCTCCCTGATGAAGCATGAGGCCACACCCAAAGGTATCCAGGTAAGGTGTTGTGCTGGGCCCATCTGCCCAGAGGCTTGAGGGCTGACTTCTTAAAGCAGTTCTTCTCTTACTACTCAATCTAGGTTCCCCATTTTGCTTCTGCTTCTCCCGACTAGAACAGTGGTCCCCCTGGGTCAGTGGGCTGTGTGTTGGCCTTTCTCTGCAGAACCTCAAATGCCTATTGAAGGTTGAACTACAAACTGCTAGTCTCCAGCTCTTCTACTGCAGTCAGGCTAGGCTACAGCCTGAAAGGTGGGTTTGCATGAGTTGATCTTGAGATCTCACCTTGAGGGTTGGGGAAGGTAGTTCAACTAGTTAAGTGCTTGCCCCACAAATGTAAGGACCTGAGTTCGATGCTCTAAAGTTACATTGAAAACGTTGGGTATGGTGGCTGCATTTGTAAGCCCCAAACTGGGGAGGTGTATGTAGAAGGATGTCTGGGGCTCACTGGCCAACTGGTCCAAGTGATTGTTGAGTTCCACATCAATGACAGATCCTGTCTCAAAGGGGTTTGATGTAAATGACACCCAGGTTGTCCTTTGGCCTCTTCATACACCCACACACATGAACACTCATGTGCGAGAGAGAGAGAGAGAGAGGGAGGGAGAGAGAGAGAGGAAGAAGAAGAAGAAGAAGAAGAACAAGAAGAAGAACAAGAAGAAGAACAAGAACAAGAAGAACAAGAAGAACAAGAAGAAGAACAAGAACAAGAAGAAGAACAAGAACAAGAACAAGAACAAGAACAAGAACAAGAAGAACAAGAAGAAAAGGGATCTGGTCATGAAGTATGTAGCTACCTGGATTGAGCAAGCTGTTAAGTTCCAATACACACTCCTGCTTTGAATTCCTACCCGGTTACTATCACTTTTCTGAAGCAGAACAGTTCAGTAAGGAGTGCGTTCTTTCTCTCTAATTTTGTTTTACTTGTTTGTGAAATAGGCTCAGTCTTTGTGTTGAGGAGGTTGGTGTAGCCTGATAGCCCTCTTATGAGACCTGGGCCAACCATAAATGGTGGCCAATGGTCAGTGTCTTTGCTTTCCATTCTGTGTCCCCACTTTGCATGGTCTTGAACCACTTTTTCACTTAGTTGGAACCTTCTTCCCAGGGACATTCTGGCCTTTTTAATAAAGAATTTATTTAACAAAGAACTCCTTCTCTCCCTGCCTGACCTTGATTCCTCATTGAATGTGATGGTTCACTGTTAATTATCAACCTGACGGATTGAGAATCCCCTGGGAGATGGGCTTCCCGGCATGCCTATTGGGGATTGGTTTTATCGTATTAATTAAAGTGGGAAAACTGCCCACTATAGGAAGCACCATTCCCTGGCTAGAATCCTGGACTGTGTAAATTATTTGCCATCAGACACTCTGAGGTGAGCTTGTGGTCAGTGAACAGAAGTCACACTTGGATGTACTCGATGGGGAAATTAAGCATTCTCCTTTCTGTATCCAGGTTGCTGTGAATTCATGTGCCTTACCCTCACTGACTTACACAGTTTATGAAGTAGGCATGGTCATTATTCTCATTTTACAGGAAATAAAAATGATGCAGAGAAAGCGACTGAGTAGAAGGCTAAGGTCATGGAGAGGTGAGCTGATGACTCTGCTAACAGTGACTTATTTATGTCCCCTCAGGACACTGCCAGGCAACTGAAAGGCTGGGAGACAGTGAAAGCTGGGGGAGGAAGCTGCCTGTGAGAACCAGTGCCATCATACTGCAAGGGGCTCTGCTTCCCTTCACTGTTCTGCCCTTTGACCTCTGTCAGGATATGCCTTACACTAGCATGATTTACCTAAAGCCACAGGGCAAAGTAAGCCAAGAGAGGGAGGGACTTCATGGGGTTGAGGGAGAAAGAGGTATTGGAAATGGAGTAACCAGCACACCCTTCCCCTTCAGAAAACACGGAAAGCCACACCAGCAAGTGCTTCCCACGCTACCGGGCCAATCTGCACAAACAAAGATTCAAAAAGTGAGTTGGGTCACTCTAAGAGCACACTGCTTCTTTCTTTTAAAAACGTTTAAAGATTAATTTATGTTATATGTGTGGGTGTTTCGCTTGCCTATTTGTGTATCACATGCATGCCTAGTGCCCACAGCAATTAGAAGTTAGATCACCTGGAACTGGATGTATGGACAGTTTTGAGCCACCATATGGGTGCTGGGGATTGAATCCGGGTTCTGCACTATAATAAGTGCTTTTCACCTCTGAGTTATCTCTTTATACACTATTTCTTGTTTTTAATAGACCTTTTCTTTTCTCAAAATTCATCATTTTAACATTCAATAATATGTCAGACTATGCACTTAGCATGACCGCTTCGGCAATTAAATAAATGTTAACTCTCAAATTTATGTGTCATTAGGCATTAGGGCAGAATATTTGACTCCTTGCCCTAATAGTTGACTCTCCCTTTGGAAATGGCAGCATTGGTAGGGAACTGATAATAACATGCAGGGTGATACTAAGTAATACCAGTGTGGAAATATCCTAGGGGAAAGAGAAACAATTAGATTATGATTCAACTCAAGCTGCAGCGCTTGTTTTGCGAAATTTGACATTTTCTTTCACTCGCTGCAGAAGCAGAAAGCTGCCAGCGTATGTTAGCAGTGGGCGAAGCAAAGAAGACTGTATGACAGCTCTGTTTCTGCCAGCCCCCACCCGTCTTCCATTTCTGTAAGCATCTCTGGCTAAGGAGATGTTCTGTAACTTAGTCTTAAGCTTATTACATTCAGCCAAATTCGTTCCTTATTTACTTATTTATTGGTGCTCTGGCTAGATCCCAGAGTCACGTGATAAACCCACATTTGACCATGAAATTTCACTTCCAGCCCTGATTGGATATTTATTGCAACCATCAGCAAGGTGGGACTGTATGAAAGAACCCTTGCAAGCAGTGTTGTTGACTCTGCAGTCAAAGTTAGCATGTGTTTACTATTGGGAAAAGTCACAGACTCCATAATTGGGTGAACACTACATGCCAGCACTTCTGCCCACTGCTTCCTAGTTCCCAGGCTTTGCTTTTCTTTCTTTTCTTTTCTTTTCTTTTCTTTTCTTTTCTTTTCTTTTCTTTTCTTTTCCTTTCTTTTCTTTTCTTTTCTTTTCTCCCTATAATCCAGTAGCAAATATTTCCCCACCCCACCCCCTCCTCCCAGGACTTTTGTGGAGCTCAGGTTAAGATGCAGGTTAAGGTGATTTCCTCATAGCCTTATCAAAGGAGTCAGAGGAGGCACCTTTACTCCCAGAATTACCCTTTCAGTGAGAACAAAACTGGTTATCAGGAGCATCCAGTGGGGAACCTCACCTTCCAACAACCAAACCAACAAACAAAACTCCTGGAAATGTTCCTTCTAGCTTCCAGCATCCAGGTTTCAGTCTACAAAACCTCCATGGGCCACTGAGGAAGAGCCCTGAAGGGAGAGGGGCTGGAACTAATTCAACAAATGCGCTGCTTTGCCTATGATTATGAAGAAATTGTTCATCTCTAGGAGCTGAAGCAGTTTGGGAGGCAAAGGCAGGCTAAGCACTTAGGTCAGCAGAGAAGGCAGGCTCGTTCTAGCTGGGAGCAGCCAGCAGGTGAGAATCACTGAAACATGCTTGTGCAGCCCACACAGATGTGGATCCGATTTCTGGGCTACAGAGTCATAACAACCAACTTCTGGGTTCGAAGCAGGGTCAGGCCATCCGTGTCAGCAAAAACCCGGAGACCTGGAGATTTCTGGCCAGCAAAGGCGAGATCAATCCAGTTCTCTGTCTTTTGTTTCCTAACCAAAGCTTGCCCATCCTGTAGCTTTGCTTTTCCCTGCCAAAATGTCCAGGGAGAGGTGAAGTCACCTTCACTTGGAGCCTTCTTAGGGAGGTTAGGTGGATGACTCACTGGGTAAAAGCTCGCAGTGGAGACTTCTCAGAAGTTCATGGGTAGCCTAGTTTGGCATAGTCAGCAGAAAACAAACAAGCGAACAAACAGAAATAAAAAGAGATCCTAAGCTGGAAGGCAAAGATTGACACATGAGGTCATCCCCTGATCTTCACACGTGCACCATGGTATGACCACATTCACACACGTTAATACACACACACACACACACACACACACAGCCTTTTCAGATCTCAGAGATGATGGGCAGACTCCAGATGCAAGCAGACCAGACACCTTAAATGTTTTCCTGGTGACTAATTCAGTAGAACTCCTCTCTTTCCTCCTAACCCCCTCTCCTCTGCTTTCCTGCGGCTGTGCTGGCGCCATCTTCAGCCTCCCCAATGCTCCTCCTAGCCTGCCTGAGAACCGGGTCAAGGTCAGACTTTCACTTCACAAGTCATTCCTAATCTAGTCCCTTTGTAGAGTTGTGTAAGAGAAATAATTAATCTTTAAAGAAAACATAATATTTTCAATTAACATGTTGTACGTTCTTTTATTCTACTTGCAAATGCAGCATTAAATAATGCTCACTATCTGCACGAACCAGATTTACTTTTTTCACATCTACTAAATGATCTGTGATGCTTTAATTTACTTTTTATTTAAAAAAATATCATGAAGCCTGAGCAGATATATTTTTGAAATGTTGGCCTTGGGAACAAATGAATAATAAATGAACATAAAAACTTTGAAGAATAAAAATATGATTTTTTTATCAGTGTTATTGAGACTGTTTTCCTGGCTACTCTGAAACTCACAATGTAGCCTAGGCTGGCCTTGAATTCGCACTGGTCCACGTACTTCAGTTTCCTGAGTGCTAGGGTAATAGCTGCAAGGAACAATACCAAGCCTAAAACAAAGCACTTGGAAATGCTGTGCTTTGTACATTAGAAAGCAAACTGGTTGATTTTGATGGACTTGGTGTTTTGTTCCTAATCATAAGCCAAGATAAAAGGATCCATGTTGCTCACTGCAACCACTTAGGCCCCAAAGCCCATTATGGCTTGGAGACAGCCTTCACTCCTTCCAAAGAGAAGTCAGATTATTATGCCGCTGTTTTCCTTCCTTGAACGTTTTCAATGATTCTTTAATCTTAATCATTATTCTCTGACTTAATACACATGATAAGATACATTGCGTAAAATGGAGATTAGAATCTACATACCTTGGTTCTGGTGCTTTATTTAAACGAGAGACAACTTTTTATATAGTAGACCATATGTCCCCATTAATGCTCCTGCTTTAATGTAATTATCAGGAACCCCCTTGGGGCTGGGAAGATGACTCAGCAGTTGCTGCTCTTGCAGAGGACCCAGATTCAGTTCCCAGCAACCAGGTTGATAATCCACAGTCACCTGTAACACTAGTTGGTTCTAGGGATCCAATGCTCTCTCTGGCCTCCATGAGCACCAGGCACATATGTGGTGCACAGACAGACATGAAGACAAACATGCATACATATAAAATAAAAACAGGTCTTTTAAATCCCTCTCAAGTGTATATGGTTCAAAGAATAGACCACAGTTACTATATAGTAGAAATATCATACACACAGGCGCACACATGCATATGCAAGTATATTTACCTGTACACATATGTATGTTTATGTGAACAATAAAATGTTCATTGAAATGTTATTTGTTTTCTAATTTCCATAAGCTCCAGTGCAGTATTTGCTTCTCTTTATCCTCTTATTGATTTAAGTTTCTGAGATAGGCTCTCATGACACAGCTTAGACCAGTGATTCTCAACCTGTGGGTTCTCAACCATAGGGGTCACATATCAGATATCTACATTGTGATTCATAACAGTAACAAATTACAGTGACGAAGCAGCACTGAAATAATCTTATAGTTGGAGTCATCACAGCATGAGGAACTGTCTTAAAGGGTCACTGTGTTACAAAGGTTGAGAACCACTGGCCTAGACAGACCTCAAACTCATGATCCTCCTGCCTCAGCTTCACTAGCACCAAGAATAGCATGTGACACTACCTTTCTTTATGTCTTTGCTCTGTAGTTACTACGTTGAACAATATGTAGTTCAAAAACAGTTTGATGGGGCTAGGGGAGGTGGCTCGGTGGCTAAAATGTTTGCTGTGCCAGTGTGCGGACCCGCATTTGAAACTCTAAAGCCTACGTAAAAGCTAGGCACAGTGGGTAGTGCTTGGCAGTGATCTCAGCACTCCTGGGAGGAGATGGGAGATGCTGCTAGGAGGCACTACAGACACCCGTGGGGCAGTTAGTCTGTGCACTGGGCAGCAAACAACCTGGTTCAAACAGAGCAGAAGATGAGGAACAACACTGGGTGGTGTCCTCTGACCACTAGTGTGTGACCTGGCCAGTGTGCATCTATACTCACACTCAGGAATATGGGTGAGCATACAGCATGAGCAATGCACACATACGTGCACACACACTCGCATATACATGCACACACATGCACTTTCATCCACAAACACTTACATGCACATATTCATTCATACATACACACAAACATGCACACACACACATGTTTGTTGGCTGATTAGGTGGCCAACAGTGCCAACAAGGTTAAGTGGCTGAGTCAGAGTGCTGGCTCATCCGACTTCCATTTACAGGGCTGTCCACTAGGAGCACATCTTCAAAAACAATGTTCTTTGCTGTATAAAGTTATACTAATTTAATGTATTGATCTCCTTTAAATTGATCAGAAATTCTCAACAGCCCTTAAGCACAGGGTTAGTAATCACTGGCCAGTTTCCTCACTAATTTTTGTAAGAGAACAGGGCAGTTAAACAGGAAACAGTGAGAAAGGGCAGAGGCTTGACTGAATACCTGGGAGGCACATCTGAATATCAGTGAGCTCTGGGGAGTGTCACCTCCTCTATCAGTGACTCTCTGGCTCCCATGCATGACATTTCCCTGGTTTAAGAACCCTACAACTTCAGGTGTGAAAGTTGGAATTCAAAGCACCTAGTTTATAAGGAACGATGAGCAGTTTACATTTTGCATCTTTCAAATGCAGCATAATTCTTTTTTTGAATAAAATGCCATTTTCCAAACATTTTTGCTTTGTAGTTGATTATACATACAGAGAGCGAGGAAGCTACCTGACTTGGGTACTGAGAACTAAGCTTGGGTCCTCTGCAAGCGCAGTACATGTTCTTAATCACTGAAGCATCTCTACAAATCTCATTCCTATGCACATGCTGCTCTTCAGAGTCTTTATCCTGTCTTACTGTCACCCCCTCCCACCAAATCCCTTCTTCCCAAGTCCTCCTAATTTCACGTCTGATTGTTTTTGTTGTGCTGTTTGCTCTTAACTGGTGTTGCCTGCATAAGCAACACTGGTGTTTATTTGTCTAAGGTTATCATTTATAACCTTTAATAAATTTATAATGAAGGTTATCATTTATAAACTTTAACTGCCTATAGCAGGGAGGGGTGGGGACTTAGGATTCCCTCTCCAACCCATGAGGAATTAGCCACTTGGCTTGGGGACCCCAATCTCAGGCAGGTCTCATGCCTGTTGCTACTGCTGCTGTGGGTTCGTGGATGCAACACATGGCAGATATAACAAGATCGAGACGGAGATGCCCACCTCTAAACACAGGCCCCTGCAAGATCCTTAGCCTTAGAATGGAGGGAGAAAGCAAGAGAGAGTGTGAGGGGGAAGTGAGGAAAGGGAGTAAGGGAGGGAGGCAAGGAGGGAGAGCCCAGGCTCCAGGAGAGAGCAGAATACATTTGCAACCATAAAGAGCAACTCACTGATACCCAGACTAGTTTGGGCACCTATGAGATTCAGGGGAGACAGTAAACAAAGTGAGGTATTTCTCTGGAGTCCTTTGTGAATTAAATGTATAAGGTACGTTTTTCCTTAGGGAAAAAAAAAGACTCAAAATACAAAATACATCACTTGATATTTTTCTACATTTAGTAACATTTGTAGTTGCGTTTTTATTTTGCTTTTTTACCTTTAGAGCTATCAAGTCTCCTAGAAGTCACAGTTATTAAGCCTGTAAGCATGTTTTCAGGAATGCTTTCTGTCTTACTGAAACTACATTTACAAAGAGTACATAATTGAGCAATCCGGCTTTTATATGTTGCCATCAATCTGACCTACAGTGAAGACAGGATGTAGACCTTGCATTAAATCTTTAATCCTAGTTCAGGAGATGGAGGCAGGAAGGTCGGGATTTTGAGGCTCTCCTCAATTGCATAGAGAGTTTGAAGCCACCTGGGCCACACATATTTTTGATGTCTGGTGACATCGGACTCTTGCCCTAGACTTCAGCTTAGGGCACTGCGGAAATGGTTGGGTGGGTAAGAGAGCTTGCTTTACAAGCATGAGGACCTGAGTTCAGATCCTCAACACCCATTTAAAGTCAGCCATGGCTGCACATGCCTGTAACCTCATCATAGAAGACTAGAGTGTATTCTGGGAGTTCATTGGCCAGTTGGCCTCCCCCCAAAGTTGCACTTCTAGTTCAAAGTTGCCTCCAGGGAACAGCCTGGGGAGGGACAGAAAATACCATCCCTGCTCTAGCCTGCCAGTGTGAGCACAAGCATTTACCTGTGGGCATCACACATACATATACCACATAGCACTCACCACAGAGCACACGCACACACAGAGAGACAAACACACACGCAAACAGACAAGAACCTCTGCTTCCTGGAGACTGCCTCGGCAATGATTTGAGACAACACAAAGCTACCCGCGTCCACATCTAAGGAGATGTAGCCACAGACGAAGTGTAATTACTACCTATGTTATTATCTTACTAAAACACATATAGTGGCTTCTTTTGAGAATCAAATTTTAATTAAGGAGAGCTGGTGTTTCTGCAGGTGAGGCCCCTCGGAAAGTTCCTAAGATGAAATTTCATCACCGGCAACTCCTCAGTGGCCTGGCGTTATTAACAAGATCATGATGGAGGATACAGTGGGGCAGCTTAGAAAGAGATGATGACAGCAACAGCTTCCCCTC
This sequence comes from Microtus pennsylvanicus, assembly GCF_037038515.1. Taxonomy (NCBI): domain Eukaryota; kingdom Metazoa; phylum Chordata; class Mammalia; order Rodentia; family Cricetidae; genus Microtus; species Microtus pennsylvanicus. Next base: position 12,133,200 of record NC_134581.1, on the reverse strand, counting down.
TGTGTGAGCGCAGCTACTTGATACTCAAGAGCATCTCACCGACTGGCCGAAACTTGTTGGGAGTGGGATTGGGTAGGGAGAAGCAAACGTAATTACTGTCTTTGGTTTTGTTTGTTTGCTTGCTTGCCTGTTTGCCTTTTGAAGGCATAAATTGTTCCTATGAGAGATAACATGTTAAAGGCCTTCCAAACAGATGACTTGCATATCCCGGGGCAATTACTTAGCACACCAGGCCAAATCTCTGTTTCCGTTATCTGTACTCCATGCACCAGTCTGATAGGGTCTACCAGATCTTCTAGTACCTGAGTGCTAGAAAGAAAATGCTTAAGCTGCTTGGGATGTTTTAATTTTGTTTAATGAGCTTGAGGGCTTGTCTAAATGTATATATGCATGCACAGGACATGTATTACTACCTACAGATACCAAAGGAAGGCATCTGTCTCTGCCTCCAGCTACCATCACAGTCAGTTGAGGGGACATATATTTTGACTGACTTTCAAGACACTATTTCAGTACCTTCAATAGTAACCAGTGTTATGCTTTTGGTGAGGACCTGCCAATAAAGCCAGAATCCTTTCTTAGCTAGCTTCAATAAAACTCAAGTGTTTATGGAGGACAGACTGCTGAGGGCAAAGCAACCACAAACTAACCGATGCCCGTCTGGATCACAGCACTCAAGTACTAGAAGACCAGCCTAGCAAAGTCCTGGCATGTTCCCTGCACCCTGAGGCTGCTGTCAATCCAGGAGTCCAGGAAAAGCCCAGGCTCTTGTTTCCAGGTACCCAAAGATCTTTAGTTAGCATGCATGTGGGCAGTCCTTGACTGCTAGGCAGAAGACTGCCCACAGCGAACTGGATAACAAGAGCAGACTGTTCCCTGGAGAGCAGGTGCACTGGACAGAATACAAACATGCTGGTTTGGGATTATGTTTTTGGGGACAGTGGCTTTATAGCCAAGCCTGATATCAAACTTCTGGCAGTCCTCCTGCCTCAACAACTGTGGTTATAGGTTAGGATGATTTTATAAAAGACATGACAGACTGAAATTTAATGGCCACTCAGGAGGGTGATGAAGCCCCAGTGAATGAAGAAACACACCCTGCTGCTAAAATGGCATCATGGAGCTGGCCACTCAACAAATACCTGTCAACCTGACTTAGGGTGTGTCTCTGCACAGGTCTTTAGGTTGGTTTTCTCACCATCAATGGGATATAAACCAAGTACCTGGGCCTTGAATCTGTTTGCAATCACTTCTGATTAGAAGTTCATAAAGTTCAAGCATAATAGCTTTATTGGGAGCGTTACATACTAATAAATTGAAATAAATTTATGAGACTCTCGGGAGTCATTCTCCACTTAAGTATCTGTTCTTTCTGACTTACATCTAAGAATAACCCATGCTGACATTTGGTCCTTAAACAGATGCCCACTCTTTTCTCAATGCTTCAACTTACAGTTGTCAAAGTCATCAAAGATCCCATTTAGGAATGGGAGGGATGACAGACACCGTCAAAATAAGAACTTTAATAATGGCTTTAAATAACAAACACATTTGTTACCTACAGTGATGATAGCAAGCCTGAACAAAATTTGATATTAAGTCATTTTAAAAATAATATTTTTCCTGATGTAAACTGGATTTTCATGGAATCTACTGAAGTCCATTTATAGCTGTATCATTCAGCAGATAAAGAAACAAAAGAAAAAAAAGACCTTGATCTGAATGCATAGCCTGGAGGACATTATAAATGTTTTGCTAGTGTTTGGCTGTTCAATCATTTTTAGAAGCTACTTTCCCTCTGTTTCTTGACTCTAATTCATCTTCCCTTTTTGCTTACCCCATACCTGCCAAGTAGAACAACCCCTGCACAGAGTAGATGTGTATAGATGTATAAATGTTTGCCTTGCATAGCAACGGTGTTCACAAATGAGACAGAGTTCCTTCCTGGCCTTAGGTAACTTCTTCCCAAAGAGTAGAACCAGTTTGCAGTAAGTGGAAGAGGCAAAGGACACCAGCCTGCTTCTGGACCAGGAAAACTGACCCAAAGGCCAGGCTAAGAAGGACTGTCATCCTTCTGCCTCTTTTTCCAAACTTCTAGGATAATTTACAGTCCTGTGATGTTACCAGACATTTTTCAGAGTACCACTAGAGTCACCACATGTCACAGAGGAAATCAAGGATCCTCCTGGAGTCTTATTAGTAAGATAATTTAGGAATGAGCTCAAAAGGAAGCTCACGGACAATTTTATTAATTTGAAAGACACTCCCTCCGAAGGCAGGCAAGTTTTCAATCTCAACAATCTCCAGAGGAGAAAGCTGGGGAAGAGGCAAAGAACTAGGCTTTTTGAGTTAAGTTGACACAGAGGCCAGCTACATGGGTATCAAACAGCCGCATGGTAGGGAGGGGATCTTTAGAGAAAGTGGAAAAGCTTAAAATATCTTAGACACAAGTCAGCATCCTGAATAAAAATATAGAAGAGAAGAAAGTGAAAAATTATATCTTTCTTATTAGGACTCAGAACAAACCCAACAGAAACTTGTGTGGCTGTGGAGCAACTGCACTGAGGGTAGAGTTTCTGGGAAGGAAAAGCATCTTACCTCATTAAAGGTATAATTATTCCTCCCATCTCTCTAGCATGGCTGAATGTGAGCCCACCTTCCTGAAGGATGATCCCCCCCCCCCTCCTGATTGCATGATTGACTGGCCCAACTGAATTAACTCTTTGGAGAGACAATAATGTATCTCTACCTAGAGGTGGATTCCAGCCTCTACTGTGACATTAAGAGAAAGCTAAGGCTTGATCTATGCTAGAAAGCAAAGCATGAAATAAATTTAACTTGAATCCCAGAGGAATCTAAGCAGTGACTTTTTAGATAAGTGGTTTGTATCCCACTACATAGTCAAAAAGTTTGGTAGCCTCTTTCAGATCTGTCTGATTCTGCTGAGTTCTGCTAACTGAGGCAGCATGGGCACTTGAGTAATAAGTCATCAAGGCTCAGAATGTAAAAGCTCTTCCTTGGAAGCCACATTTCTGAGCACTCTCAAAAGACCTGGATGCTTTTACTTTTGTTGTTAGAAGTCAATGTTTCACATTTTTTAAGTAAAACTACTGTATACCCTTCTAAACAATCACTCAACTCTTACATTGTGCTTCCCTATCAAACTGCCCTTCTGTTTCTTAACAAGGCTTTGGCTATAGGAATGTGCTCTTCTTCTTTCCTGTAGCAAAGGAAGTTGCCTAAGATTACAAACAGGAACCTGCAAATATACATAGAGATAGTCTCAGCATCACCATGACTACCAAGAACAAAACTACAACCTGACAGCTGTCGCTTATTTTAATGAGTGAAGGCATAAGGCCAGACGGAGTATCTCACCAACCAATGATGGTACAAAATTGAGAATTTAAATGAGTTGGCTCTTGGATGAGCTGAAAACAAAACAATATTGTGCCAAGAAGTCAAAATTCCACTGTGGTGATGAAAAATACTCGGGTTTCTTCTTTTGGAACATCAGAAGTCAAGAGATATATGGACTATACGCTGTGAGAGGACGCAGAGGCATGTCACTGCTGCAGGATATTTGATCACTGTGTGAAGATGTCTCTGTTTTACCCTCCTAAGGCACCTTCTTATTGGTTTAATAAAGAGCTGAACAGTCAATAGTTAGGTAGGAGAGGACAGGCAGGACTCCAGGGCAGAGATAGGAACTCTTGGAGGAATCTGAGGCGGGAGATTCATCAGGGAGAGCTGAGGAAGTTGGACATGTGGTACTGGGGCAGATAACAAGCGATGTGGCAGATTGTAGATTAATATAAACAGGCTGATTTAAGTTTGAAGAGTTAGTTGGAAACAAGGCTAAGCTAAGGCCAAGTTTTCATACTTAATAAGTCTCTGTGTCAGATTAGGCAGCTGCTGCTCATCACAGTAATTTCAGTGTTCCAAGCAGAAGTTGGTTGCTGTTTTCCATTTAAATATTTTACATTCATTCATTTATTTAGTTACTGATTTTTGTGTGATTTATTTATATGCTTATTTAATTATATGTGTGTGTGTGTGTGTGTGTGTGTGTGTGTGTGTGTGTGTATACACATGTGAAGGTCGAAGAACAACTTTCAAGAATTGATTCTCTACTTCTACCACCTAGGTTCCAGGAGTTAAGCTCAGGCCATCAGGTTTAGGTTGGGCACCTTTATATGCCACACTACTTCCCTCTCCTCCATGCAGGCCACTTTCAAGGTCGGTGATAAGAGGGCAGACTCTTAGTGAAGGTGTGGGAGGGATGGTGGTCACTTCCATGGTATCCTAGAGCTGAACCTGTTCTCGTGAGACTGTTATTCCCCAGTCACTGTGCTACAGGCTTTGTCCTTGTTGCCCATTCCCACCTGAAGAATGGCTGGGCTTTTCCTTCCTCGAGATTCAGCTCTACAATCTCTCTTATACACACATGCACATGAATATATGGTGATTATATGAGAAGATAAGAAAGAAAGATAAATGGTGTGTGTGTGTGTGTGTGTGTGTGTGTGTGTGTGTGTGTGTGTGTGTGTGTATGTCAGGGAAGAGTTTCTTCAAGATTACTGATCATTGTGGAGAAAAGGCTGTGACTTAAAGACCAGAAAGGGAACGAGTCCCCACTACAAAGCTGGTCCATAAAGTGCCCCCAAACAAACACCTCACCTCACTCTCCCTAAAAAGCAGAACTTCAGAATGGTAAGGCCAAGGCACAAGCTACAATATGACACCCAAAGCTGTTTTCATTTGCATGCCAGGAATTACATGTGGGGAATCAGGTACATCTGTAGCTCACCTAAATCAATCCAGGACTCGTCCCAAATGGAGAGTCCAGCAGCTCATCCTTTTTATGCTATGGGTGGTTCTGCTACTCATGCTATGACTGTTACTCAGAGTATGCTATGTAAGTCTATTTGATCTTTGATCTAAAGGGTGAACTCTTTTATTAACCACTCAGCCTTCTTCTGGCCCCAATTACCATTTCCCTTTATCTTCCATTTTGAAGATGTTGACATGCAAGAGACAAATTCTGTTATTTTAGCCATTTGGAACTTACTTATAAATGTGATATTACTAACGCTTCAATAAACTTTCTTTTAAAAATGATTTAGGATTGGAAAACGCCATGTCAACAATTAATGGCAATTTGCCAATAAACAGTGCTTAATGATAAAGGCCTTTTTGCCATAATACTGTCATACGGTCATCATTTGGAAGAAGTGAAGGTGAAAAGACAAATAGACAAGTCATGTCCAGTTAAACACTTACAAAATGTGGAATTCAGAAGGCCAAAATAAAATGATTGGTAAGAAGTCAGCCCCAGAAGTGTTGGGGATTGAACCTTGGGCCATGTGCATGCACAGCCAGGCCTCTACCACTAACTTGCACCTTCAGCCCCTAAAGCAAAGCTTTGGATGGGATTCCTGATTGAAGAGCACAATTCCCTATGGAGTAACCGCATAATTTCCAGTGTATAGATGTTGCCCTTTATCCATAGGCTCCCTTTCTTGTGGTTTCCATAATTTCAGTCACCCACGGTTAATTAAAGTTCAAAACTGCTAAACGGAAAAAACCCAGGAACCCATAATCCATACATTTTAAGTTGTCTCCTGGGTGGAGAGATGCAGACTCATGCTTCTGCATCCTGTTTAGTATGTCTGTTAGTCTCTTCGCTGCGTTCCTGTTGATCAGCTCTAGCGCTGGTAGGGTTCATGATCTGGGATCAAGGGCGCTAGTTTGTTTCTGTTGCTGTGATAAAACCCTGACCAAAAACAACTCGGGCATCAAAGAGTCTATTTCTACTTACAGGGTACATCCCGCTCATCATCTTGGAAGACAGGACAGGCACTCAAGCAGGATCTTGAAGCAGAAACCATGGAGGAATGCTGCTTATTGTCTTCCTGCAAGATTCATGTTCACCTACCCTTCCTGAATAGCCTGGGGCTCCCTGCTTAGGGAATGGTACCACCTACAATGGGCTGGGCCCTTCAAAATGAATTTAGTAATCAAGAAATGGCCATAAGTCATTCTGATGGAAGCAATTCCTCAATTGAGTTTCCCTCTCTCCAGTTTGTCAAATTGACAACCAAGATTACCATGATAGCAAGTGACCTGCATTTGACTAAGGCATGTTCCAAAATGCTAGAGCAGAGGGGCCTGAAATTTAGACATGCCAAACATAAGCCACAAAGTGTTTCTTCCAAATGAAATGAGCAAAAATTGGGGCCCAATAGGAAAAGACAAGCAGTCATTATGCTGACATTGCTGGGATGCATGGGAAAGGCCTCTTGTATCCATGCTGCTCTCAAGAAGGAATAGGAAGTCCTTGCGGGTTATATTGCACACCTCAACCTGCAAAAGGTACCCCTGGGTGCATGGCCAGTGCTTAATAGGGGGGAAGGCATGTTATCTGTGGTGGGAGACACGAACAGAAGACACGTTCCTGTGGCAAGCACCTATGTGAGAAAGCATTCAGCCTACAAAGGGCTCCATACGGAGATCCCCGCAGTGAGTGGCAGCCATCCCGTTAGTGCAAAAGAGCAGAGCTGCGCAGATTCAGAAAGAGGTTTTGAACTCTCCACAGTATAAAAACGGTAGTAGAGGCTTCATCTGCTGATGAAGTTGGTAATACATTTCTGGCTGAGGTGATATGTTGTGGCTAATTTACACATCAACTCTATCAAAGGCATGAATCTAAGGCAGAGATACCAATTCTATGGGGTGCAGAACAGTTTTTTTCTGTCTACTAGACATTATAGAGTGAATCCTTCAAAGGTGGGGGTGGGATATTGCTCTTTCTTCTCTTTCTTGAAAAGATAAATTCCTATTAAAATTAATGACATTACCATGAACTAAGTATCAGTCCCCCTTCTCTCAATAAAAATGAATTAGTGGTAATCTAAAATAAATTGATTTTCAAGAAAGATATGGACTAACTGCATCTTAGTATCTTAGTATTGGGCAATGCCATGTGTTGTTATTTGTAAAATAAATACATTTGAAAACAATAATTCTTAATGTTTGCCATAGATTTTATATGTTAGTAACATCTTGAAAACAGGGAACTAGACCCGTTTCTCATGGACACCGTTAGAGAAACAAGGAAGGTAAAGGTTTTGGGAAAAGAGGAGAAGCAACAGAGAGAGGGAGCTCTACATGGTCAGAACCTATAGACTCTGCACCCCCAACTCCACGGTCCGTTTCCATCCTTCTAACCACAGCACGCACACATGCATGCACGTGTGCACACACATGGCACCCTGCAGTCTGCAGAAGCATGAGCTCTGTTTGACCTAGGCCCCAGAGATAGGAGACAGCTGAGAGAGCCAGAAGCTTTCCAAGGAAGCTGAAGAAGTGGGAAGGCAGAAGTCACAGGATGATCCTGATTATCCATGGAGCGGTGGCACTGGCATTTATGGTCTAACTGTAAAAGTTAAGGCGGCACCCTGTCTGTTTTGAGAAACCCTGGGATGAGGCAGGGGGATGCTTGTGAGGCTCTGACGTTCTTCATAATGGTCACTGTGTGTTTTGAAGTAAGAATAAACAGTCACCACATATTAAAATAAACAGCCACCATGTATTAAGATGTGTCAAGCCCTGGAACTGTGTCAGGCCACATGAGTTCATGTTGTTAATAAGTGTAGAAAGAATTCAAACTCAATCAAACATAATAGAACTGGAAATACTCTTATTTCTCCATGTTTGTTTCTGTCTCTCTTTATTTCTCTGTATCTGCTTCTTTGTCTCTCTCTCTGCCCGTTTCTGTCCCTTTGTCTCTCTGTCTCTGTCTGTCTCTGTCTCTGACTCTTCCACTATTTCTATGTCTCTGTGTCTCTTGCTGTCTCTATCTCCATTTCTGCGTCTCTCTTGTTGTCTCTGTTTCTATTTCTCTGTCTCTATCTCTGTCTCTCCTTGTCTGTCTCTGACTCTGTCTCTGTGTGTCTCTCTCTCTGTCTGTCCCTCTCTCTCTCTGCAGTGGTGGGGATTGAACTCAGGAGATAATGTATGTCACTTAAGTCTCAACACTGAGTGGCATCTGCAGTAGCACAAAATAAACAAAAGCAAAATAATAACAAAGACCAAAGCCACGGAACAAATGGTTTCCGAACAGATACAGCAGTTGCTCATTCTAAAAGCTGGCTTCTTTGTCGACATCATTTTCTCACAGTGAGCTATTGGTGCAATT